>NC_050081.1:17687281-17997633 GCF_009764565.3 Dermochelys coriacea | reverse complement strand
GTCCTATCTGGGCACAACAGTGATGGGTGTGTTGTGCCTAGACTGATGACTCACCTAGCCATCTGTGAATCAATGTATTATGACAGGAGGGAGTCTTTACACAGTTGTCAAGTGAAAGCAATATATATGCAGCCATAGAGTTCAGCACCTGGCAATTCCCATTGTCACACCTGTGGCCAGATTTTCCCAAGAGCTCAGCTCCCATCATGCTGATCCCCTCTAAAAATTCTGGCCACTTATCTAGGTGCCTATAGAGGAGCTGAAATTTTTTAGAAAAATTCTAGCCCCACTTACAGACAAAAAGCACCTTTGAAAATTCTGGCAATAGCATGTATAAGAGGGGAGGGTAAATCAACGGAGCATGCAGTAAATCACAGCAAAACCTGCCACTTGCCTCTCCTCTCCCACTCCTTTTATTACCTTCATTTTAATGTGTTTATGGTTTTATTTCAGCAGATCAAATGCTTTTTAATGGCTTCATTCTTGTTATACTTTGATATGAGGAGTGCTGTTTTGTTTGTAGCTGCTCACTGCCTGGTAAAACGTTAGTGGCTAAATTACCAGGAAAAGCCATAAAAGGCGAGGGGAGGGTGGGTGTCATAAAGTACTGGGAAGCCACGAGATAAGGACAGTGTGTGGAAGAGAAAATGCAAACACAGTGATCAGAGGTCTGGCTGGGTACGGATCACAGCTGGTACTACTTTTCAGAGAGCAGAAGAAAAACACCTTGAGTTTGCAATGTAATTTTTTTTATTGGATACAACTTTAAAAAAGAACAAAATAAAAACCAGATGGTTCACAGACTGCCCTGCCTTGTGCTCTGTGATGCTACCCAAAGTGCAAAATCAAAACTACCTTGGACACTGGTTGTTTCATTGTAAACGAAGCTTGTACAAAAACGTGTACAAATACACAGGGTTAGGGGCTGGTGAGCAAGAACCCAACACAGGGGACTGGGACCAGTGAGAAACAATACAGATTCACAGATGCATGTGTGTGCTTTTCACTCCATGTGACACAAGAACCTCCCTCATTTGCTCCCCCTTGTACCACAGAGCTTCAGGGACATAAGGTATTTACTAACTCTCATGATGGATGCTCAAAGGCTTCACAAATGCAACACGCTTCCTAACTGAACCCTCTCTCTCTCTCTCTCTCTCTCTCTCTCTCTCTCTCCTCTCTGCCCCTGTCCCTTGCTACACAGGCCCCCCCATCCCCCATGTAGCGCCATGAAGACAGACTTCAGTGTCTTAGGCACGCCCAGTTCCTGCCTTTCCTTTCGGAGACTGCTGCTGAACGCTCCCTGTGGGTCAGTCACTCCTCCTCCGCAGATGCCGGTCAGCTGAGTCAAAGTGACTCGGGCCCCTGCCTCATTTGATCTACAAGTTTAACAGTCTTAGCAGGCTGGATAAGGAATAGGAGGGGGAGGGGTGCCACTTTAGTGGCTGCAGCCTCATCTCTACCCAGCCCACCTGAGTTTCAAGTCCATCCTGCTACTGCTCCTCCTCCTGGCCTGGCCCAGCTCAGCAAACAGTGCAGCTGTTGGTCTTGTTCATGGGTGGTCTGAGTGCGTTCTCCTTTGGGAAGGTCTCCCTCCTCCTGCGCAGTGCCGGGCTGAGCCGGCTGGGCAGGTTGACTTGCTGCAGCAGCTCCCGGAAGACTTCCACCACATTCTCATTTTCCTTGGCCGATGCTTCCAGGAAGCAGTTGTTCCAGTCCAGCTCCACCAGAGACAGGGCATCCTCAGTCAGCACCTGTCTCTCTCTGTTGGCCTCCGCCTTGTTGCCCACCACCACGATGGGGGGAAACTTGTCTTCCTTCACCTCCAGGATCTCCTCCCGCAGGCTCTTGATGCTCTCGAAGGACTCTGTGTCATCCACTGCATAGACCAGGGCAAAGGCATCACTGTTCTGGATGGACAGCTTGCGCATGGCCGGGAAGGAGTAGCTGCCACTGGTGTCCAGGATCTCTACCTTGATGGTGGCCCCGCTCACCTCGTACTCCTTGCTGTGCAGCTCTTCCACTGTCCGCCGGTGCTTGGGCTCAAAAGTGTCCAGCAGGAAGCGGCGGATCAGGGCCGTCTTGCCCACGCCTGCCGCACCCAGGAAGACCAGACGCACGTGGTTCTTCTCCTTCACTGCCAGGGACATGGCTGCACACTGGAGCTCTAGGGGCTTTGTGGGAGGAAAGCTACAAATCCAACTTTGGCTAAAGCTTTGGGTGCCTCTGATCTGTCTGCAACCCAGGGTTGCAGGGCTCCTTCCTCTGCAGCTCAGAGCCTGATGTTTCCCTCGCTTTTCATGGATGAGCTCTGCACACCTCTCTCCAAGTTGTTGCTACTCTCGAGTGGCCTGCAAACTTCTCCGGGCAGGATCTCAATCACTGCTGTCTCCACACTCCCTCAGCTCGGCTTACCATTTATTCACACTCCCCTTCAACATGTGTCATAGGCTTGTCCAATCTCTGCAGTTGGGAGTATAATAGGGGAGGGGGAGAGAAGGATGCTCTGAGCCAATCCGCTGAGATCTGTCCTTGAAAGCCATCCCCAGCCCTGGAGAGGCTCAGCAATGCTGTGCATCACTCTCGGCTCATGCTGCTGTTTGTAGCTCTGGGGAGCTAGCTGCCTTTTAGCAGCTGTCCTTGTGTCATCCTTGGAGATGGAGACTCACCGAGAGCAACGAATTAGTGCCAATGAACTAGAGTGAGAGTTCTGAGCCCTTAGCGCTCCTCTCTCCTGTTGGGGGATTGTGTGGGGACAGACCAGGGCTTTATTTGAAATTACCTGCTGAGTTTCTGTGACTTTTTGCTTTGTGGCTTGTGTGCTACCAGCTGGTTGTGATTATTGGAAAAAGGTAAAAACAGCCATTACCCGCATCCCTGCCAATTTCTGTTCCCACTTCCTGCAATTGTATCATCAACATAGAGAAAACAACTGTAGCTGCTTCTACAGCACCAAACGCCACTCCTCGCCCCTCACCTGCAATGCATCCCAGAGCATGATTCTGCCAAACCCTGGATTCAGCACCAGGATCCAGCCAAATTTTGACCTGGTCCGGACCCCCCACATTCTAGCCTATCTAGAGAAGAGGGGTAGCCCCTTCCTCATGCTGCAAAATATTTTGGGCTGTAGTACGAGTGTGACCAAAAACCCAGATGTGGCACATGGATCCTGCCAGATCCATCTAATTTTTGGCCCTCACCCACCAAAATATACCACATGAGCAGAGAAGTGTAGCTGTTTCTGCTGATCAAAACATTCTGGACACTGATCCATCCCAGGACATGAGTGTCGCAAAACCTGGATCCTTGCAATATTTGGCTCAAACCCCAAATTGTTCACTCCAAATTATTAAGCATAAGTAGCTGCTCCTGCTCCACTGGAAAACTCTGTACCCTGGTACATCCCAACCCAATTGTACTGGAAAAATACACATTTGGTATCTGGAGCCAATTTTTAACCCCCAAACTCTGTCTAAATAAACAATTGTACCAGCTCCTAGTGCACCTAAAATATCACATGCTTTCAAACTAGAGCCACAGCACTGCAAACTGATGTTTCTGGCCCCTGGGTTACGCTGGATCCAGCTTGGTTTTTATTTTCTTTTTATGCCACCCTGTAAAATTCTACCAGTTAAACAAAGAAGTGCAGCTGTTCTCAATCTCCTGCAAAAATCCAGACCCTGATGCATCCTTAGTAAATAGCACTACAGCAATCCCATCCCACACCTGGAGCTTCTAGGAGAGCGTGTGAGAGACAGCACTGCTGTTTTTACCCACACACTCCCGTACATGCACATATTCTCTCTCTCCTTTTCAGTCTGTCATTCTGCATTTCCATACTGTGCCCATCATCACAACATCTGAGTGCCTTTCCTTCTGCAAATCACAATGTTAACTTACCTGCTCTGAACTTTGCAAGGAACCTAGCCCACTCAGCTCATACAGAAGAGAACAGTCACAAAACACTTGCCATAAAGTTACATACCCAATACTCTTGCTTAGGCTTTGGAAAATGATGCTGTTGAAAGTCTGGACTTTTTTAGAAAAACTTTGGGTTGTGCAAAACTTTGGGTTGTGTTTTTTTTTTAAAAAAAATGCAATAAATATAAAAAATGCAAAGGGAGAAGATTAAATATATTCCTTTATCATTTCTGCTGGTTGGGTGTAGGACATAATGCTGTATATCTCAGTCACAAGAAGATCCCAGTAAGAACCTGGTGAGGATGTATAGTAATCACTGCATAGGTGCGAATTCACAACCCCTTATTAAAAAGATGTTGTTTTATAACAGTACTGTGCACTTGCACAGTGTCTTCCATCGAAGAAGCTCCAGGTTTCATATTTGTTCAGCCTCATGACACCCAATGAGGTAGGTAAGTATCATGATCCCTCTTTTATGGGTGAAGAAACAGAAGCACAGAAAAGTTAAAAGACCTGCTAAAGGTCAAACAAGGAGTCTCTGGCAGAGAGGGGAACAGAACCCAGGTTTTATGACTTCCAGTGAGGTCACTAAACCACAAAACCGTCCTACCTCTCTAAGTAACCTGACCTTGGAGAAAGTGTGAGCTGAAAAGAGGTGTGAGGAGACATCTTGGGAAATTATACATGATACCCTGGAGGCCTCATCTGAATTCTGGGCATAAGTGAAATGAGTATGGTAGCCTTCTGGTCCACCTCATAAAGTCATAACACAACTCATTCTAGTTTGATCCAGCTGGTGCTGTGTGTGCGTGTGCATAGGGGGTGTCCTTTTGGCATGTGGGAGAAGATGACGACAGGTGGAGGAGGAATGAGACGGTAACAAATCTTCCACATCACTGGCAATATGCTATCTTCGGTATTTTGAACCTTTCTTATAGAATACTGCAGGGTTTTTTTTTTAAAGAGCTTCTTCACTCCAGTTAGCAGCATACATCTGTAACTTGTACAGATTTTTTGAAAAAATGTTTCATGGTATTAAACAAGGAAACATGGTGCAAAGGAAAATCTCCCCAGCTCCATTTCACACACACACAGAGACTATATCTTCATGAATGATCTTTCACATTGATTGTCTCCTTTCATTTCCTGAATCAGTGCTGCCATGGTTACTGCAAGCCTGAAAGGTTTTAAATCTCCCTCAAAGCAATGGAGGATTTCAGAGGTAATCTTGTTAAGTGATGAGCAATGAATATTTCTAAAGGCATTTTGTGCTAACACCTTATTCCATCTTGGCTTATGTCCAGCAACAGAACAAAGGCAAAAGATGTGGGTTTGTGAAGGAAAAGTAAGAAATTGGGGTAGGGAATGCAGAAACTATTCTCCTATTGCAGCTTTTTGTAGCCAAAGAGACTTTGTGTTTTATATTGGCTGAGTCCAGTTTTTATAAATGAGAGGCTAACAGAGCTTGCAATGGCCAGGTATGTTGCAGGTAGACCTCACCTGACCTCTGTCAATTCACCTTAATTCAATCTGGACCAGTGGCACGCACCCCTTTTCCAGTCAGCTGCCTCCTCAATACATCCTCTGTGACCTTTATCCTAGCACAGGGTGGAGCAGTTGAGTAGACTGGTCACCAGCCAGTCATCACCAGCTGATGTCTTGTCAGTGGCTATGTGAAGTGAATTTGGGGCAATCGGGCATCCGGGTGCAGCAGAGCAATGTACACCTCACAGACAAGGGCTATTTTTGCCCAGTGGCTAGGGAACTGGATTAGAAAAAGAGGGACTTGGCTTCTATTCCTGGTTGTACCACTGACCTGTTGTGTGCCCTTGGGCAAATCACTTCACTTCTCCGTGCCTCTTTTGTCTTGTCTTGCCTTTTAGATGGTCAGCTCCTTGGAGCAGCAACTGTCTATAATTGTGTGTGTGTGGCAACACCCAGCACAATGGGCCCCCCAATCTCAATTGAGGCCTCTAGTTGATACTCTGATAAGACCAGCCTAATTGGTGCTAATAATTGTCAGTCTTTGTAGAACAGCTAAGGCCTAGCTCAAGCCTGAGTTCTTCTCTTAATCCTAGAGGAGGGATGGTACCTAGAGGCACAGTCTAAGGCATATTGGCAGGTCAGTGTGTGGACACTTGTGCTTAGCATGCTGTGCCTGTTTTGTGGCTAAATAAAGGATTTTATTCCCTATTGATTACAGCCCAGCACCTTTCAGAAGCACTAAGTTCCCATCCAAATTACAAGGGGGAAACAGATGGTGCCTGTCCTAAAGCCAACAGTGACACAAATCTCATCCTCGCCACTTACGTAGGGCTGTAGCAATTAATTTTTAAAAGCCTGATGTAACCTGAGGCGATACCTTTTACAGGCCCTGGAGAAGAGCTCTGTGTAAGCTCAAAAGCTTGTCTCTCTCACCAACAGAAGTTGGTCCAATAAAAGATATTACCTCACCCACCTGGTCTCTCTGATGTAACTTGAGGCATTTTTTACTGTAGTTTGATGTAGGTGATGATCTCAAAAACTTTTCTGGCTCAGTATATAAAATCAGGGCCTGCTCATGAATGGCCTCTGCGTATGAGCCCCCCTTAAAGTCAGTGACTTTCAGAAGCATTGCCATATTCTTTTCTACTTTAATTCCTGAAAAGTCCCTCAGTGGGACACAACTTGGGTGAGGAAAGGGTCAGAGGATCCAAAAAATGTGTGCGTTTTGGAGCCTATCGTGGTCAGCAAAGCAGGGGCAGGGAAAATCTCTCTCAGAATGGCTCTTCCATGAGACCTAGGCTGACATTGTCAAAGTCTCCCGAGATTTGGATATCTAAATCCCATTAATCACAGGCCTAGCCTACACCCAGAAGCTGCATGCGTTTAACTGATTGTAAATTAATCAGTGCAACAAATGCTGTTATAGCTGTTTGGTGCAAACTAAACTGCTATAATACAGGTTTAGACTCACGCACTGGCCAGAGCTGGGAAAGGCAGAGGCTGCATTTAAGGTGAACAAAACTTTTTGAACCTCCCAAAGTGTTTGGTTTGAGTTTGGGGTAGTGGTTCTGGACAGGGTAGGGGGGAGGGAGAGGCTGAACCAGTTCACCCTCCCTAACAAATGACCAACTATTGGGAACTGTGACGCCAAACTAATGGGTCTTATTGGCATTTAGCAAGAAAAGTATTTCTTAAAAGAAAAAAGTCTACAGGACATGCAGACATTACACTGTGTATAGGACTATTTCAGACCTCTCAGCACTGAAGTTACTCAACCTTGGTGTGACGGGGTATACCAGACCCTCTGAGGTCCCCTGCTGGAGGCCTCATGACTCTGCCACATCCCACCCCAGAAAAGGGCAGTAGACACGGTCTTCCAAGCCAGAGGCATATTAAGGGTTTGTGGAGCCTGTGGCCAGAGCAAACGAGGGCCTCTCACCCCTTCCACCTGCAGTATCCTCCCACCCCCTTCCACTCGTCACTCCTGCCGGGGAGCGGGGTCAGTGTGTGTGGGCTTCCCCCATGCCCTGACCATGCTTCCTGGCAGGAGCGCCAGGTGGGCAGAGCAGGTCGGGGTGTACAGGCCCCGTTGGCCCAGTGGCTAATCCACCACTGCTCCAAGCTGTGTAGTGTGGCTGTGTGAGATGTAGCCAATCAGGGCCCAGCAGCCTAGTATAAGAAGAGCTGCAGCGCCAGCAGGTGTTCAGTTTCTTGCTGGAGCTGGACAAGTGTGAATGGTGCATGGATGGCTGATGAAGCTGCAAAACCTCCAACAGGGCAGTGCTGCCAGAAGCCGGGGAGAGCGAGAGGGAGCCCTGAGCTGGTTGCTGGAACTCCATTAGGACAAGGCCCTGAGGTAAGGGTGAAGGTGGCACAGGGAAGTGGCTCAGGGGATTGTACCAGTGATACCATTTATTTATTTACATGGACGCAGTGGATGGTTGCCATCTATAGGGTCCCTGGGCTGGGATCCGGAGTAGTGGGCAGGCCTGGGTTCCCTTCCTGCTCCTCTCCAGCCATTGGGAAAGTGGCCTGGACTTTGAAGCACCCCAGAATGGGAGTTGAACTGTAGTGGCCCAGCTTGATATCTGCAGCCCAAAAGGACCTGAGAGGGTGAAGACATTGGCCCCAGGGTGGGAGCCCTGGTGCTCTGCTCTATTCCGGAGCAGGGACAACTTGAGAAAGAGGTTACATAGGCTAACAGAGAGGGGCCTCTGTTGGACTTGTACCCCAGAAGGGGTTTCCTTTGTTTTTATTTCACATACGCACTGTATGTGACTTGGCTGGAGGGCTGAGTCACCGAAGACCCACCACAAACTGATAGAGGGTGAGTTCAGGCACACACAAAGACATGGGGGATGCTCGCGAGAGGTGAGTGCACCTCATTATGCTTGGCCAGAGCTACCCAATGTTATACCCTTTCCATCCTGCCTTGTCTTGTTGCTGCAAAATAGGCTGTCTGCCCCATGTCTTTGTTGATCTACCTTCACAGTAAGTGCTGGTCATGCTTGGGAGGAGAGCCCTACCATGGTTAGGGAGTGTTTTGCTGGTTCCCTGTGGACTTATCCCTCCACAGCTGGGTTTCCAAGGCTTCTGCCTTCTATAAAAGACTTGACAACACAATAACCCACCTCTTCTCTCTGTAGATGGCTGGATACAGCTCCATTCTGGTGCTTGACAATGGTCCTCTGACTAGAAGTAGAAGTTTGAATGTGGCCAGCTGGAATCTGAGCACCTGCCAATAGGGATAGCATGGGGTTTAGAAAGAAACAACTTTTTCCCAAGGGCAGGTTAGCCCATAACTGCCTGCTGCAAGGTTTCTGTCTTGAAAGCAGCCGGTGCTGGCCACTTTCAGAGACAGGATACAAGAATAGAGGGATTCCTGGTCTGAGTCAGTCTGGCATTTTCTATCTCCCCAAATACTGATACACTGAGTAGAAGCATATCATGCAACCATACCACTACTATGCTGACTAGAGCATGCCTCCCATGGGGTTTAGAGTCTCTGTTAAAACACAAACCAGTGTGTCACTAGATTCCCGGGAACTGACTTTTCCCAGCTTTAACTGGTCAGAGAATTACTTCTGAGATGAGCACAATGGGTCGCGCTTTTTTTTTCCAGTGGGCAGCCTTCAATTGAAGCTGTGGGCACTCAGCACTTTTGAAACCCAGGTTCAATGTGACCCACAGGGTCATGGACAGAGGTGTACTCTTTCTCTTCCCTCACTGTTCACTGGATGTTGCATGGCACTCAGCTATTGGGCTTTCATCCCATCATTGCTCAGGGATGCCAGTCTTCAGAAAAGTCCTAGATCCAATAAATCATTTGCTACATATTTGGCCTGGAGTGGCTCTGGACCAAGAGGGAAATACTGCATTGTAGGCCCTGAGGGAGGAAACAGCCTGTCCTACCAGGGAAATGTGTGCCTTTGTAGAAAGAAACCACCACGGGGCATTCTCTTGTCCTCTGTAAGGAAAATTTGCAAGGCACTCTGAGCAATAGCTGAACTTCTCACCCTTTATGAGCTGGAGCAGCCATAAACCAGTAACTCAGATTAAATAATCCAAGTGTAGTGTGGGAAATGTCTGTGCTCCTTGGAATGAGGCATTGGCGGGCGGGAAGGGGAGGGAGGGGAATAACTATCCTCCATAACTGGCATGGGATGGGCAGAGGGGGCGAGCCAAGCATATTCCATGATTCCTAAAGAGCCGAGTCATGCTTCCTTCACACGGGCGGGACCTCAGCCACACCTGCAGTACCCCTGCTGGAGTCAGTAAGGCATTTTGTTTGAGTACAGTGAACCGGAGATGGCTGCTGGAACTAGGGTTGCTGGAGTTGTGGCAGCACCCCCTGGCTTGAAGTGGTTTCCATCATAAGCAGTGTTTACAGTTTGGTTCAATGGCTCTCAGCACTATACAAATTTTTCAAGCACCGCTGCCCACGCTGTACTGGATTTTTACTGGAAAATAAAGGGGGAGTGTGGAATAGGTTCTGGTGGTTTGATCTGGTGCTTTACTTAAGGGTAGAGCACAGGCGATAGCACTGGCGGTGGCACTGAGGAAAGGCTAAGTCACCCCCACAGAATTCTTTGAGGGGGGGCTGGAGTCTGAGCGGCAGTATCAGTGCTCTTCCACAGCAGCTCCCCCGTCCCATTGGCCTGTGAGCTGTTCTTGGCTGGGAGGGGAAACAAATGATTGCTCCTGGCTCAGAACTGCTGCAAAGGGCTATAAAGGCCCCAGGAGGGCTAAGACCCTCTTTTGCTTCACCATTTGCTTCATGCAGGCATGGGAGTTTCTCCAGGCTGACTACAGTGTTGGGACTCTGAGGTTGAGTGTTTTGGAGGGGAAATAGCTGTTGTTTGATGTGGGGGAGGGGGGATAGTGAGAGTGCATGCAGGGGGAAGGAGAAATGAGGGAAAGATTAAAAATGAGTGTAAAGTATCCCTGAGTAGGAGCTAGGCAGGGGGGGATAATCAGTTGCGGAGGTCTGGGAGAAAAATGCAGAATCCCATAGTCAAATCTTTGAGAAGAAGGAAGATTGGAAGCAGAATGGGACTTGGAAGGAAAATACTAAATATATTTTTTTAAAATTAATCAGAATGAAGCGACCTGAGGAAAAATGCTGAGAACTTTATTTTTTTCCACCAAACAATGCCCCTCCCTTTAGTTTAAGAAAAAGAGTGTAAATAGAAGACCCAAAGACGAGGGTGAGCAATATAGAAATTAACTCTTCTTATGAGAGAAGAAGAGCTGTTTAGGCATAAACAGCTGACAGAAATGTCCATACATTCAGAGCAATTATGGGGAGGCAGCGCAGTCTTGTGGTATCGTCACTGGCCAGGGAGTCAGTGCTCTGGTCTATGCCACGTGCTGTGTAATTTTAGGCAAGTCTCTTTGCCTTTTTGTGCCTTTGTTTCTCCTTCTACTCTGTATCTGTCTTCTCTGTGTAGACTGTAAGCTGTCTGCAGCAGGGACGGTCTCTCAGGAGGTGTCTGTACAGTGCCTAGCACAGTGGGGCCCTGATCCCAGTTGGAACTCCTAGGCATGACTGTAATAATTTGTTGCCCCTGTATGCTCTTTTTTGCTGTTTAGTGAGTTGCAAGAAGGGAAAGAACAGTGGTGAGAGGGAAAAGGTGCATGAACTGAAAGAACAAAAGGACAAGACAGTATCAGTACGTTAATTCTTTGTGTAAACTGTCTTAGAAAACTGGCTGCAAAAATGTTATAAACATTAAGCTTAAATGTTCAGAGAGACTGAGCCCCCACAGCTGCCAAGGGACTCAACTCAAGTTGCAGATGCTCTTCACTTCTGACAAACTCAATGTTGCTTCCCCTGCTGCTGAAAAGGGGAGTGAATCTTGCACTGCATTGGTGCTGCCACACAAGCTGCCGCAGCACAAGCAAATTAAATTAATCGGCCCCTTTTTAAGCAACCTTCTGCTTGATATTTGCTTGCTAGAATAGGGCTGCATCACTTTCACTCCATTTGATTGCAGGATTCAGAAAATGTGTTGTTCTGTTATGAAATGATTGTTGTTTTGAAGTTCAGTGCTGTGTGATAAGATTGCCATTACACCTAGAAAGCAGCAGAGTGACTGGAATGTTCCTAGAACTGCATTGCCCAAAACTGACATGTTTGTGGAAGATAATGCATGGGTCACCTGTAATTATTTCTAATATGGGAACACTGGGAGAAGAGGAAGTGGAATATAATTGCCCTTCTGAAAAACTCCTATAGGATTTAATAAGGATGAAATGAATAGGGTCAAGCACAAATTAAATAGTCCTTTCAAATTATTTCAAGTTTTATAAAAAATTAAGATACAATTATACCTTTTCTATAGTTTGTAAACCAGCCTATGGAATTGTATTATGTGTGCAGTGTTGTTGTAGCTGTGTTGATCCCAGGATATTGGGACAAGGAGGGTGAGGTAATATCTTTTATTGGACCAACTTCTGTTGGTGAGAGAGACAAGCTTTTCACTTACAGAGCTCTTCTTTAGGTCAGGAATTATATGACAGGAATTTAGTTCATCACAATGTAGAGGTTTGGTTTAAACTTCCTACACAAAGGCTTTAATTTTCTGTCATTCAATAGGATTCTTCCATTAATATGGATCCTAAAAAAAGTCTTATGTTCAAAATGATCATGAGATTAAAAATCTGAGTTACTGTTTTAGAATTTCTCACTAGCTAGGGGTGCATCTGCAGGCAGACACAAAATTCCAGGCCAAGAGTTGAGACTAATGTTAGCCTAATGTCCAAATTTCTTCCTAATTATACAAACCCCTCTCCTTTTTATTACTGCAGACACGCAATACATATATAAAAGCAACTAGGCAGCTATCATTGACCTCTTCACACACTGAAGACAGTTATATGCTGGCAACATTGTACCCACCAAATAGCTGAGCAATGAACTTGTTGGGAAAAAGTAGAAAGAGGAGTTAGATCCCTACAGTCCATGGCTTATGGTAGAGGGAGGTGACTTCCTGGTGCATTACCAGCTACCACTACAAGCACTTCTGTTGCAATGTCCATATGGAAATGTCATACAGGTCCTGCAGCAAACCTGAAGGAAAGTGAAACCTTCTTTAGTCATATGCAATAAAGATTACCAGTCCTCCCCCACCCTCACTTATTAGTGGGCCTGCTTTCATGCTGGCATTTCTTGTTCCTGTGATTTATCTCTGAAAGCTATTGTTGTTCTCCTAAGCCCTCACTAAAACTGAAATGTTGCAAGAAAGCAGGTGAATTTGGGCCTTGTAAACCTACCTAGCCCTTACCTCAATTTCCGGCCAGGTACCTAATAAATAAACAAAACCCATCTGATATCATTGTTTGATCAGCTCCAAAGCTCACCCGGCCACAGTGGGTTGGGTACAGTATGTACTAGTTCATTGTGGGTAATAAAATCTAGTCTCCCTGTGAGCAAATGTCTCCTTTAGAACTACAGGGATTTAACACAGCTGTTAAAAGGCTCAGAGGGTTTCCTATAGCAGGGGTTCTCAACCAGGGGTACACAGAGGTCTTCCGAGGGTGCGTCAATTCATCTAGATATTTGCCTAGTTTTACAACAGGCTACATAAAAAGCACTAGCAAAGTCAGTACAAACTAAAATTTCATACAGACAATGAGTGCTCTATGTCCTGTACACTGAAATGTAAATACAATGTTTTTATTCCAGTCAATTTATTTTATAATTATATGGTAAAAATGAGAAAGTAAGCAATTTTTCAGTAATAATGTGCTGACACTTATGTATTTTTATGTCTGATTTTTGTAAGCAAGTAGTTTTTAAGTCAGGAGAAACTTGGGGTATGCAAGACAAATCAGACTCCTGAAAGGGGTACAGTAGTCTGGAAAAGTTGAGAACCACTGTTCTAGAGCATGTCTTATCTTGCTCTGTCCAGGTTGTTAGCCGGAGCTAAAGGCGTGCATCCATTCTGGCCACTGACCCAGCTTTTCCCTAGGTGCTGCTGTGTAATATGCTATTTGACAGGCGTCTCTACATATTAGTGAATAAATCTGTGTTCCCTTGCATTCAAACACTTCTCAGTATAAGGCAGTAGGCTCAATATTTCCATTCTTGTGCTAGCAGCTTGTGAGATTTACAATGGGTTTATGTGATGTGGCACTGTCATAAATATAAAGGGAAGGGTAAACAACTTTAAATCCCTCCTGGCCAGAGGAAAAACCCTTTCAACTGTAAAGGGTTAAGAAGCTAAGACAACCTCGCTGGCACCTGATCAAAATGACCAATGAGGAGACAAGTTACTTTCAAAGCTGGAGGGGACGGGGGAAAACAAAGGGTCTCTCTGTGTCTGTGTGATGCTTATGCCAGGACCAGAGCAGGAATGCAGGTCAGAACTCCTGTAAAAAGTCAGTAAGCAATCTAGTTAGATATGTGTTAGATTCTGGTTTGTTTAAATGGCTGATAAAATAAGTTGTGCTGAATGGGAATGTATATTCCTGTTTTTGTGTCTTTTTGTAACTTAAGGTTTAGCATAGAGGGATTCTCTGTTTTGAATCTGATTACCCTGTAAGGTATTTACCATCCTGATTTTACAGAGGTGATTCTTTTACTTTTTCTTTAATTAAAATTCTTCTTTTAAGAACCTGATTGCTTTTTCATTGTTCTTAAGATCCAAGGGTTTGGGTCTGTGTTCACCTATGCCAATTGGTGAGGATTTTTATCAAGCCTTCCCCAGGAAAGGGGGTGTAGGGCTTGGGGGGGATTTTTTGGGGAAAGACTCTTCCAAATGGGCTCTTTCCCTATTATCTTTGTTAGACGCTTGGCGGTGGCAGCAATAAAGTCCAGGGAAAAAAAGTAAAATAGTTTGTACCTTGGGGAAGTTTTAACCGAAGCTGGTAAAAATAAGCTTAGGGGGTTTTTCATGCAGGTCCCCACATCTGTACCCTAGAGTTCAGAGTGGGGAAGGAACCTTGACAGGCACTCTTTTTGTTTGTATTGGGCTAGCACTTAGATGCCCAGCACCATTGTGCTGGGTGCTGTACAAACACATAACAAGACAGTCCCTGCGCTAAAGAGCTAGTAATCTAAATATAAAACAAAAGATGACAAGTCGATATGACCAATAGATGACGGGAAGCATAAGGTAATGTGTTGCCAGTTCTCACGATTTTAAACCAAAAATCATGAGACTTGTGACATTTCTTAAAGCCTCCTAGAGTCATGTGATTATGTGAAAATCTCAGCTTTCATTTAAAAAAAATCAATAATCTCCAAAACCTGAAGAATGTCCACTTTTTTAATTCATGATTTTGGGAGGCCTGACTCATGATTTTAGGAGACTGGGGATAGTTTGTACCAGGAAATAGGTTCATCCATGTTGCAGGGCAGGAATGGTGTGGGGAGTAAAGAAAATGTTTTGAAATTGCTTCATTTACACATCACCTTCACAGGCTGCAGGGACAGGAAAACACAAGATAATCATGGAACTATGCAGCCATTAGCAACTACATAATCAGACTGGGTTTGGGTTTTCCACTTCAAGCTTGTATTGAACATCTTGGCTTCATTCCTATTCTGTAAGTTTTCTGTTCCAATGCTGAATTCACCCTCCATCCCCAGCCCAACCACTTCTTTCTCATAGGGAACTATCACTCTGTTAGCGGCCCCAGTGTTTCAAGTCAAGCAGAACCTCTTTAGACAAAAGCATATGGCTTCCAGTTAGAGCCGATCACCTTTTAGAGCCAATAAAGCCAGTAGCTAGTCACCTGATCTGGTATTTCAAGGTACATTAAGCAGCACATTTCCTCCATGCTGCTCACTGGTGTTCTAGGCATTAGCAAAATTAAACCTCAAGGAAGTGAAGCAGCGGCATAACTAATAGAAATGACAAGAAGTGTGTAATGGGGGGACTGGGAAGCTTAAGGTTTATTCCTCCCCACCCAAAATAAACCTAGTAGCTGGTGGGGTTTTGACATGCTCCCACACCTCCTTCATCATATTATTGTTACTGTAGCACTTAGAGAACCAAATAAGATTCAGGATCCCATTGGGCTACCTGCTGTACAAACCCTTAGTGTGAGAGAGTGCCTGCCCTGAACAACTTGTAGTCCTAAATAAATGTTTTGGGGGAGAGGAGAGGAATCAGGCACATGGAGGGGAAGCAATTTGCCCCAGGTGACACAGTGGGCCAGTGGCAGAACTGGGAATAGGATCCAGGTATTCTGAGTCCCAGTCCAGTGCTCTAGCCCCTAGTTTATGCTCGCAGAGTTAACCTTCATCTTCAGATATTTGTAATTGCAAACTCTGGGCAGGTTTGTGAATCAGGGTCAGTTAAAGGCCCTTCATGTAAAATTTAGGTTTTCAATGCGCAGCCTGACATTGAAACTGTCTGAGATAGTGCACTGAATGTTGGGTTCATTTGAACCCTAAACCCAAAGCAAACCCCTGGCTGGCTGGGCTGCAAATACTTGCAGATGCAAACTGAAGGAAACATTTGCATGGACCCGATGGGGTGAAATAGCAGAGTCCAGCACAGCTCTGCTTTAAACTACGGTGCTGAAGGAGCCTTCCTAATCCACCCTGCCATCTCCACTTCATGCACTGGTTTTGAATGAAAAGTTTTGCATATGCATTGGAACCTGGTCTGCGCTTAGCACAGATGTGAAGGATGATGTGCTTCCACTTGGTGGCTGGAACAGATAACTCAGTGCAGCAGTGGGGTGGAACTAGCAAACCTCAAGTTATCACAAGGAATAGTACCAGATGCTGCAGCCTCACTGGAATGTAGTCAGGCACCTTGCCATTAACAAGGGTGCCAATTAGGGGGGTCAAGGGAGGGTTTGTCTACACTCGCAATTTACAGCGCTGCAACTTTCTCGCTCATGGGTGTGAAAAAACACACCCCTGAGTGCAGCAAAATTCAGTGCTGTAAAGCGCCAGTGTAAATGGTGCACCAGCTCTGGGATCCGCACCTCTCATGGAGGTGGGTTTTTCAAAGCGCTGGTGCACAAGCCATGTGACTGCAGAAGCCACGTTAAAGCACTGCAGCGTTTTAGCGTGGCCAGTGTAGACTAGCCCTTAACTACAGTACAGCATTAGTGTGAAACATACGTTCTGCAGAGGTGAGGTGTCCCTGGAGCAGGGAGTCAGTATTTTATTTACAAACAGAGGCAGGGTGATTAAGATAAGAAAGGGCTGGTGATTATGTTAAGGGTATGAAATTTAGCTTGTAAAAGAGGAATCCCTCTGTGGAGGGCGGGGGAGAGGTTCTTTTAGGGCTAGTCTATACTGGCAGCATTGCCACGGCAACGCTTTAACATGCCTTGTGTAGTTGCAGCGGAGAGAGCTCTCCCAATGCTCTAAAACCCCACCTCCATGAGGGACGTAGCTCCCAGCACTGGGGCACTGTTTGCACTGGCGCTTTACAGCACTGAAACTTGCTGCACTCAGGGGTGTGGTTTTTTACACCCCTGAGCGAGAAAGTTTCAGTGCTGTTAATTGCCAGTGTAGACAAGCCCTTAGAGAGAACAGGGGATTCAGACGAAATACAGCAAAGCACTGAGCCTAGGTTACATTCAGAAAAGTGGAAGATGGGGTCAATCCCAGGGAAGGGCTAGCAGTGCATAGAGAAGTTCCCACTTTACCTGTGGTACATATATGGTCTCATCACCATAGTATATGAGGCTGCACCTCACAATGTCTAACCTATTTCTCCTCCCAGCCCCTTGGTGAGGTAGAGCAATGCTGTTATCCTCATTGTACAGGTGGGGCATTGAGGCACAGAGAGACTAGCAGCCAGATTTTCAAAGGTATTTAGGCACCTAGTGGGATTTTCAGAAGTGCCTAGAAGTTTAGATGCCTTGTAACCCCCCCCCTCCCCCCAGATATCTAGCTTCATCTTTGGGTGCCTAAAAACCTTTGAAATTCTGTTCTTAAAGCACTGGCCTGGGGTCAGACAGGAAGTCCATGGGGGGAGTAGAACCCAGGTCTCTGAGGGCTAACTCTGTATCTAGCAGACCAGCCTCTTTCTCTGCTGCATACTGCAAAAAAAGAGGAGTCTGATAGATGGGAGCAAAACCATGGTGGACATTTCTCTGAGACTCCAGCACACGCTCCCAGGATGGAGGTCATGGCTGACCGCATGAAAAGCAACACAGAGGTTAGGAAGGATGGAGAATGAGAATCAGATGAGAAGAGATCACTTAACTCCCCAGGGGTGGCAGGTTCTGCCCCATGCTGTGTTGTACAGCAATGGCTGCTGTATAATTTAACATTTTAACTGAAAACCATTTTGTTCAGTCATTTTTTGTTCCAAGTTTGAGAAAAGGAAGGAATGAGAAAGTGTCATATAAGTATCCAATGTGTTTATGCCTCAAATTCTTAGGGTTTCAGCTGTATTCAGGCCAATTCCAGAACAAAGAACAAAAACTGCATCCACAAAGTCTATAAAGTCGATGATTATTGTCATGATTTGCATTATTCACTGGGTACCATCTCTGCGCTCAACACTGTTCAGAATATGCCAGAAAATCCAGTTCCTGAGCCAATGCATACAAGATGTGTAACTCTGGATAACATGGCTCAGATATTTAAGTATGAAGTGTATAGTGATTGACCACATATTATCACATGTTCACTGATGTTTATATCTATGAGTGGAGGCACTGATGTCAATAGAAGTTTTACTTGATTAAGGACTAGAAGATTTGACCCTCCAACTTTCTTTCTAAAGGTAGAGCTGCCCAGAGCTCCTGTGCCCATTTATTTTCCTTTCCTGCCTGCAGTTGCCCTGATATACCTCAGAAGTCTCAATTTTTTTCTCAATTTTAAAATATAGAATTTTCATGGACTTTGGTTTTAAATATTCTCCTGTGAGAACTGCCATTCAGTTGCTGTAGTGTTGTGGTTAAAGGCTAGTTTACTTTCCAGAAGGCTCTTAAACAGAAATAAAAGCAGAGTTGCCAACTTTCATGACTTTTGTCATGAGTCTCATAATTGTTTTTCTTAAAGCCCCAGCTCATGGAGTCAAGTGAATATGTGATGATTTCAGCCTTCATTCTTAAAGAAAAATGAAGTTTCTAGTCCTCATGGCTGTGGAGAAAGCTTCAAAATGTGACCCCAGTGTACTCAAAAAGCAGGAGGCAAAAAAAAGAATCCCAAATCTGTTATTTTTACATAATCTCATGATTTTAAAGCCAATCCCATGATTTTTGTTGAGCCCGATTCATGATTTTTGAACATTTGGGATTGGCAATACTGTGAAAGTGACTTGAAAGTGTCACCTTCACTCCTGTTTAAGGTTGGTTTCTAATCTATTATTTGTAGTGAGGTAACACCCCTAGAGCCCCAGGCAGGTGCAGTATAAACTCGGGGGGCCTTGCCCTAGTAGTCTGTTTCCAAAGTTAAATGATCTATTCCAAGCTTGATGAACTGGAAAAAAGTGATAGGTAGGAAGTAATCTAGATTTTTCTACAATTGTTTCAATTGTATTCAAGAGTTAGTAACAAAGAATATACATTAAAATTTTAAACCTAATCAGTATTCCTTTAGTGACTTGACACAAGATGTGAGAACATGTTAGTATTAGAGCTGAGTGGGTCTAATATTTATTTAATCCTCTTTTTTTATATAGGAATTAGATACAGTACCCGATCAGCTAATTTCTAAATTATTATCTGCAAAAAAAACCCTAGAGTTTTCAGGTGCGAAGTAGCCCATGGAATCACAGTTAAAGTTGCACACCCCACTTCACTTCTACCAAAATCTGAAATAGCATCCCTGGCCATTAACCCCACAAGAGGGAACTTGGGCAGTACAAGAAATCAGAGGCTGGCAAGCTAGTCCCACCCTCTAAAATCCCATCTGGGTGGGGATTGGTGTCTGGGGGTTATGAAGGGAGCACTGATGCTGCAGGTGAGAGACTCTCAATCAGTGTTCGAGTCTCTTGGTGGAAAAGGTGGTTCTTGCTGCTTACAAAGATGTTTAATATTTGCTTATCCCCTTACTAGCTAAATGCTACTCCAACACCCATGGCAATATAACAAGTATGTGATGTAGCGCTGTGCATACCAAAGAGCATATACCTAATATACAGTGAAGGAGGAGTGTCTCTGACATCCACCCCATGCCAAGCCACTCCCTAGAGCTAGTATATCTCCTGGTTATGCTTCTTAGCATCATCCCTGGCTGCACAGGGGGCCAGAAGTGAAGGGGTTAAATCTGTTCAATTTGTGAGGTGGTTGTTTTGGAGCATGTTGTGAGACCCTGTATGAGCTGCGCTCTGGGGATAGCTGCACACTGATAAGGCCCTTTCTCTCAATAGGATTTCCTGTCCTGGTTAAATAGAGGAAAGGGCCACTGGAAGCAGAGCAGCAGCAGACCCGTGTCCGGTGCTGATCCTGAAAGACCAGTGCGTGCTTTGATTTTGGTTTTATAATTTTTTTTGACGTAGCTTTTTCAGAAAGAGAACACTAGCAACGTTGGCAAGAGCCAGCAGCAGGGGCTTGTCAAGGAGTGTGAGGGACCTGGACACTCAACAGCCTTTGGTTTCCACTGGGATTCAGGTACCTAACCCCTTTGGCATGGCTGTTGGTGGGAAACTTGTGCATTCCAGCTAGCATGACTGGTTCCCAATTCCATGAGCACCAAATGTCACTTGGATAATGTTATGGGATGGAATTTCAGCTGAACACCAGAGAAAACTCCTGGGGCTGAGCTGTATTCGAGTGGAACAGTCTCATTGACCTCAATGCCCATGACAGGTTTCAGAGTAGCAGCCGTGTTAGTCTGTATTCGCAAAAAGAAAAGGAGTACTTGTGGCTCCTGAGAGACTAACAAATTTATTTGAGCATAAGCTTTTGTAAGCTAGAGCTCACTTCATGCCCATGATGACAATGTTGCCCCAGAAGTCTTCACTAGGGGTAGCTGTGGGGGATGCTGCCGTGTGTACTGAGCTTGGGTGTCTTTACTACTATCATCTGAGCAAGGTTAGGCAACATGGTGTTAAATCCACCTCAGCCCCGTCTGTACTACATCTGCTGCTGCTGCAACAATGGTGAATTACAAGCACCATGTTTGCCAGTGTAGCTGCACCTGTTATCAAAGCAGTTAAAGTCCAGTTGCTCGAGTGCCTTGAAACGCAATAAGACAAAGCAATGGGGAGCATACTGTAGGGAAGAGTTCTTCTCTGGAAGGGGGGTGGACCTAATAAGTCTATTCCATTTTATTTATATTCTCAAGTAGCCATCCTCTAGCATCACTCATGCTCCTGAGCCCTGTTTGCAGTGCTGCGTCCCCTGTGCTGTGTCTCAAGGAATGTACATCCATTACATTGCATTTCAAAGCCAGGACTGTGCTCCCTTCTTCTTTCCTATTGCTGGGGTAGAGCAGCAACTACAATTTCACCTGAAGCTGATCGAGCCAAATGGCTACATCAGGAGTAGCAGAATTTATTTCAGTAATGTCTCCTTCATATTTATAAATTGAGCAGTAGGTAGTGATATATATGTTCGGTGGTCTGTCATGGAAAACAAGTTATTTGTCACTGGTGTATGAGAACTTAATGTTGCAAATACCTAGGGTTGCCAGGGGTATGGTTTTCGACCAGAGCGCCTGGTCAAAAAGAGACTGGTGGCTTAGGTCAGTACCGCTGACCAGGCCGTTGAAAGTCCAATTGGCGGCACAGTGGGGCTAAGGCAGGCAGCAGGCTCTTTGACTGCCCTGGCTCTGTGCAGCTCCCCAGAAGTGGCAGCATGTCCGGCCCCAGGCACAGGGGCAATCAGGGAAGCTTCACATGCTGCCTCCAGTGCCGGTTCCGCAGCTCCCATTGGCTGGGGAGTGCAGCCAATGGGAGCTGCGAGGTCAGCGCCTCTGTGCAAGGGCAGCATGCACCACGCAGAGTTGCATGGCCATGCCTCTGCCTAGGGGCCGGACATGGCACCACTTCCAGGACCAGTGCAGGACCAGGTCTGGTAGAGAGCCTGCCTTAGCTCTACTGCATCACTGACCGGGAGTCACCTGAGGTAAGCGCTGCCCAGCTGGGGCCTGCACCCTGAACCCCCTGCTCCAGGTAGGAACCTCCTCCCGCACCCCAACTCCCTCCCAGACCCTGCCCCAGGTTGGAACCCCTTCCCTCACCCAAACTCCCTCCCACAGCCCGCATCCCACACCCCCTTCCACACCCCTACCCCAGCCCTGAGCCCACTCCCACACTCCTAACCCCTTGGCCCCAGCCCAGAGCCCCCTTCTGCACCCTGAACCCCTCATTTCTGGCCCCACCCAGGAGCCCTCAAACCCCTGTCCCACCCCATTTAAAGTGAGTGAGGGTGGGGGAGAGCGAGCGATGGAAGGAGAAGGGCTGGAGTGAATAGGGGTGCGGCCTCAGAGAAGGCGTGTGGCCTCAGGGGAAGGGGTGGGGTGAGGCAAGGGTGTTCTATTCAGTGCAATTAGAAAGTTGGCAACCCTACAACTACCCCTTTCCCATATGACTATGCTCTCTGGCCTGGAGTAATCGGAAATCGACAGCCAAGAAAGCCAAATTCCTCTCTGGATTTAAGTCAGCAGCTCGATGGAGTTGCAGTTGTAATCTTCATGAGCATGCGTAACTGCTTGAGCTCATTAATGTATATCCCACAGCACTGCCTGTGCTCCAGTCCCTATATCCTTGAGCTGCAAAATGAACACGTGCATCATGTGGCATAAAACAGCTTTAATGTAATTACAAAGCCTTCTTATCCTGTTACTGGGGGATCTGATCCCTTAGTTGCCTTTGGCTTTAGGTACCATTTTTGCAATCTGTGTAATTTTTTACACCTGTCAAATAGGGCAAACAGCGGTGCAGGCAGGAGTCTTTTGTTTGTTGTCATGTTCTTAATGGCGAGTTGAAGGTAATGATGGACTCCCAATATTTTTAACAAGGAGCTCCCACAAAAACTCCTCTTACCATTCCCTTCTTAACCTATTATCTGAAAGCCTTCCTTCAAGCACAATAGCTACCTTTGGAACTAGCCCCTCCTATTAAAGTTAATACTTGTTTGCCACGCTCTTACACAGACATGTGCGTTCCCACTGTTCTGTCCCGTCCCCTATAATGCTAGGGGAAATAATGTCAATTTGGAGTACCTCAATTTATGGGTACCCAACTAGAGCCATTGAGGGTTTGATTCTCTGCCCCCCCCCCCGTCATGCTCAACAATCTCAATGCTCTGCACCTCTGAAAATCAAGCCCAAGGCATCGCAAGTTACACACCAAAAACTGAGGGTCACTCTTGGAAAATTTGACTTATTGGGTATCTTCTGACTGGTAGACAGAATTATTCTGTTCTATTTAGATTCTTATTCTATGCCCATCTGCCTGGTACCTGGACGCCTTCCAGAAAGAGGTTCTTGCTCAGTGCTGACTCCAAATGCGAATAGAAAATTGCCTCACAGCTGGATAGAAAGGTAACCTCCACATTGGTCGTCTATCCATTTGCAATACTCCTCCTCGACCCAGCTGCTTGAGTTTGCAACAGCAGCTCCTGACCTTGGCTTATATTGCTTATTAAAATAAACAAACTGGGGGATAATTCTTAAAGGTAAAAGCAGTCGGGCCCTTCTGCATCATCCTAAGCACTATTGACAGCCCCAGCTGGACAGCTGCTGTCTCTGCTTTACAGACTATGCTGGGAATGTTGCACAACTGAGGAGGGCTTGCAGACCTGTCAGGACATCTCATTTTTAAAATCTCTTTTCTGTCCATGAATATTAGCAGCACACTCTTGCTCTCAAGCTGCAGTTGAGTCCCTGGGTTATGGTTCTGTCTGAGCTCTTGTATATGTCCAGCTCTGTAGTGTCCTTTCTATTTCTGGCTTCCATCCAGCACTTGATTCCCCTTTTTTTTTGTTGTTGTTGTTGCTCCTGTTGTATTTTGCTTTGAAAGAAGCAAAATGCTGCTCGTGCACAAGAGAAGAGTGGAATCCGCCCGCAACTATTAGCAGAGGGATGTCCTGGAGGAGGCGACTGGACAGTATGTTTGGGAGAGAAGAGGGCCTGTGGAGAAAGGAACTATGTAGCAAGGGAAGAGGAGGAGAAGAGGTCCAGGAAGAATAAGGACAGGCAGTGGAGTCAAGGGACCAGAGAAGCGAGGGGGGCGGGGGCCAGGAATGAAGACCAGATGTAACTAATGTGACTTTCTTTTTCTCCCATAAAGAAAATAATCCTCTTATGTGAATAGACATAATATATTAATCCAGAGGTTCTCGAACTGTGGTCCGTGGACCACCAGTGGTCTGCGAGCTCCATTCAGGTGTCTGCGGATAGTTCCCTCTAAGATGCATGCCTCAGCAGCTGCACATGAGAGAATGAAGGGCCACCCACCTAATTAGTGGAGCCATGCAGGCGTGGCTCCACTAATTAGGTGCCTGGACCCTGGAGAAGATGCACATGTAAGGTGAAGTTGTGGCCTTGGGGGAAATAGTGGGTAGGTGGGAGGGGGCAGTGAGGTGAGAAGCGGAGATAGGGAGAATGTGGGACGTGTAGGGCTGCAGCGGCCAGAGAAAGAGGTGACTTTCCCCAGCTCCAGGGCGGTGATTGCCAGGGAGAGACCCCCGGCCCTTCCCAGCCCCAGCTTCGGGGCTGCCACAGTGGGGGAGAGAGGGCAGATCCATCACATTAGAAAGGTAAGACTACTAATATTAAAATATGATTTGTGTGCTTTTATTTGTAGAACAAAAAAAAGTTTATTATTTTTATATATATAGCACTTTTATCCAAAGCTCTTTACAATTGTTAGCTAACTGTACAAATAACATTTGGAAAGATCATTAAGTGGTCCACCGCGACCCTCAGCAATTTTCAAATGGTCCATGAACAAAAAAAGTTTGAGAACCACTATTAATCCTCCCCTCACGTTGCTGTTCCATGTAAGCCATGACGGCATCTGTCATAGGCAGCCAGCGTGATCATGAATGGAAGAGGGGGCTGTGCATAAGGGAGGCATGCCTGGGATGATCTCTCTGTGGAGATGTGGTCCATGCTGTGGAAAAGTTTGAGACCCCCTGTGTTAGGATAACTTGCTCTCCCTCGGACCAGATGCTCTTCTAGGCCCCAATCTAACTCCCATTGGAGCTGACGAAAGAGGCTTTCCATTGACTCCAGTGGGAGTTGGATCAGACCCTTAGGAAACAACGTGAGCTGTGTTCAAGCAGGAAGCCAGTGGCTCTGCCCATGACACAAGTATTCTCATTTGGGAGTGAAGAGGGAGAAGAAAAGGATGGTTAATGGAACAAAGGAACAATGGGAAGAAGGAGAGAGACAGTGAACAAAGCAGGGGATGCAGATGGAGAGAGTGGAGAAAGTAGCAGAATGATGATGGCTAGAAAAGGTGGGGGGGGGGGAAACGCTCTCTGCAGACACATTCATGTGCCAGTGCACATCTGAGTCTGAGGGAGGTACTGAAGTTGGCAGTGAAAACTGTCCTCTCTACTATCCCTCCTTGCACAGAGATCAAGCAATTGCAGACAGCAACCGTGGGCCTTGTTGTCTCATCACATCAGATTTGCTTCCATGTGCATGAACAAAACTCTTTAGTCTCCGTCTTAATTTTAAAGATTGGGGACAATGTGCAGTTCATTTTGTTAAGTTTCTCACAGCATCTGCTTGAAATAGAAATGACTCATCAGTTGTAAGATACAACATGCACCTGCTTAAGATCTTCAGTGACTTCAGCAGGGCTGGCTTGGGGTGTATGCCAGCTTAGAATGGTCTCTGAACACCCTCAGGTTTGGTCTATCAGGATCTTAGCAAGGATGATGGTTCTGCTTTGCACACTTTTCCTGTGATGAGGATGGGCACCTCTCTCTACTTCAGTAGAAACTAAACAAATGCAAAGCTGGAGACTGCAGGTTGCTTGAGCTGCTCTATAGTCAGCTCTCAAAGCAGAAATCTGTTCTGCATTTGGGTGTAAACCCTCCTTTATGATAGTTCTAACACTACCTTGGGGCCAATGAGTTTGCTCTTGTAAATTTCAACACTGATATGACTGTAGATGTTGGACTATTGAAAATGTACATACAGGTCTTTGCCCTATCACGTGCACATGCGCACAGTTCTGTGCATGCTCAAGCAAAGTTCCTCTTGAAAACTTATCCCTCAATGCCCTATGGGGCACTAATTACTAAAGACAATTGTGGTAAATACATCCCACTCTGACCAATGAAGTCAAGAATGCAGATGACAGTTATGCTGACACAGATGACTAAATTTATGGCCATTAACAAATTCAGCAAATTTACCTCCATTATTCCCCTAAAGCAAAAGCCTCGCAAATCATTTGCAATTGATTTCCATAAAAATCACCTACAAACTAACCTAGTTTCACAATAACACAATTTTTTCAGTTTCAGTCATTGGAAGATCACAAAGAAAACATGTTAAACCCAAGGCTGTAGCAGAAAAATAAAGTTCTAGCAAAACAAACTTCTAGGCAACTTTGTAACTATCAATTTATTTCAGAACTTCAAAGAGCTAAGAGATAACACGGCATGTTTCTCCATCTGGTAGGTAACATTACAAAAATGCAGACTAACTTGTCTCTAACTTCCCTGGCCGGAAAACATCTCTGAGCTGAGAGATGAGGCAGGGAAACTACTATGTGTCAGAAAAATTATGAATAAGAGTAACGCTTAGAGAGCTTTCTCCTGCAGAGGATAGGGAGGCAGATCTTGATGTTCTGCTACTGCATGAAACTAAGCTAGGTTGACCAGCTGTCCCAATATTATCGGGATCGTCCAGATATTAGGGGCTTTGTCTTATATAGGACTCTACCCCCATTCTCCCCCGTCCTGATTTTTTCACACTTGCTATCTGGTCACCCTAAACTAAGCTGAAAGGAGCACTGTGTGTAACCTGAAAGCTATTTAAAGGAGTGACATTGAGGGGTTGAAGTGGGAAAGATGCATAGCTTTCCTTGTCTCTTTCTGTTCCCTCAAAAGAATCCAGTGTCTCAACTCTGCCATATCCAGAAGTTGTTGCATCCAACAGTTGATTGTAAGCGGGTCTCAGTCTAGTTCCTGGAGAAGATGTGTCCACCAAATCACAACCGCCATCACACTTCACACCTTTATTGTCAGTTGCTACAGCGAGGACAAGAATGTAATGGATGCTGATGCTGAATTCCCTGGATCAAGAGACATTGGCATGACATTGCTGGGGAAGCTTGCTCTACTACAGCCTGTTGCTGAATCTGTTCTGACACTACACAAATGCCTCTTGTCTCCAGAACTTTGAACCTGGCACCTTTCACTGGGACTAAATTAACTTCAAAAGAGTTTCTGTAGCAATGGTGGGGTTTTATGAGAAGGGTAAAGACAAGGCAAGAGTAGTGCAAATGTCTGGCATTAGTGCTTTTGGAGAAACTAATACTTAGGGTGTCTACTTTCGGCATCTATTAAAATACTGAGGCAGAACCATGGATTTCTGCCTCCATTCTTCAGTCCCGTTTGTAGGTCATCAACTTAGTAAAGTAGGCTTTCAGTGAAAGAGAAAGTGTGCCTTTGCTCTGGGTAAGTAAACTTCCGTATGGTTGTGCTTGGGTGGACATCAAATATAAGGAGCTTGAAAATCTTCCACCATATCATTGATGTTTTGAGGGATGGGTGGTGTGTATGTATTGTGTGTGTCAAGCTGTTCTGCAGTGGATCAAGAGCATGAGTACCAGCCTCAGGGCAGACTGTTAAGAAGCAGGGCATAGACCCAATATGAGCTGTAAGTTCTACACACAGGACTTGTCCGTACTTAAAATTCTGCAGCTGCCCTATTCTAGAGCTTCAGTGAAGACATTAGCTATGCTGACGGGAGGGCTTCTCCTGTTTCAAACCATTTATCCATTTCTAAGGGCATGTCTACTTACAACCACCACAGTAATTACTGCGGTTGTTCATATCCATACTACCCTCCTTCTGTCAGCAGTATGCATCCTCACCATGGGATGACTTAAGACGGGTAGTGTGGGGGCTGAGAGCCCAGGCTCTCAGCTCCATATGCAACTCCCCACCAGGATCCCAGGTGCCATCCTCTCAGCTCCCTGGCGTAGCCGGGCTCCCGTCTGAAAGCGCCACACCTGGAGTCCAGGGGGCTCCCCGACCCCAGCCAGGCTGTGCCCTGAGCTCCCTGCAGGGAACCCAGTGGCTGCACTGAGGCTCCTGAATCCCTGCTGGGAGCCCGATTGCAGCAGGGAGCCAAAAGCCCGGGGAACAGTCAGGCTCCCCATGGGGAGCCAGGGGCCTCTGGGCAGCAGCCCAGCTCCTTGTATGGAGCCGGGCAGGCATTAGCCTGGCTGGCAGCAGGGAGCCTGGAGCACCCGGATGCTAGCTGGTAGAGCCCTGTGTGGATACAAAATTTATATCTGCCGATATTCGTGAAGCTGCAGGTCTCTAGCGACAATGAGCAAGACCAGCAGGGCCATGGCCAGTGACCAGGCCAGGAACCGCAGCAACAAAAGCAGCAGCATGTTGTGTCACTGGTCACAGGGGAACCAGCACCCAGCCTGAGCATATCCTCTGGTGTGGCTGTACTGGCCCCAGTCTTGCCCACTGGGCGGGCACCAGGCTCAGCTGTCCCTGGTCACATTAGTGTATGCAAGTATTTTGCACGCTCCCGGACAGGAGTCCCATCCGTGCAGGCACAGATTGCTTTGAGCATTTGCTCTTCATAGGGTGCTAGCAGTCACCTGGTGCCAATATCTGTTCCCCAGTTAGATAACTGAGATTTACCAATAGGAATAATGTGCTTTAGGTACAAGTTTGTAAAGATGCCAGCAGCCATCCTGATAACCAATGGTCTGAGCACGTGGATTCCAGCAAATTGAAACTGAGCTCTGTGTGTTTGTAAATATAGTCACAGGTTCGTCCTGTCAAGTACATGACCCGCTCTAACCACAAGTGCAATAGCTCTCTCAGTCCAAAGCAGAGACAGTGAAAGATTCTCTGTCCACACACACCCATCCCTTCTGGAAGATAGGTCACTGCTACTGATGGCCTCCATAGAAATCCCCCTGAGTCTGGGGCAGGGAAGAGAGAAAGGAAGGGCAAATAACTCCCCAAAGATTATTGGGATGATGCTGCACCTGGCATAGCATCACAGTGACTTTTTTTTTCCTAGCCTACTTTATACTTCCCTCACAGTGAAGTCCTCCATAGCATTCAATGGAGTCTTCTCAGTGCTGCCAAATGCTGAGCTGGCCAGTACCACTCACTGAACTCCTGTTCGCAATGTGCTGTTGCAAAGAGACCTCCCTGCTCTGGCCCGCATGCTTCAACTAGGTCAGCGAAGCCCCCCACTTCACCCTTGTGTCCGCCCTGAAGCTCTGCCCCCTGGGCTTTGGGTGGGGCATGGTCTGTCTGCCCTTACACTGATACAAATCCTCAACAAGGCCTTGGCCCAAGAGACAAAATAGTTACCCTAATTATTATTTGGGCTTCTATAGTGCCTTTCATCCTAGGACCTCAGATCTCCTTAGAAAGGAGAGTCATTATCCCCACTTTACAGATTGGGAGACCGAGACACAAAGAGGGAAGTGACTCAGGAGCAGGGGAAGGTCTCTAAAAGTGGGGGGCCAGCTGTGCCCAAACTGTGGCTCTGCCCTTGCACCACTGTTTCCCCCGAGGCCCCTCTCCCATGCTGCCTCTTCCCCCAAGACCCCGCCCCCTGCTCGCTCCTCTCCGCCCCCTCCCCCCATCACTCGCCCTTACAGCCAGTAAAAAGTGGGAGGAACCATGGCCAACCCTGCTCTGGGGCCCCAGAAGTGACTTGTCCAAGGTCATGTAGCAGCTCAGTGGCAGAGCCAGGAATACACCCTAGGTAATCTTGGCTTCCAGTATGCTGCTCTGACCACTAAACCAGGCTTCCTCCTTGTAGACTCCCAGAGAAGACAGTAAGTTCAGTGGATAGAGCATTGGCCTGGGAGTCAGAAGACCTAAGCTAGTGCCCTAACAATGGATCCTAACTTGGGATAAGAGCATTTGTTGCTCCATGCTCTCAAAAGACACAGTTAAGCGGGCATACACTGAAACTGGCTTGCCACTAGATTAGGCCACTGGTCCCTAAGGCACCCTTTCCGTGGCCGCCTAAGAGTGCCCATGAAGTTGCTTTTGCTATCATTGAAAGGGTAAATTCCATTTAACTGTAAATGCTAATGCTGCCCCATGGAGAGTAAATGACAGTATCCAAGTTTAACCTTTCCTGCTGAAAACAATGTGTGCACACAGCACTGAAGTGGCCCTGGTTTGTAGCATATAGCTATGCCTTGCATTAACTCAAATTCCTCTCTCTGATAAAGTCACTGTGACACCTTGTCTTGTGCATCACAATTCACTAGACTCCGCTGAAGGCTCCTTCCTTTTGCAGTTGACTGAAAACTGCGGGGAACATTTGTCACAACTTGGTTCTTTTGCATCAGCTTATTTTCCACATTGGGTGCTGGTCTCCAAGGTTCGTCAGCTCTTAATGCAAGAGCCATCCTTTCACAGAGATGCAGGAAATTAATTCCCTTGCAATTAACCATTGCGAGGGGTTTTGTTTCTTTTAAAATTTTATCTACTGTGTCTCTCAAGCAACACAGATTTTTCTGGGTTCTCGCAGACTGCACTGCCTTTATTTCATGCACTAGAAACCACCCTAATAAAAAAACCCCTCATCCACGTGCCATTCCTTTTTTCATGACTATCCTTTTTTCATGGAGCTGGACTCCCAGCAAGTGTGAGGGTTCCACAGCTGGCTCCCCCCCCCCCATGACTTCCATCTGCTAGCTCCTGAGGGCAGGCAGGGCCCAGCCTCTTTTCCCTGTTGTTACAGTCCAGGAGAGAAGCCCTTCCAGCTGCTACAGGATGGAAGATCCTAAGGCTTGCAAAGGAACACACACTCTCTCTGGTTCATTCCTTACTCTACAACGTAGGGCACATGAGTGCTGCACTCCCATTTGTATTGCCTCCTCTGGGATTCTCTGGTATAGCTGGACCATCCACCTGCAATCAGCTATGAGATATATGCTGCCTATGCTGCCCTTTCCTCTTCTGTTCTCTGGCCTCTCTGGGGTGGTGGCTTCCCTGCTAGGCCTAGATCCTCTGTCAGTCAGTCAGTCCATGTTGGTGGAGGGTTTACAGATTTGTCTAGCATCGGATTTTCATACTATGGACCTTAACAGTCCCTTTAAGACTTTGTGAGAGACACAAAATTATATACCCATATACAGAAAAACAGATAATATGCATTTTCTGGCATACCTCTACGTTGTCTTGAATGGAGAGTGTTTGTGCAAATATGCATGTGTATCCATGCACATGCATGCCTGAAAGTTGCACACGTTCTTTCTGCTCCTAAATGGTCTGCAAATAGCCCCTCCTGTGCTAGTTGAAGAAACTGTGTGGGGACGTACATCTGCTCTGAAAATCTATAGTGGGAAGCCAGGCAGGTGGGCTGGAGAAGGTCCTGGGGAGAAGCTCTGCAGTGAAGCAGAAACTAAGGTCAGGGTAGTTTTAATGAAAGCAGTGCCTATCGATAGCCTAATGAAGTCCCTGGTTCAGTGTTCAATGAAAGTGGTTTTCTGCGATTCTTTATCGTTTTCACATGATGCAATCATTTAAAAGGAAGGGAAGCAATTAATTCAAACACAGCTTTAAAGCTTTTTTTTAATAAAGAAAAAAATAACACTCTGGGACCAAGCCTGCCTAACAGAGTCCAATGAGAGATTTTTTTGTTTTTGTTTTTTTGAATATACAAGTAGTGCAAGATCTGGCCTGCCTTTAGTAGGACTAATAAGAAGAAGAAGATTTATTTAACAAGCTCTTGTAATACATCCAGCTTTAGGGCAGATAGAAAGAGATGAAACACAACGTATTTTGAACAGTAAGAACAGAGGAACTGTTTGCTGAAAGCTCCCTCTTCTCCCATTGGGAAGCCCGTTTTTTGGCACACACCGAGCACTTTTCGCTAATCACATTAGCGGAGGAACCTGTTCTCATGCTAGGGCTGGGAGTTATTTTGAAGCATTTATGTTACTAAACTGTATACATGGTTCTGTTTGTTTGTCTTTGCTTTTTGAATTTTAACCTCCTGAGAAACATCAGAATGTCTGAGGAGTCTGTGGTGAGCAAAGAACCCACAGCTCAGCTGCCCAAAGATGGGTTAGTCTGTGGTATCTTCAATCAGAAGCCTGCATCTTTGCCCCGTGTTCATGAATACCTGGTAGGATCAGGAAGGACAGATGGGTGATGCTGATGGTGTCCTATGTTTGTAGAAAGCAATTGTCCACACTTCACTGGACAAGTGCAATCACTATGGGCACCTATTCAGAGGAGGAGTGTGATTTAGACCACTAGGGGAAAAGGTGTGTTTTTAAATGTGTTCATGATCCTAGTATAGGCAGGTTATAGTTTTAACATGTGTTAGCTGGTCAAGTTAATCCTGGGAGGAATGGAGAATTAGGGTTCACTGCAACTAGCTAACATGTTAAAACTACACTTGCCTTGTTGACACTAGGATTTTAAAATATGTGAGATAATGTATTTAAAACATGCCTTTTTGCTAGTGAAGACAATGTCCTAGTTGTTCAATACTGGGGTTCAGTTCTATGTCGCTGGCTCACTGTGTGTCCCCAGGCAAGCAGCATGTCCTTTCTGTAAAGTAGGGATAACGCTTTCCTGTGTTCCAGAGTGGTGTGGTGACTAATGTTTATGAAGCATTTGCTGATTGTTGTGTGGGATGTGTTGTATTAACTTAACATATTTTGCCTATAACAAGCTGGGGAAGGTGTAGACCCTTGATTAATTTAGAAAGTGCAGCTAACTATAGGCCCCTCTGATTTACAAGTGTTCTCTTACTATTAGTCCCTCTAGCAGGCAAAACAGAAATTCTTTTCCAGATCATGGGCAGTAAATCATTCAAGCAAATGGAGGACTCCCCACAGGCTAGCTTCTGATAAAGAGCACTATTAGAATGGCAAAGTGGTCCCACAACGTCCATTATGCTATGGGATCTGTCATTGCCCTGTAACATCTTAAATCAGCCTTTTATTTAATCTGTTAGGGAGAGTGACTGAAAAGATCCATGTTCAGGAAGCTTCAGTGAGGCCATGTGGTCTGGGTTTGACTCTGCCCTTTGTGTAAGAATGTTATTTGTCTGTAGTCAAATAAAACAAAAACTTCATTGGTATGATGAGCTATCCATGTGTTGCTTAGGTGTAAGTAGCCAACCCTTTGACACTGGCCCATGGATATGGGATACATTTCCAACATGCAGTAAAGGCCTGTCCTGCTCAGAGGTAGATACAACACAATGAGCATCTGCTCAGGTCAGGGCTTCTCATTGCATTTGGGGTTTTCTCTCCTGGGTCTACTTGTCATTACTGTCCATTTCCATGGGTCAATAGGATGCTACATAGTGTAAGTGCTGTCCCTTCCCTTTCTCCCAGGGATACATGCATGTCGCCTGATCACCTCCAAGATTCCCTGCCTGTGTAGTCTTTGCTAACATAGGGAATAAGACTGTCCCAAGATGGCTTTGTGATGTGTGCTTCCCACATGGTGAACTGTACAGATATTAACATAGTGGCAACCAGCTCTTAATGAAATCTCAGCACACCCAAACTCATGTTGGTTAGAGCATAGTCACTATTTTTTTTTCAAGGATGCAGCATCTTGTCACTTTGTTCTATTCACAAAACTTCCTCCTAACTATAAACAAGCCCATGAAGCAGAAATGACACATTCTGGCAACTGACATCTCCAGGGTGAATTTAGCATGAAGACAGAATAACCCTGAGGTGAGTTAACATGTCACCAAGATGCTGCTCTGCTAATCTAAGAAGCCCAGCATCCTGGTGATGCCCGACTAGAAACAACAATGCAGAGCATTTGCCCTAGATCCAGATGCTGGACATTGGTGACTCAGAGACCTGACGTCACCAGATGTGTTTGGAGTACTTCTGCCCCTTTTTGTTGTGGAAGTTCAATTTGCCACAGCGGTACTGTGCTAAACTTGTTGTGTCGCATCCTGAAGGTTTATGTGGAAGTAGGTCACGTGGAATACTGCCTGAGAGCATCTGATAGATACTGACATAGATTCATAGAACCCAGGGAAGATTGGAAGAGGCCCTGGAGGTTTTTTGCCTTCCTCTGTAGCACGGGGCACGGGTCACTTGCTGAAGGATTCTCTGCTCCTTGAAGTCTTTAAACCACGATTTGAGGACTTCAGTAGCTCAGACATAGGTGAGGTTTTTCGCAGGAGTGGGTGGGTGAGATTCTGTGGCCTGCGTTGTACAGGAGGTCAGACTAGATGATCATAATGGTCCCTTCTGACCTTAGTATCTATGAATCTATACTTCCTATGGCTTATCCATTTCATGAAGGGTTTTGCTTTTCGGGATGCTTTAATTAATGTATTAGAGGATGGATGGATGGTGCTCCAGTGATTTGTTTTGAGGAATCAAGGTACCCATAGCTTTAAATACAAAAAGCCATATCCCAGAGATCCTTGTTCAGCCTTTATGCATTTAGGGAGAGTCTTCTGAGGTTTTGACTGTACTGTACTGCACTTCTATCAGGGAGAATGTTGTGAAAGCACGTAGGCTCTAAAGCAGAGGAGGATTGAATTAATCATTCAGGGCCAAACCCCCAAGGCCATTAGTCAGGGAAAATCTCCCTGTCAAGGTTCCTTCCCCACTCTGAATTCTAGGGTACAGATGTGGGGACTTGAATGAAAACCCCCCTAAGCTTATTCTTACCAGCTTAGGTTAAAAACTTCCCCAAGGTACAAACTTTGCCTTGTCCTTGAACCCTATGCTGCCACCACCAAGTGTGTTAAACAAAGAACAGGGAAAGAGCCCACTTGTAGACGTCTTCCCCCAAAATATCCCCCCAAGCCCTACATCCCCTTTCCTGGGGAAGGCTTGATAAAAATCCTCACCAGTTTGTACAGGTGAACACAGACCCAAACCCTTGGATCTTACGAACAATGAAAAATCAATCAGGTTCTTAAAAGAAGAATTTTAATGAAAGAAAAGGTAAAAGAATCACCTCTGTAAAGTCAGGATGGTAAATACCTTACAGGGTAATCAGATTCAAAACACAGAGAATCCCTCTAGGCAAAACCTTAAGTTACAAAAAGACACAAAAACAGGAATATACATTCCATTCAGCACATCTTATTTTACCAGTCATTTACCAAAAGAAAATCTAATGCATTTCTAGCTAGATTACTTACTAACTTAACAGTTTCTGAGACTGCATTCCTGATCTGTTCCTGGCAAAAGCATCACACAGACACACAGACCCTTTGTTCCCCCCGCCTCCAGCTTTGAAAGTATCTTGTCTCCTCATTGATCATTTTGGTCAGATGCCAGCGAGGTTATCTTAGCTTCTTAACCCTTTACAGGTGAAAGCCTTTACCTTGCCTCTGGTCAGGAGGGATTTTATAGCACTGTATACAGAAAGGTGGTTACCCTTCCCTTTATTTTTATGACACTCCCACAGAAAAGTGTTGCTAACTCTTGCAATTTTATCGCAAATCTCACAGTAATTGGAGTCTTTCTTAAAGCGCCATCTCCTACACATCTTAAAATCTCATGGGTTTTTTAAGGCAAGGCCAGTCTCTTGATTTTGGGAGCCCTGACTCATGATATTTGAATGCTTGGGGTTGGTAACACTTGGATCCCTTTTGCTTGCTTGCTCAGCTGTGCCATGCTAGATTGCTGTTCCCCTGGCGGTTGTTACTTATGGGGCAGTCACTTGTTCATGCCGACCATTCACCTCTCCCGGTTGCAAGATAAAGAATGGTTAAGACCAGTGTCCATTTGATAGAGTTCCAATATGTGTGACCGTATCTGTCTAGAAATGTCCCTAAACTTCTCTTCTCCCAGCCACTGTCTGACTTACACTGGGCTGCAGTGTCCTCGTTAGCCTTTCGTGGTGTAATTCAAAACCCACTGGCTCTCTCCATGCAGTGGTGCATGGAGAATGGACCTTAGTGGCACACCAACAAAATCCCCAGTTAAACTGTGGCAAGCTCATACATTGCTTGGCTTCTAGCTAATCTGCAACCTAAAAATAAGGGTTGCATAACAGTCCTCAAAGGCAGCTCATTACATTCTTCTTAGCTTATTTATAGTCACTTGTAGGACTTCCTATTAAACCCAGACGATGCTTTGTCTCTTGAATTAGATACGTGCGCAGTGAAGCTGCTGCAGGTTTGCTGAATCTATTATGCTGCCACAAGAGACTCAAGGTGCGTGATCAAACCACAATAGCTCTATGGAAATTGGAGTACTGTAGGTTTTCATTCACAGATCTATTTTTATCACACACTCCTTGCACCTATTTAACTGCATAACACACATCTTTCTCCCTCAAAAAGGAAGTGTTTTGTATGCTACTGAGGTACTTCCACTTTGGACACGCATTTCATTCGGTATCACTTTAAATGGGATCTGTGACTATTTACACTAACTAGTTCATGTCCCATTTCAGTTTCAGAGGCTACTTACAGTAATGGAGTCCTTTCGCACCATAGCTACGGAAATGAATAAAGCAGTTTATGTGACAGTGGTATTTAATATTCTATATTCTAGTAGTGCCCTGAGGCCCTTATGAAGATTCAGGGCCCCATTTTACTGGATATTGTACAAACAACCACACCACACGATCCACTGTCTATAGCCAAGCTCTACGATACAACCGCATTTGCTCCAACTCCTCAGACAGAGACAAACACTTACAAGACCTCTATCAAGCATTCTTACAACTACAGTACCCACCTGCTGAAGTGCAGAAACAGATTGTCAGAGCCAGAAGAGTACCCAGAAGTTACCTACTACAGGACAGGCCCAACAAAGAAAATAACAGAACGCCACTAGCCATCACCTTCAGTCCCCAACTACAACCTCTCCAGCGCATCATCAAGGATCTACAACCTATCCTGAAGGACGACCCATCACTCTCACAGATCTTGGGAGACAGGCCAGTCCTTGCTTACAGACAGCCCCCATACCTGAAGCAAATACTCACCAGCAACCACACAACAAAAACACTAACCCAGGAACCCATCCTTGCAACAAAGCCCGTTGCCAACTGTGTCCACATATCTATTCAGGGACACCATCATAGGGCCTAATCACATCAGCCACTCTATCAGAGGCTTATTCACCTGCACGTCTACCAATGTGATATATGCCATCATGTGCCAGCAATGCCCCTCTGCCATGTACATTGGCCAAATTGGACAGTCTCTATGTAAAAGAATAAATGGACACAAATCAGACGTCAAGAATTATAACATTCAAAAACCAGTCGGAGAACATTTCAATCTCTCTGGTCACTCAATTACAGACCTGAGAGTGGCTATTCTTCAACAAAAAAACTTCAAAAACAGACTCCAACGAGAGACTGCTGAATAGGAATTAATTTGCAAACTGGATACCATTAAATTAGGCTTGAATAAAGTCTTTGAGTGGATGTGTCATTACACAAAGTAAAACTATTTCCCCATGTTTATTTCCCCCCCTACTGTTCCTCACACGTTCTTGTCAACTGCTGGAAATGGCCCACCCTGATTATCACTACAAAAGGTTTTTTCTCTCTCCTGCTGGTAATAGCTCACCTTACCTGATCACACTCGTTACAGTGTGTATGGTAACACCCACTGCTTCATGTTCTCTGTGTATATAAAATCTCCCCCCCCTGTATTTTCCACTGCATGCATCCAATGAAGTGATCTGTAGCTCACAAAAGCTTATGCTCAAATAAATTTGCTAGTCTCTAAGGTGCCACAAGTACTCCTTTTCTTTTTGTAGAACAACAGGGGCTCCTGCAGATCAGAAGAGAGAGATATTAATTAACTGAGCTGTGTCATGTCCTAGCCCCAGCCCTGTTCTGCTATGCAATGGATTGGCTCCTTGAACATATCTCCACAAATGTCAGTATTAACTGTCAGTTCAACCTCTTTTACCAACCTGGATTAATGCAGATGATTTCATCCTCTTTGGTCAGGATGCAAACGATCTCAAAGATGTACTAGAGAGCTTCTAGCACAAGGCAGCTCCCCTTGGACTTAAGAGCTTCTTGGGCAAAAACAAAAATCTAGAGTGCCAGTGCAGAAGTTTTGATAGACAAGATCTGTGCTTCTGGACAAACTGTGGAAGTGGTGGATGACTTCATTTATCTAGGCAGTAAACTGTCTTCAAACAGACACATCCAGCCAGACACCCTAAGAAGAATTAGTTTAGCAACCTCAGCTGTGAAGGACCTACCTAGGGTCTGGAGCCAAAAGAAGATGAAACTACATACAGAATACAGATGTATCTAATCTGTGTACTTCTGATCCTCTTCTATGGATTTGAAACGTGGATGTTGCTTAAACAAGATATCAGGAATCTGGAGGCATTTCATATGCATTGCCAGCAGCAACTACTGGGTATAAGATGATTTGATTTTATCAAAAGGGATGCATCCCTGAGAACAAGCCTCGAGAGGACTGAAGTTATCATTGGCCGCTGCCAGTTGGCCTCTTTTGGTCATGTTGCCTGCCTCAGAGAAAGAGCCCCCCACATTGAGCTCTGAAGATAAGATTTGAGGTCAGGAGGGGACACTGCCCAGTCACAAACTGGCAGTGGTGATACAGTTGCCCACTCTTAACCTAGCTGCGCCAGATAAGCAATAATCCTGTGGAGCTCTTAGACATCTGGAATAAAGCTGTGCAGTGTGGTCATGGACACTCAGCACTATGGACCTCTGCTGTCTAAGCATGTTGCTGTTGTTGTTGTTGTGGGGACTCCAGGGCTGGAACAGCAAGAAGTGCGTACCAAGTTAGGAAGAGCTATAACAGAGCTGTGAGTAAGAAATTGTGCTTGACTCAGTTAGGGCTTGACCCAAAGCTCACTGAAGTCAGTGGAAAGACTCCTATTGACTTCAGTTGGCTTTGGATCAGGTCCTTAGGCTTTTACTTTCTTAAGAAAGGTAATTGAAACCAACACAGCATAATACTAAATGTAGACCTGCAGCCCTAACAGATTTAATATAGGATTTTAATCAGGGTCTATCAACTGACAAGCTTACATTTTTCTCTGACAGTCACTGCAGCTAAAAGTGTGTTTGCTTCCACTAATCTCTCTAATATTGATTCATATTTTTGTCATCAGAACACAAAATCAGTTTTACTGCAACAGAAACTTTGAATTTAATATCAATTATCTATCCAAGGTGTTTCTGTAGTGTGCATCACCACTATAGCTAGGTAAGGAACAAGTTAGGTTAGAGCTGCAAAATTTTACCATTAAAAGACTTAGTTGTTTTACTCATAGCCTTTGCTTGTTCCAAGTAGCTCTGTTTTGTTGGGAGGGCAAGTGTACATGTGTAAATGTTCTGTTCTGTCAGGAAGGTTTTGGTTTAGAAGTGTGTACTGAAGACCGACAGCTTTGGCATAGTCTTCTCCTCAAGTAGTTCATGCCAAAGAGGAGTGCCCTTCACTGAGAAGTTTATTTCTGGCTTTTGCAAATTTCATTCTAGGCTTTGTTAGCTGCATTGTGTCAAAAAAGTACAACTGTCTCTCTGGGGCTGGTGGATGATGGTTGCATGCAAACAGTCTGGGTAGACTTGAAACCTCCTCAGTAGACTAGAGCTGGGACTAGCAAATCCCGTTAGACGCTGCAGGAGTTGGAATCTGGGTATGAACTGTAAAGGTCAGGCCAATCTTTTTTCGGCTGAAGGACACACCCAGTCCAACTGATTCAATAGTTTTAGTGTTACATAATTAGAAACAGCTCTTTGGGCTGATCAGATAGCTAATAAATACACCCCTAGGAAATAATTTGCCCTCTCTCTCCCTCTCTCTCTTTCTGTCAGCTGTAATTTTAACATTCACAGGAACTTTGTTCTCTGCTCCTCAGATGTCTCTCACCAGACTTTGATTAGCGTTAATGTGCATAGAACTCTAACCTTGGTTTTTGGTACAGGATTTCAGTGCCCCTAGCAAATCTGCCAAACTGTCCATTATTTATGTACAAGAGTTGAAATAATTCTGTGCATTTTGATGATGCCACTTATCTGAGGGTCTTGGGACACACTCAGCCATGCAGCAGCCACACAGGGTTAGGGGGGTGGAGGGATTGCTGTGCCTAGACTGCATGTACAGCATTTCCAAAATGTGGGACAGTAGTGGGAGTAGTTGTTGGATTGTTTTCAGTTTATCTGTATCTGTTTCATGTACCACCTGCTGGGTAATAAAGACAGGATGCCATATTTTGAAAATTAAAGTGGCTTTTTAGTAAGAGAAGTACCTACAGACATATTACTACAACTAGCATTCCAGCCATGTGCACACAGTCTGACTTTCTGCTGCCTCCTCCAAACTCTTCCCTCCTGCAAGTTGTGCTCTTCCTTCCAAGTTCCATACAAGTTCCTACAGCATCCACACTGGCACTAAACCAGTTTGAATTGAGCCCAGTGAATTTTAACCAGCTATTAAACCTGCTGAAAGGTAGTCTGTTCTAACTGGTTCTTAAGCCCTCTGTAGCTAGTGCAGGGCAAGTTTGTGTGTTAATGTCCTGCCAATGTGCTGAGGACTTAAGCTGGTTTAATTTTTCTAGTGTATACAAAGACCTCAATATAGCATAGTGTGTTCGTGACTCCCCTCTGTAATGGACGGCATTCAAATTAAGCACAAAATGGCAGCTGCCTCAATAGTGTCCTAGAAATGTAAAGGTGCAGGACACAGAAAACAGTTCATAAGTTACACAGCTACATATCTCACACTGCTCTATATGGATCTTCTGGCTAGTGATTACATGAAACACTGCCAGAATTCGGTACTATCTTTGGACCTGAGCCTCCAATCCTTTCACGCATGAATGAGGACTCCTGGCTCAGATCCTTTGAGTTTGTTCCTAATTAGACATTCTTGTCATTATTGGAGAGGATTTTCATTTTCTTTGCATTTTATTTTTCCACGGTTCTGCAAAAGTAAAAAAAACTTCACTGCCTGTAGGGGGAGAGGGGAGAGAGAGGCTAAGGATATATTTATTTCTGTCTGGCATATAGTAGAGCATTACATATCTTCAAAGTGAATTATTTATTGCAGCAGTTCCAACTCTATAGGCATAAATGAATTCTTGCAACAAACACAAACCCTGTAGTCAGAAAAAGAGGAGGAAGATTCTCTGAGGGGCAGGGTATCAAGTCCTCTTTCTCCTGCCAGCAGAACTGATCATGTTGATGGACGCCTCTTGTCACCATCAATTATTTAAACTACTACCCAGCACTGCTGCATTCATCCAGAAAACCAGAACATACGCAAACTCCTTCTTGTCCCTCCATGGCAGTACAAGGACCTTATGTGTGTGTAATGTAATTACCCAGACCTATTTTGGAACTTCCTTAGAAGTTCTGATTTGGTTTGAGTTTGGGTGATTAGCCAAGAGGAAGGGTAAGGAAAAGGAGCAATTTGTTTTGTGTGAACTGGTTCATCCATCCCCTACTGCAATCCCAGCCCCTTGCCTGCTGCTTTCACTGGAAAAGAGGGATGACGTTAACCTTGACTGAAAGCTGCTAGCAGCTTCATCTCTTTTATTCCAGTGCCTGAATTGATTGTAGTTGCAGCACTCTAGCATGGTGGGAGAGATGTGGCCTGTCAAGCTGGTCCCAAGCCAGCTAGGGCTTTATAGGTCAAAACACCTTTTAAATGCTATCAGGAGGCCAACAGGCCATCCATGCCAATCCAGAGCACTAGCGTCATTGCACACAGCAAGATAACCACCTGCCAAGTAGACTGTTGCCTTCTTTGCCAGGTTCAGTTTCCAGGTCGATTTTTAAATTGTAGTCCCATGTAGGGAACAGTACAGTAGCTTGCTCTCAAGGATACAAAGGCAGCAAAGCCCACATCTAAAAGAAACAGTCACAACCTTCTGGTAAGAGGAAGATGAGAAAAGTCTGTTCCAGCACTGCTGCTGTATGATTTTATGACAGCAGGTGGGTGTCCATTAAAGTCTAGATTCCAAAGTCTGGTGAACAAAGTGCAGGGAAACACTTGCAATTATAGGGGAAGCTATGGTCTCCACCATGGCTTTGAGCTGCTCCTTCCCTGTGCTACCAATATCATATCTGTGTCATTGGATTGAACCCCAGCCAGCTAATCCCCATCCATGCCTCGCACGGTAGGAGGTTAGTGGATTAGCAGTACATCTCCTGGACTAAACCTCAGGATGGAGGACAAAATCCATTTTCATTGTCAGGAAGTGAATCAAAAATCCTAGTGTGAAAGGATGGTGCATTAATCCTTTGCACCAATTTGTCACCTAAGCTCCACGCTACCGCCTTTGGGAGCATAAAACTAGCCTATGATGACAATCCTGCAGTTCTGACAAGTAATAAAGTGTCTGGATGTTGACAGGCAGAATAGCAACCATTACGCAAATTTATTTCTCTCCGCCCCATCCCCAGTTCTTCCTTTATTTGGGCAGCATGAGGGACCCTGGTATCCAAACCAAGCCATTTGAGACCATCTGTTCATTCTGAATCCCTGGAGCTGCTGGACCTTTGACTCATCCAGCTAGAGTTCTGGGGCAAACCCCAGGCATGAGGCATTCCATGTCTTGGACAAATGAGCTCCTAGGAAAAGCTGAAAAAAACCCTCATTTAATTGGTCTATGAGGAAAAGCAGCTAACTAGGCAATGCCACTGGCAAACTAGAGAGGGGCTATGGACACGTGCTAATAGTGCAGATGATCCTTCCCTGTAGTGTGGACAGAAGTGGACATGATGTGGCCTAGTGTTTGTAAAAAGAGGCTCCAGCAGACTACTGGAAGCTAGTTTATGAATATGCATGTTCTTTTCCCCAGGGGCTTGCTCTACAACACACTGGGGAAGGGAGCGGAAATCTGAAATCATCAATTTAAGGGCCAGGCTGAAAGTTTGACAGAATGAGAGGGGCAAGCTGCCGAAGTGGGGAAGGGCTGAGCAGAGATTAAAATAATTGGAGGAACAAAGAGCCTTCTCCAGTACAGGGGCATGAGAAGTGAGGAGAAGCTGAGAGATGCTGAAGGGCCAGCAGTGTTAGCGTGGGAGAGAAGGGATCCAGGGAGTAAAGAAACAGCAGGAACTGGAGAGTGCCAGACAAGCACCATTCGGAGCACAGTTCTAGCTAAGTGGTATGATTTCTGTGGCATACTCTAGGTAATATAGGATAGTAAAGCACATCCTGTCCCAAGCAATTCCGTGTCCTCTGTAAAACCATTAACTGGTTCCTTCAATAACCTCTCTTCTTGCTTCTCTCTCTTCAGTGTGCTGAAGACCCTTAGTGAAGAACAGCAGGGGTCATTTTAGCCCATTCCCCTGTCTTGCTGCCCTACATGTTCATAAGCTGGTGGAGTGACTCAGCGGCGGAGGACAAACCTTTTCTCCCAAGGCTAATGTCTTCATCTGGGGGCTCTGCCTAGTCCTGTGTATAGAGCATGAGCTTCCCAAAGGCTCTCTCCTAACCAGCCATGCTAAAAGCCCCTGAACACAGAGAGGGGGAAGCTGAACCAAAGTTAACCTCTTGCTGACTGGCCACAGTGCAGCGCGCCTGTGCCCTCTCTCCATATCACTTTCTATTGCCATGCTTGGGTTTGGGGACTTGAGGACTCCAATTTGATTCCATGTCTTGGTATCTCACCCCCGTGCTAGCGGAAGCTGGGAGCGCTACAGAGATGGCATGGTCATCGCTGGGGACAGAAGGGTGTGGCTCATCACACTGAATAGACACACCTCCAGCTAGTTAAAACAAAATACTGATGGGCTCAGAAGAGAGTCCCATACAATTCTCCTTAGCCTTAGACGGAAACAGAAATCTAGGGTATCAATTGTGGGCAAAATCATAACTGGCATGATGGGGTTTTGCCAGGAGCACAGACGAACTCTTAGCTGTAGGCAGAGAGCAACCTGGCCTGATTGCTGAAAAAGTGGCCAAGTACGTTTATAATTTCTTTGTGTTTTGCTCCTGAATAGCTCTTACCTCTGTGGTGTCTCAGTTCCTCTCACCTTCCTGGTAGCTATATGAGTTGTGACTGGAAACTCCCATCTGCTCACTGGGGCCTAGTGAGACAACAGCAAAAATTTGAGCACAGGGTCTATAAGGACATGTGGAAAACACCCACATCCTCTCTCTCTAGCCCAAGACTGGTTCATGTTGTCAGTCATTGCTGATGGTGCTAGTGACTCACAGAGCCTATTGTGGATAGCGTAGTGTCTCTCCATCCTGACGCTTTCCGGTCCAGCGCTCTCTCCACTAAGCTCCACAAGGAGATTTTGCAACAATCTTTGGGGGTTTTTTGAAGGACAAATAGACACTCAACTCTGTTGCTGCTTGCAGCGTGCTTGAGGCAGCAATAGAATCATGCCGGTGTGTCCTATTTTATCCTCGAAAAGAAGAGGAACATAGCCAGCTCATTAACGAGCTTATTAAAGTCTGTGATGAAACAGTCCATCCCATAACACTTTCTGGCTCAGGAATGTGGCATTGCTAAAGGGACTTGAAAAAAGAAGGAGTTTGATGGGAGCTAGTGATAGGTTAAGTGCTGGGATCCATTCCAAGCTAGGGTTTGGAGTATGGGTTGGGTTTAAGCCCTAACTAGGGCTAGAATTTAGGGAACTGTTGTGATAAAGACCTTGACCCCAAATAGCAAAGGTCTGGCCGAATCTGCTCGCTACCCTCTCAAAAGTCTCCCTTGACTGGATGCATTGTGGTCCAGTGGATAGGGTACTGCATCTGGAGTTAGGAGAGATGTTCTAGTCCCAGCCCTGGCACTGATTTGCTGTGGTATCTTGGCTAAGTCACTTAAGTTCTGTGCTTCCTTCTCCCTATATGTGAAATGATCTAATGAAACCTAGCCTTCCTTTGTGCAGGGTTTTGCAATTCTCTGAGGAAAAGGGGTCTATAAGCACTCAGTACTTTTATTGTAGGGAAATGTTATGAGGTCAGCTGTTTACATAAGATTTCTGCCATCCTGGGTCATTTAAAATGGGGTGATTCTGATCTCACTTGGGCATAAACTAAGAATGACTCTGCTGAAATTCTTGGAGTTTCACCAGTATTAAACCCAGCTGAGAGAATTTTACAGATGAGAAACTAAGACAGAGAGAAAATAAGTGACTTGCCCAAGAGTAGGAAACTGAACTGAGATGTCCCATGATCTAGACTAACCACTGGAACATCTTTCCTTTCAGATTGGAGCCCCTCTCTTTGCCCTATGAAATTCATAAGGAGTTCTGTTTATGAATCCTGCTTGTGTCATTTTCCCTAATTAATGTCGGGTGACTTCTTTCATTAAAAGTTTATTTTCTAAACTCAGACTCTGTGCTTGCAAGTGGGGAAGTATTGTCCCTCAGAGGGTTCCAGGGGCGGTGTGTAATTGTCCCAGGTTACTGGGTGAGAGCTCGAGCTGGTTCTGTGTTGTATTGATGGAAAGGAACCCCTAGATATTGAACCCTGACCTGGTTGCTGCCAGCTTCACCTGGCAGAAGGGTTACACTCGCATCCTCCAATCTCTGCTAGCCTGGGTGGGGGAGAAGGGACCTGGATCTAAGCTCAGGTTCTCACCTAGCTGCTTAAAATGCTGCTGACATTGAGCCACTGTCTGCTTGGGAAATCAGCATTCTAGGGGCTGATCCAAAACCCTCTGTAGGTAAAGGGAGCCTTTCCATTCACTTCTGTGGGGCCTTGAATTTGCCACTGGTGAGTGATACCCAGTAGGAGGCTTGAAGTCTTTAATTTATCCATGACAACGCATCCCCCTGCTTTTTCTGCCCTCCCGTTCTCCAGTGCATGGGAAGTAGCTAATCATCTCCCTGTGCCTTGGGGATGGGTTTCTAAAGGATAGGATGCTCATTGGTTGGCCTTTTCCCTGTGCCCAGACTTTGATAGGTTCCCGGATCTGTGTAGGCCATTGCTGTGCTGCCCCTTGTCCCATTCAGAAGGGTCCTTATTCCCCCCATCCATGCATAGTTCACCCAGCTCTAATGCAGAAGTGTTAGGCGCAGCATGCTCTCTATGTCTTGTAGCATCCAAATGCTGGCTGACATTCAGCTCCCCCCATTCTCAGCATGGAGCTGTGCAATCTCTTGGTGGCTTTGCATCATGAGTTTGGGGCAAATGCAACTTCATGTTGATTCCCTCATCTTCCATCTCAGCTTTACCTGTCCCTTAGTCCCAGCACCTCTGGGCTTGGCAGTTCATAGCCCTGGCATCCCTGCTTGCTGCATCAGATACACGACACTCAGCAGCCAAAGGAACATCCTGAGCCCCAGCACCTCTTCCATTACAAATTAAGTGTTGTCCCTCTCCTCCCCTCCCAGTTTACAGCAATTGCTTTCAACCCAGACATGCTCTAACCGCTGCTGCTAGAGAGTCACAATTGGCTGGGTTTGTTTGGTGGAAAAGAGGCTGGTTTACTCTGGGCCAGCTGTGAATGTGCCTGAGCAAAGAGGGATGCATCTTGACCTTTCCTAATGGCTCCTTCAGTGATATTTGCAGACTGCTATTCAGGGCCACTTGAGGATTTCTCAGCTTGATTAGCCTAGAAGATTCAAACTGATATAAGGAGAATTTAAAGAACATTTGAAAAATGCACATGCTGGCATTTTTTCTGTTCAGCTATTGCCGCTTTCCTTTCTACTCAATTCTGCTATTCTCTTTGTACCGCCTCGTGACACATGAACCACTGGAACTAGGAAATACACTGTCCAGCCATGACTGCTTGTGAGATATCGGACCTTTTAAGGCTGGGGTTTTCAAAGATAAAGCAGTTAGCTTTCGATCAGAGCTGGGCATCTATATTGCCTTTTTCCCACTCATTTAGCTTCTAATGTGATTTTAGTGGCTGCTGTCTTGTACTGTTAGAGAGAAACCAATTCTTTATACTGGTGTTCTCAACCTATTTACCATTCTGGGCTGCATATGCAGCAATTTGTGTTATGTGGGCTGCATCCACACAATATATATGCTACCTTTATGGCCCTGAGCATTTCACAAGGGCGGCAGCTGTGGGCTGATTGGGCCGCAGGCCATGGGTTGAGAACCATGCTTTATACCATCTGATTGCTGATGTAAGCAAGGATTAAATCAGTTTAAGTGCATCTACATTAGAAATTTGCATGTATTGAACTAATTTTTTCTAGTTAACTTGTGCAACTTATTTGCCGGTATTCCCTCTCCAGCGAACTGTGAGAAGCTGGACCCTCTGTTGCTACTGATGTCACACGCTGCTTCTGTTTGAATGTCCAAGAAGTGCGTAACAGTTCAGCAAAGAGGAAAGAAATACTGGATGGTGGTGGCGGGAAAGGTAGCGTAATCTGATTTTATCTTTGTGGTAATGCATCCATTTACCAGCTGGGCTAAAGGCCTTTAGGAAACACCCAAGGAAGGCATTTGTCAAGTGTTGACCTGAAAATGTATATGACTAAAAGTAGAGTCTTGTGCATGATGGCCAGCTGACTTAACCCACACATGGCGCTGTGCAATCTCTTGGTGGCTTTGCTTCATGAGGTTGGTGCAGATGCAATTTCACGTTGATTCAAACCTTTGATCTTCCACCTCAAATGGACCCCAAAACTCGGAGTGAAACAGAGTCAAAACTGCCCAGTTCGCCAGGATTTGAATTTAGATTATGTGAATGCACTAATCAGGATTCCCATTGACTTTGGTGGGAGCAGAGTTAGGCCACCATTGCGTGCTTTTGAAACCCCATCCGTATATTTTATTTTCTATAAAAGAGAGTGATTGAAATTTACTTGCCATGAATAAAGACCCTATCCCTAACTCAGGTGAGTAGTCCTTACTCAAACAAGTTGTCCAGATGAATCAGTGGGACTGACTACTCTTGTGAGTAAGCCTTGGCTGGATCAGCCTTTACGATTAACTGGCAATGATTTTTGAGAGCCTGTTTGGATGGAGACAAGAGTTAGGGACTGTTATGAGTATATACTGATATTGCAGTAAAGTTAGCTACTGTTCACTCTGTAACTCCTGTATTCTGGGACAGGAATAGGACATGATGCAGCTGCTCTGTTCAGCAGAAAAGGCAAGTATAGTTTTGGGCACAACACTTTAGGAAAGAGGTGGACAAATTGGAGAATGTCCAGAGGAGAGCAACGAAAATGGTAAGAGATTTAGAAAACATGACCTTTTGAGGAAAAGTTGAATGAAATGCATGTTTAGTTTAGAAGAAAAAAACCCTGAGGGGGCAACCTCTTAACAGTCTTCACATATGTAAAAGTTGTTATGATCAATTTACATCCACATCCCTGAGCAACATACTTGTATTGACCTAATCACCAGTGTAGAGAGCACTATGTCAACAGGAGGGCTTCTCCCATCAACATAGCTACCACCTCTCAGGGAGGGGAAGTACCTACACCAATCTCTTGGGAGAAGCTCTTCTGTTGGCTTAGGTAGAGTCTTCACTAAGCACTAGAGTGGCGCAGCTGCACCGGTGCAGTGCTGTAAGTGTAGACAAGCCCTGAATCGTATAATTTGTTTGTTTCACCTGAGACTTCAAAATGGGGATGCGGGGGATTAGCCAGAAGGCCTCAGCCAGAGGGCTGAGAATACCACCACTAGACTGACATGGGATGCTCCACTAGAAGGACCAGACTTGTGAGTGTGTGCTTGCCAAGTAATAGCCAAAGGGAGCACTCTGATGGGGACAGATCCTTGACTCCTGCCTACACCATTGCTACTTCTGGTGGAGGTGCACTGAAGCTAGATCAATGGTGGAGAAAGGGCTAGTTTAGATTCACCCATGACTCGGTTTAATAGAATCCTACTGAATGTGGCTGTGAAATGCAGGGGCAATACTTAGCAGTGGTACCTTGCAAAGCTACAGGTTTCTCCCTCCCTCCCTCCTATAGCAGCATCAGAAGCAAGTCAGGGTCAACTAACTGCCTGTGAAGGGAAAAAAAGAGATCACATGCAAGTGTAAATGATGTGGGACTGGTTGCTATGCACTTGTGAAAAGCCCTATCTCTTTCTGAGCCATGTGCACTGCTCCACAATAGCAATTAGCTGAATTTAGACCTCACTGTGGAAACATCTTGTCAGGACCAAAGAACACACAATATTTGTCCTCATAAATATAAATATATATATATATATAAAAAGTAAAGACTCTAATGAGGTGAAGCTTGAACTTCTGACCCATGCCGGCAAGAAGCACAATTCCTGCTGGAGCTGCCCAAGAGCACATGACTGCATTGATGGCTGATGCAGACTGTTTACTCAGGATCTACCACTCGCATCCTAAGGGCTGTAAAGGGGCAGCAAATGTCAAGCCCAAAGCTTCTGTATCAGGTTTCTTTTTTTTGTTTTGTTTTTTGGTTTAATGTTTTGGGTGAATGTGATTAATTATGGAGTTAGTGCTCAGGATAGTGAAGGGCTGAAGCCAGGCACAAGGAAAGCAGATCCTGTCTGTGCTTCTCGCTGTCCTCTGCATCTATGTTTCCACCTGGAATGTGTCGTGCTGCTGTTCCCTGGCACTCCTGAGAAGAGACTGACATCTGCACGCTGAATTGCCTGGTGGTTCATGAGGTGACTAATCGATTAAACAGAGCTTACTGTGCTTGAGACAAGTGCTGAATTTTCACCCCACATCCACAGAGGAGCAGGGTGCGGTAACCAGTCTGCTCTAGTTCACCTGCTGTTACCGTACACATCTGAGCCCGGGAATGATTTCCAAGGCACCCATTGTACTGCATGACATTTCAGAGGGCTGCAAGGGCCTTGTTTTGACCATCCATGGTATCCTGTTTATGCTGCTTTCCCAGATGTGCTGAAGGCCCATATAACACTGAGCAGACCCAGGAGGGAGCTAGGAGTTTCATCCTGGAAAGTGTTGAGGAGATGAGTGCTGTCCTTTCCTATTGCCCTCAGTGGGAGCTGGGGAGATGACTTCCCACAAAGTGCTCTAGCCCTGGCAGTATGATGAACTCTCTGCTAAGAATACTTTAACGGAAGTCCTGCTAGTTGAATTGCCTGAAGCTTTTTATAGCCCTCAAAGAGCTTGAGGCCCAGTCCCAACCAAGGTTGTGTGTGTGTGTGTTAAACACATGCTGGTCTCATCTGACAGGATGAGACATTCCACTAAGTGGCTACATTTTTCTCAGACTCTCTGAGCCAGATGATGGTGTATTGGTATGCTCTGACTGCTAAGCACTGCCCTGGTGACACAAAGAACCTGTAATGTACCAGTGAGCCTAGCCCTGTTTGGAGGACAGTTGAATGAATCAGTCCAGCCAGGTGTCTGGATTCATGCACAAACCGAATCTAGACTGGCAGCTTGTCCCATCCATGCCCTCCTCCTATCTGAATCATTAGCCCTTCAGAGACAGCACAAAAGCTAAGGCCTTGGGACAGACAAAACCAAAGGTTCTAGGGTCCTACTGGGTTTTAAATTAGCAGCCTGTGCTGCCTTTGCCACCTACTCTGCTCCCTTTCTCAGGCTCAGCTTGCTTTCAACTTCCATACCAGTCTATACTTCAGCACTTCAGAGCTGATGAATGTGGATGTAAGAGGGGAAGAGGGAATGTTCACAAGGCTAATTACATAGATGGGCTTTGACTTTCCTAACATCCCTTCTGTGGCATTTCTTCAAAGTCTGATCTTCCCATGGGTGAAAGGTACTATGGATAAAATTTTCAAAAATACCTAAGACACAATGAGATTTAGGCTCTGAAGCTACTTAAGCACTTTTGAAAATGTTACTCTTTGAGTAAGCGCAAAGTACTATTGTGTTTATATAGGCATTTGGTGTTATATACGGACATGTAGGCAAGATGAGTGTCATTTAGCATGTGGCAAATGTAGTCCATTGAAAGGCATATTTTGTTTCTGCCATTTTCACATGAGTGGGGTTTACTACATTTTCCAGAGAAAACAATGCCATGTTTGAACAGTCTTGTGCATCTAAGTTATAGTAATTGCACTACTGCCTGCATAGGGCTTCTGTTTGTCAGCGTTTATTAACTTCATTTTTCTGCATGTATTTTTAGCAATTTTAAATTTTATGTAGATGTCCAAATACTGGGTTTTACAAGGCTTTTGCTTTGTATATATTGTAATATATATTATATACATTACTAATTACAGTAATATATACTGTAATGAGTAGTCTCCTTGAAATGTTGCCTACTGCACTTAAATGTAGTACTGTTCCAATCAGCACTATGTTAAAGCACACTAGGGAACCTTTAGAGCATAGCAGCATGGTCTACACAGACCAATTAATATGCAATGTGTTAGCACAGATTAGTAATCACACATCCATAGTGCACGTTTCTGTTCCATATAGACATGCCCTTAGGTAAAAGTAACTGTTTTTGATATTTTTCTAATGTTTATTGGATAAACACTAATTTTTACTTTTTTTTATTTTATTTTATTGTATCAGGGGTGTTTTATCAGTGTTTGTCTGTTGAAACCTAAAATCAGAAGCCTTATCCATACAGACGAAAACCAGATGAAAAGTCCTAAACTTGGGATGGTTTATTGCTGATGATTGTGTGTTCCTGTGCATGAATTGTAACATGTAATTAGGCATGTACCCTCTCCTGTATGAATTACTTTTCTGAACAGTTTTGCTTTGTGAGGTAGAGGCAATGAAATGAATTTATTAAATCCTGTGTTAATTAACCTCTTCAGAGTTGAGCCATGTTGAGTCCCATGTATAGGACCTAGGTACACTATTATCAGTGCCTAAAGGGCAGGGTCCCATTATTCTGGGCACTATCTAAACATATAACAAAGAAATGGTCCCTGCCCTGAACAGCTTACAGTTGAAACCTATAAAATCCGGGACAACAGATGGATATGACAGACGGATGCGGGGGAAGAGCTAAAGAATGGTGAGACATCTATAAGCAGTATAATAAGCAGCAGCCACCGCGCACCAGCTGGGTAACTATTGACAAGTGTTTTGTAGACATCACTGAATAGGTGGGTTTTTGGGATAGATTTAAAGGAGGATAGTGTCATGGCAGTTTGTGTGGATTATTACAGAGGGCTCCTTCCATGCATAAGGGATGATGGCACAGGAAAAAGCATGATAGTGCTTATAGAAAATTTGACAAATGGGTAACCAAGGGCAGCATTATTCATGTATAATAATAAATGATGCTATCAGCCCTGCTTATATTCAGCTTGCCTGGCATTTTCTTTGGCAAACTTTAAACATTTGGGCTTCAGAGTAGCAGCCGTGTTAGTCTGTATTCGCAAAAAGAAAAGGAATATTTGTGGCACCTAAGAGACTAACAAATTTATTTGAGCATAAGCTTTTGTGAACTACAGCTCACTTCATCGGATGCATTCAGTGGAAAATACAGTGGGGAGATTTATATACATAGAGAACATGAAATAATGGGTGTTACCACACACACTGTAACCAGAGTGATCACTTAAGGTGAGCTATTACCAGCAGGAGAGCGGGGGGGCAGGGGGACTTTTGTAGTGATAATCAAGGTGGGCCATTTCCAGCAATTGACAAGAGGAACTGTCTGAGGAACGGTGGGGGGTGGAATAAACATGGGGAAATAGTTTTACTTTGTGTAATGACCCATCCACTCCCAATCTCTATTCAAGCCTAAGTTAATTGTATCCAGTTTGCAAATTAATTCCAATTCAGCAGTCTCTCATTGGAGTTTGTTTTTGAAGCTTTTTTGTTGAAGAATTGCAACTTTTAGGTCTGTAATCGAGTGACCAAAGAGATTGAAGTGTTCTCCAATTTGTTTTTGAATGTTATAATTCTTGACGTCTGATATGTGTCCATTTATTCTTTTACGTAGAGACTGTCCAGTTTGACCAATGTACATGGCAGAGAGGCATTGCTGGCACATGATGGCATATATCACATTGGAAGATGCGCAGGTGAACGAGCCTCTGATAGTGTGGCTGATGTGATTAGGCCCTATGATGGTGTCCCCGAATAGATATGTGGACACAGTTGGCAACGGGCTTTGTTGCAAGGATAGGTTCCTGGGTTAGTGGTTCTGTTATGTGGTTGCTGGTAAGTATTTGCTTCAGGTTGGGGGGCTGTCTGTAAGCAAGGACTGGCCTGTCTCCCAAGATCTGTGAGAGAAATTTTCCGTGCTAGGTGTCTGCCTCAGGCTGATTTTAATTTCAGAAAATTCTGGTGACCTTTTCTTTGAGAAGCTCTTGTACCACCAGGCATTGGATCAGGGACTTGAAATTTGGGGGGGTTGGTTTCCACCCCTGGTGCTGGGTTGTGCCTTTTGCTAATCCTGGGGTAATCCATCGAAATTTAACCAAGATACAAGCTTTTGAAAAATCACTTTGCACATGTTTAGCAGAGACTTGCTAGAACTTCACAGCTAAAAACTGAAATTCTGTCTCCACTGAGCAGGCCCCAGACTGGTGCTGCAGGGAGCTGAGCTGGACTTTCCCTACAATTGCAGCTCTGGGCTGTGGCGGGCCAGGGCCTGGACTGGGCACTGGAACTGAGAGCAGGGAATCCATCTCTCCTGTGCTCTCAATGCCATCCCCTCCGCTGTCCCAGACAGTGTGGAGGATGAAGCTGCCTGATCTGATTGCAGAGACCCCTGTCAGGGTGGGACAGGGAGCCTTGGGAGGAGACAGATGGGCTGGGACTTGATGGTGCTCACTTAATGAGCAGCTATTCAATATTGCATCCAATGAAATGAGCTGTAGCTCACGAAAGCTTATGCTCAAATAAATTTGTTAGTCTCGAAGTACTCCTTTTCTTTATTCAATATTCTGTTTTCTCCTCGTTGTTCAACATGTGGCCCCAGGCCTTATTTACTGCATGCCATTCAAAGCCTGCTCTTCCGTCAAATGCTTGACTTTTCAACCTTTTCCTCGGCCTTATGCTCAGCTCAGTTTGTCTGTCTGTTTGACTACATGTGTCAAGAGCAGAGAAGATGAGTTTGCAGTACTCACTCTGTGAGATCGTTAGGGCTGGGATGAGAGTTTTAGCTGTGTGCATGGAGAGGAAAGTACAGGAAGTGGGAAGACGCATGGATGTAGGGAGAGGGCTGAATCAAAAATGATCCCCAGGTTACAGGCCTGAGGGGTGTTGTCTACAGTAACTTAGGAAGAGGGAAGAGAGGAGGGTTGGGGAGAGAGCTCAAGAGCTCAGTTTTAGCCAGAGGAAAATGTTGAGTTAGCCACCCTTCCCCCCAACCAAATTGCTATGAGGACAGGTCTAGTGGGTAGAATGCTGGGACTCCAGAGACCTGGAGTTTATTCCCAGTTCTGTCAATAGTCTATTCCTCAGTTTCCCCATCTGTAAAATGGGGGTAATGACAGTGACCTCCTTTGTAAAGCGCTTTGAGATTACTAACAAAGAGCTCTCGATAAGAGCTAGGTGGCATAGGGATAGAGTGGAGGGGGATGGAGGTCCCATTAGAATGTGTCGATTTTTCTTTTGAAGAATTTGTGAGTTTCTGCTAGAAGAGGAAGAGAGGGGGCAGGAGGTGGGAAGCGTTAAAGGAGGAAACTGAAGGTGGCGGCCGGGCTGTTGTAGGGGGTGGGCATGCTGATTTACAGCCGACCCCCTGAGTTCAGCAGGGTGATCTTGGCCTTTCAAGGGCTTTCACACTGTTACTTGTCTGAGCCATTTTGGGGATCAGAGTCCTGCACTGAGAATGTTCTTCTAATAAATACCTGCCACCGTGCCCTCACCAAAAAAGCATGCTGCAAATTTGCATGATTTCAAGCACAAACCCTGTACTTGTCTTCCCATTTTAAAGATATGGTATAGTAACACCCAAATGCAGAGAGACTTCTGTGCATCTGTGGGGGCTCTAGAGTGTTAGAAGAACGGGTGATGAGATTTTCCAGCTGGGCAAAGGAATCCAAATGGTGCATTTCTTTTTTGCCTGCAAGTCTTTGCTTTCTTGACTTAGTGAATAACCTGAACAATTCCATTGCGAATACAGAAAGTTCTCAGAGCAAATTTCCAGCTCAAAGAAGATGAAATGAGAAATGTAGAAGTCTCCTAAAGAAATATTTCCTTAAAATCATGACTTTTTCGATAACTTAAGGAAATAGAAGGTGACTTTGAAATATTGCAGGATCAGGGCTAGTAGATAACATGTACAACTCATTCTCTAACCTCTTATTAAATCCCCAGAAAAAAACAAAGATTAATCAAGTTTCCCCATACGCTAGAGGAGGCACCCACTCCATGCTGTCTCTTTGTTTCTTCTTGCTTTGCTGTGTTCTCTTCTTCTTGATTGTCATTCAAGCTGAAAGTACGTGGCTACTCTTTCTAGAGCAGATCAGGATTTTTTTTGACAAAACAGCTTTTTGTCAGAAAATGCTGATTCATTGCAAGTGTCGATTTCGACAAAACATTCATCCAAAAGGTGTTTCAGGCCCAGGATGGAATTTCTGGAATGGGGGGTGGGGAGAATGGGATCCACAATAATGAATAACTTACTGGTTTGAGCACTCACCTGGTATGTGGCAGACCCAGTTTCAAATCACTGATTCGAATCAGACAGACCAGCGATTTGACCCCATCCTAGGTGAGTGCTGTAACCACTGGGCTCTTGGTTATTTTGGGATGGATCTCTCCCTTTTGCATGGTGTTTCACAAAACAGTTTGAAAGGTCTAGTTTTTATTCAGATGCAGAACAAACAAATGTTGAAACCTCTGATTTTTTTTAATGAAACAGAAATCTTGTTCTCCAGCCAGCCCCAGCTCTTTCCAAATGGAAAACACAACATTTAGACTAGAGCTTGCAAGGCACTACAGAAATGCCTATCATTACATCACGCTTTTAGAGTGGAGGTAGCCTCGGGGAGATAGCCTCTCATGTCACTTGTAGCACACAACTAGAAATGCAAAGTACAATGTTAGTCTTGCTCCAGCTTCCTTGTCCTGAGCTGCTGCTGTTCTGTAATATATTCCAGGGCCAACTCTTTTGCAGCCTCACTTAAACTCATAAACAGCTGTTGATAAATACCACTGTTGCTAATGCAGAGCAATTAACATTCAGGTCTGCTTTCCTCTAATGCAAATTTTTATAGCTTCTTTTCAGATGATACAAGCTCCAACTCTGCTTCCAAGGCAGCAGCAAGGGCTCTCCACGGAAAGCCTTCCTCTTTGATACTGAGTTATTGGCCAAGCACAAGCTCTTTGCACATTGCCATAGCAACTAGCAAATGCAGGTAGGCACTAGGATGAAAACGGGGGCAATCCTCCATGAATGACCAGTTTCTGTCTAGGTTGCTTTAGCATGATACCATCTCCTCTTCTCCACTGCCTGGCATCTTATGTCATTTTACCCTGCTGTTAGTAGGAATTAGCCATTCGTTTATGCAAGTTGGTAGCGTTTACACGCAGTTTTCACTGGCTACTTAAGTTGCAAGTCAGTAGCTAGGGCCCTGGACTAGGTACTGGGGAAACCTGGGTTCTATTCTTGGCTGTGCCACTGACTCACTTGGTGACCTTGGGCAAGTCACTTCCCTGCTTTGCCCCTTAGTTTCTCCAACTGCATAACTGGGATAAATGTATTAACTACAGCTGGTGGGAAAATGAGATTGAGAGGGTTCTACAGAACATTTAGATTGTTCACCTAAAACTGTTTTCGGTTTTCAGTTTTCCATTCTTGTAGGTCAATGGCGACAAGGGCGCGAGGGTCTGCCTGCATGGAGCACATTGTGGAGCTGAGGCCTTAGATTATAAGCTTCTCAAGGTAGGGACTCCATCTTCATGAGAGTTCAGCCAGCACATGGCATGATGGAGCTCTGATTTGGATTTGGGTCTCTAGGTGCTGCTGTGCTATAGATGTTTAATAATCAATCAAATGATCTATCAAACTGTGGAGCTGTCTCCCACAGGAACTGGTGGAAACCTCATAGTTCCAGCTGTTTTAGAACTAGACTGGACAAATGAAGAGAGCACAGCATGGAGAATGATCCAGTGTTGGTCTCAGGGCTAGGGTGCAGGCTAGATGCTCTACAGCTCTCCTCTCCCCTCTTCCTCTCTCACTAATAACTTTAGACTATAGCGAACTCTAAACTCCATCCACCTTTTGTATGTGATTCACCTGCTTTTAAAACAGCCCTCTCCAAAAAGACACTACTCTCCAAGGGCACGATGCTTCAAGAGCAAGTCACAACTCCACTGGAGATTGTAATATGAAGTGCCCTTTTGCATCACACTAGACAAAGCAATGGGGATGGGCAGGCCTCCCAGGCTGCCTATGCAGTGTATTTGTTTCAGTCACCTGGGAGCCTAGCTCACTTGCTGCTTTATCATCTCCAGAAGTATGTAACTCTCCCAGCTCTGTCAAAGCCAGGAGCATAGGTGACATGTTGCACTGGCCGTCAATATGAGGCACTTCACTTTTATGAGCTGGTTATCCCCAGCCCTCTGGAGAGAGAGAGAGAGAGAGAGAGAGAGAGAGAGAGAGAGAGAGACTGCTTTGGGCAGTGGGATAACTGCAGTGGTAATGGCTCATTCCATAATGAACATTTTGGGATGGGGAAATGAGGGTTTGATGGGCGGAGGACACCCATAGCTGGGTTAGGAAGAGGGTAACAGAGAGCACTGGGACAAGGACGAAACCTGTGGCTAATTAGAAAACGGGCAATAAAAGGCACAGGCTTAAGTCAAGGGAGGCCTGGATTTCCCTGCAGCCTGTGTACCTCAGGCTACTGAGCCCTGAGGCCTAGAGTCAGCAATAGAGGCCACTTGACCCTCTGTAGGAGATAACTAGAAAAGGGACCAAGTGCCCTAATTAGCCCCAAATGAAAACGGTGCCTCTTTTGCTTTCCCTGGAACAAAAGGCAAGGGGGTTAAGTTTTTCTTTTCTCTTCCAAAGATGACAAGGTTGCTTTTATTGTAACAGCCAATATTCTCTCCTCTTGTGACAAGCAGGGGACTCTCTGTGCACAGGGTGGGGGGACCACAGATGCTGTTGATGGCACCTGTTCACTAGGGCTGTCAGCTTATTACCAACTCCTCTCATGTAGGCTGTCTCAGAGCAGTCAGAAGGTAACCACTGACTTTTGATTACTACTGACCTCAGCTGGATTTGAACCCTAACCTAGAAGGGTTGCAATTACCGATGCCTGGAGCCATGCAGTCTCCTAGGAGAGACACTAGCTTCATTTGTTCTTGTCCATCTGATCCTTACTGATCAGGGTTCTTTGCCTGAAACAAAAACACTTTGCATGAAGTTAGAATCAGGGTGTGACTCTTTGACAGACATGCAATGGGCTGGGGCGTTTAGCATCCAAGGTGATCGGGTGCACAGTGTCTAGCCTGGAAGAATCATTGCCGATGCTGAATGAGTGCCAGCTCTATTTACTGCATATGCTCCGCAGTTGTAAGGTGTTTCAGCTGTGTCACTGTAACCCATAGCTGGTGTCATGCCTATACCTGATCCACAGAAGATATGAGTCTGTTACTGCTGGGAGCTAGTAGGTTGAGTCTGTTTTCATTGCAGAGTTAACTTGAGTTATCTACACTCAAATTACTGCTCTGGATTTAGCTGAGCTTGAGTGAGGCTATGTCTACACTTAAACGGCTGTGCCACCGTAGTGCTTCAGTGTTGTCACTCACTACAGTGACAGGAGAGGTTCTCCCGTTAGCGTAGGTAATACACCTCCCCAAGAATCAGTACAGTAGTTAGGCTGATGGAAGAATTCTTCCATCGACCTAGCGCTGTCTACATGGGGGGCTAGATCAGTTTAACCATGTCACTCAGCCGGGTGGATTTTTCACACTCCTGAGCGATGTAGCTGGGTTGATCTAACTTTTTAGTGTAGATCTGGCCTGTGTGTGTCCATATGGCAAAATGATACCTGAGCTGCTGTGTCAGCACTGGCTCTATGCTCACTTGTGTGTGGGCCTAAGATTTCTGGGAGGCAAAACCAATGGTTCTTTGCACTACAGTAAGCTGGGCCTCTCTATGAATTCTTTCCCATTGTTCATCTTTTCTGAGCCCATGGTGGAATGGTGGGGAAGCATTGGAAGACTAATGGCACTTGAAAGAAGCTAGGTTTCTAATGAGTTGTACTCACTACAGCTGCAGCCTATGTCCCCAGTGGGCCAGCCAACTTCTGTTAAACACACCATTACACTGGACTTATTGGGTTTTGTGTGTGGATGGGACTTGAGTTCTGGGCAACACTTGAGTTACAACTCAAGTTAACTTAGTGCTTTAGCTCAAGCTGTAGCATCTTATGCTATTGCTTTGAAGATCCTGATTTCAGTCTCAAGTGATCACTAAGACAATCGTCAATATAGCATTATGAGAACCAGAATGTTTCAACCCTTTAATTAGAAGCTTCCACTTGCTTCTATCATATTGTGTATCTGGTTGATATTTTCACTGGTAATTTAGTAACTATCCAGTCAGAAGGGAAAATGACTTGGTGATGGGGCTTTTCATCACGAAGTTGGAGGCAGGAAACTGGGAGCCAGAGCACCTGGGTTCTGTTGCTCAGATCTGCCACTGAACTACTTGTTACCGTGTATTGCATAACTTGCAGCATGAATTGAGGTGATGGGCATTAACAGAGGTCTAACAACTAGACCGCAATGTCTATGTTATCGATGCTGTGAATTCGTAGAAGACTCTAGCCACAGACTGTGGCTGACTTCTTTAGTCCGCTTTGAAAAACCTCAGCCTTGGGTTCCAGGATTCAAAACCCTTGTAGAATTTCTCTTATGCTCACAGGGGAATGAGGAGCTGGGGTGTGTCTGAGCAAGGAGCATCTTGGGAGTGTGGGGGGGAACATAATAAAAGTTCTAAAATTTGAAACCTGCCCTATCTCTTCTATCCTGTCTTTGCTGTCACTGTAGGACACAGGGAGAAGGCTACTTTATGATCCGGACAGTGGGTATAGGATTCCAAGAGGGTATTGTTGTGACTTGGAAACTTTAATGATTATTTTTATTGTTTGTATTACCATAGCACCTAGGAGCCCTTGTCACAGACTAGGATCTCATTTTGCTAGGCGCTGTACAAATACAGAACAAAGATCCCTGCCTAAAAAAATTATAAGCTAAGTATAAGGTAAGAGACAATAAATGGACAGATGGTGGAGTACAAGGAAACAATGAGACATTATTGATCAGCATGACAGGCAATGGTTCTTGAGTTCGACCCTGTACACCAATCTTCTTTCCACTGCTTATGCAATTTGCCCCCTCCCCTCAGGGGTTTTCAGGCTCTGATTGCAGACAGCAGTTGCCATATAGTCTGATCGCTGATGGCTGTTTAAAATCTGGGGTCTCTGGGGCAGAATGAAGGGAAAGTGTTGCCATTGTGTGTTATGCAATTATTACAGTCTCACCCATCAGAGACGACCTGGGCCTTATCACTAACACACACACACAGACACACACACGCACAATTGATTTTTTTCTAATCCTTTCCTTTTGTGCCCATTATCTTGTTTAAATATTGTTGTTCTTTTTCCTTTCCTGGAAACCACCAGGGCTCTGATAGCCCCTTGGGTGATTGCATAAAGGATTCTTGGCTCCTAGCTCTGTGCAGTATTCTTGCAAGGACAGGGAAAGCAGAATGTCTATGTGTTACTTGCTTGTGTGTTCATGTTGTGGTGTTCCTTCTTACCTCAATTCAGACCCCGCTGGCGATATTGGCCACTCCCTTGTTCTGCAATGGCTAGAGGATCAGCCGTAATGTGTTTAATTAAAAGCTGCCTTACCAGTGCTGCAGTACCAGATGTTAAGTGTTCAGTTCATGGTGCTTTAACCTAACCAAAATGAGTGTCCACACAGCATTTAACACTAAATGGATCTAAAAACTAATTTAAGTTAAACTGGTGCAACGTGTGTATGTAGACACAGCCTTTGGGTGTCATTTTCTTGGAGGGGCAGCAGATTTTGTCAGCATTTGGTTATTGATTGGTTCAATTTGGCAAAAACAGGACAGCTCTGGAAATCTGTCTGTCCTGCTGCTGCTTTGAATGTTTCTAATTCTTACAAACCACCCTGTGTTCCTAGGATCCTCATTTGGTTTAAGGGTGAGGCAAAGTAGCTATCAATGCATTGTCGGTGAGCTTGCACAGAACCAGGCGAGGTTTGTTTCTGCTCAGTTATGGTAGGGATGCATTTGGCCTGTTCTGTCCTGGCACACCGAGAATGGCTGCTGTCTCTTTTTGTCCTGCCAGCTGCACTTGATGCTCCATGGACATTCAGCTCCCTTCTCTTCACCCTCCAACCACAGAACGTGGGCTCCAGGGTTTGGGCTCAGAGCCGGCTCCCCAGACAGGGCTCTGCTCAGCTTCAATTAAGCTGTGCGCCTGTGGGCAGAATGTGTCACACTGAAGCTGCTTTCCACTGCTTTGATTTCAGCATTCAAGGTACAGGCCTGTGCTGTAGACCAGGAAGGAGGAAGGCTCTGAAACACACACAATGAAAGACATTCATTGTCTTTCTGCTTTGTTTTTCCTGTGGTGTGTGTTTGCTACGGGGAAGCCCCAGACATCGGGGATCAAAGTCTCGGATCCCCTGCTATAATAATTTGAAAGTTTGAGGGGTTGTTTTCTGTATATTCACAGGCAAAGTTGACTGATGCACCCATAGCCTCATACAATTGCAGTGAAGCATAGATGTTCACCTGCTAGCAAATACACTATGATAGTGTGGGCAACTGGCCAAACGGACTTTGAACAGAAATAGCAGGGAGCAGGGCAGGGGCGGATGGGGTGCATCCTAATTGTATCCGGCATCAGTGGGAGATTCACTTTAAACAGCCCCTGGCATTACATACCTGGCCTACAGACCACAGCTACAGCAATAAGAAAAGGAGTACTTGTGGCACCTTAGAGACTAACAAATTTATTTGAGCATAAGCTTTCGTGAACTACAGCTCACTTCATCCGATGAAGTGAGCTGTAGCTCATGAAAGCTTATGCTCAAATAAATTTGTTAGTCTCTATGGTGCCACAAGTACTCCTTTTCTTATTGCGAATACAGACTAACACGGCTGCTACTCTGAAACCTGTCAGCTACAGCAATGTCATTCTTCTCTTTCCATGGAGTGAGTCAGGCACCCCAGGACTCTGCCAAGCAAAATTGTATTTACATTGGTATCAGACTGCAGATCAGAAATTGATGTAGCCAAGCACAACACAGCCAGGGGAGGGGCAGCAGCCTTAATTGGCTCCTCATCAATTGCCCTGCACTTGAAGCTGTTTTTGAGAGTTGTCAAGTATCAGGGGGTAGCCGTGTTAGTCTGGATCCACAAAAACAACTAGGAGTCCGGTGGCACCTTAAAGACTAACAGATTTATTTGTTTTTTTACGAAAGCTTATGCCCAAATAAATCTGTTAGTCTTTAAGGGGCCACTGGACTCCTTGTTTTTGTTTTTGAGAGCACTCTGATGGCCGTTGGCAGGATGCACATCGGCAGGATGAACCCAGGGCTGCAGCACAGATCAGCTGTTAGCCTGTGGCTGCAGTCTGTCTACGATAGCATGCTCTGCCAGGCACACTTGTGCTTTGTGAGCATCCCTGACCCTCCAGGGAATCTAGTTTACATACACACACACACACACACACACACACACACACACACACACACACACCTCCCCCATAGAGGGCCCCTTCTCAGGGCAGGATTTATAATGAAGACTGATTGATTGCTGTGGAGAGCCACGGAGGTTACTGAAGATGGAATAAGCTGTCTCCCTGGAGGAGGACTGGGACAATAGATTTAGTAAGTCTTAATACTGCAAAGCTAAATTAATTTCTGGAGCGGTTTAAACAAAAGTGTGTGGATCTCAAGCAAATCTTCATCAGGGGCGAGAAGGGGAACTGAGCAGAAGGATCTTCCAGGAGCTGCCTGGTTCAGAAGGGCAGGGGATGGATGAGGTACATGTTGGTGACTTGGAAGGCTGGTCTGTTGAGGGGATTGGCTCTTGCTTTAAATACATTTATATAGTAATATATAAATTCTCACAGTGCCAAGAGCGAGCCTTGGAGAAGGGAGCCCTCTATTTATCCCCAGAAGAGGCACAGCATAGGTGCTGGCCATAGGAACATCCCGCTCTCAGCCCTACCCCTGGTTTAGAAGTGGTGCCTCCAGAGGCCAGAGTTGAGTTTATTTTCCAGGCCCATTCAGGCTCTGGCCCCTCTGCTGAGCCTGCTGGGAAGGGAGGACAGTTTGGCGATTTTCTGTGGTGTGAAGAGAAATGCCTCCCTTTTTAATGAAATGCCGCGGAGCCAGGGCCAGCTTAGTCTGTACTTTACGTGAGCTGTGAATTACCTGCATATAGCCTCTTTGTGCATGCCGTAACAAAGATAACTCCTGCAGTTTTAAACATGTCACCCTCACCCACCTCACTAATCCCGATGAGGCATGCACAGAGGGCCCTGGAGCGGAGTGTAGACCTGGTGAAACACTGAGGCTATGTCTCCACTGTGCCACAGTGCAGACTACAGGGGTGTGAATTGCAGAAAGCACCAAAAGGTTGTGCTTTAATTGTCCTGTGTGGATGCTGCTGACATGGACTAAAAGGTACTTAGTTTGGGTTAGCACTATGTTCTTTAAACAGGACTACATTAATGCGAACTAGGTACCTTTTAGCTCATGCTGGCAGCATCCACATACCACAGTTACACCGCAACATTTTAGTGTGCTCTAAATTCACACCCCCTAGGCTGCACTGAGACGAAGTGTAGACAAGCTCTGACTGATTTGTGTCCTCTAGAACAGCGGTTCTCAAACTGAGGTCTGCGGATCCAGGGGTCCGCGAGTCATGTGCGGGGCTGCTGTTCAGCCACGCACAGGAAGTGCTGGGAGGGAGCAGGAGGAGCGGGGATGGGGTGAGCTCAGGGGAGAGGGTGGAAAGAGGCAGGGGGGTGGAGTGGCAGCGGGAAGAGGTGGGGTGAGGTGGGGCCTTGGGGACAGGGCTGCCAACAGTCTAATCACACAAACCCAAACACCCTTGCCCTGCCCTCACTCTTTCTCCCAGGCCCGGCTCATTGCATCCCTCCTCCCTCCATCACTCGCTCTCTCCCACTCTCTTTCACTGGGCTGGGGCAGGGGGTTGGGGTGTGGGAGGGGGTGAGGGCGATGGTCGGGTGGCGCTTACCTCAGCGCAGCAGGGCTAAGGCAGGCTCCCTGCTGGCCCTGGCCCCGTGCTACTCCCGGAAGCAACTGGCACATCCCTGCGGCTCCTGTGGGGTAGGCAGGTGGCTCTGCGCTCTGCTCCTGCCTGCAGGCACCACCCACGCAGCTCCTATTGGCCTCAGTTCCTGGCCAATGGGAGCTGTGAAGTCAATGCTCGGGGTGGGGGCAGCGAGCAGAGACCCTCTACCACCCCCAGGGGCCAGAGGGACATGCCGGCTGCTTCTGGGAGCAGCGTGGGGCCAGGGCCAGGGCCAGGGCAGGCAGGGAGCCTGACTCAGCTCCACTGCGCCGCCAGACTTTTAGCACCTAAAATCTCCCGTTTTGGCTTCAGTAGCCTCCAGGAGATACAGCCTGATTCTGGGAGACTCCCGGTGAAATCGGGAGGGTTGGCAACCCTACATTGGGGAAAGGGGTGGAGTGAGTGTGGGGGCTGGGGCTGAGTGGGGGTCTGCAGCTTGCGGGTCTGCGAAAAATTTTAAATCAAAATGGTGGGGGTCCTCAGGTTGTTTAAAGTTTGAGAACTGCTGCTCTAGAAAATCAGCTTACCTTTTCAACTCTTATTCCAGTCCTGCCCCTTTCCACAGGATACTGCCAGCTGTGACTGATAATGCCAGTCAGCCTGTATGGTCCCTGTAGGAATGGATGCAATGGGATGGAAAGAAACACAAGAAACCAACTCCTCAACAAAATAAGAAGAGGAAGGGCTACAAAACAACAAGGATCACCTAGTTTAGGGAGAACAAAGAATGCAAAAACAGGACCTGAAGTGCAGGTCCTGGGGCAAAATGAAGGAACCAGAGGGGAACATTAAGCAGAAAACCTTGACAACTCCCATTGTTCCATGAGAGACAGTGGGCAGCCAGACAGTCAGGAAGCTCTGTGAAGGTTATGCAGAATGGCCAGTAACTTAGCAAGGCAGCCCTGCCTCTAATACCTAGAATGCTAGCTCCATCTAGTGTGTGCTTCGAACACCCGCCAATTGTCATGAGAATCCATGCACCCAGTTTCCTGCTCACTATGCTATTTGTAACTCAATTTACGTCACTGGAGTTATTCCTGACTTATAATCCCCAGTGTAAGCAGAAGAGAAACAGGTCCTAGTTCTTCTCCCCTAGATCTCAATTCTGTCAGCTAGGCTCTATTTTTCTGCTGGTAGTATTCATTATCATTCTATATCCTGTGTCTTTGGAGGGGAAAACATGGTGTTCAAGAAATGAAGCTGGTTCTAAGGACCAACCTGAAATATATGAGAAGACCCATAACACTTCCTGTTGCAGTCATTGCCTCTCGCATTTTCCTGTGGATGAAAAGTTTAGAGTGGAATTTTGCTACTGACATGTCTGCCTAAAGCCCCAGTGCAGCAGACGTCCTGCTATGCTATGGCTTCTTCCGTGCTGGGGAAGGAACACGGTCATGTTTTCAGGCTTTGAAGAGCTGGCTGCCATTTCTCAGCATGTCCAAACCAGGAGGTTTAATGCAGGCCACTCATCTGACAGGTGCCCTACTGTACTAAGGAGGGCAATTTCATTGCTTACTCTGGGAGTAGTAGGGTTGTTGCCATCTCTTGTGATCTTAGAGTCTCAAAATGGTTTCCTAAAGCCCCAGCTCCTGGAGCCGTGTGAATATGTGAGAATCTCAGTTTTCATTAAAAATAAAATAAAATAGAAGGAAGCTTCTATCCCTTGGGTTGCAGAGAGAAGTTTGGAAATGGAACCCAAGGGCACCCCAAAGACTCACAAGCCAGAAGATAGAGAGAACCCAGAATGTATTATTTTTTAAAAGCTCATGATTTTGGGGAGTCTGGCTAATTCCTGAATGCTTGGAAATATCAACTTTGCTTTGCCCACTCTTGAACTGAGGAAAAAGCAGGACTGGCAAACTGTTCTCATGCTGTCAAGCACAGTTCAGCATTGGCTGGCTGGTGCCAGAATAGACTAATGAGTGATTTCCAAAGGTGTAACAGTACCTAACTGCTCAGGCCCTAACTCCCATTGACCCTCAGTAGGAGTTGGGTGCCTAAATTCCCTTTGTGCCTTTGAAAAATCTTCCCCAGGTGTCCCAAATAGGGTTCTCCATCTCTAGCTGCAGCTTTTGAGAGACTCCTTCACCAGTGGACCCTTGGGGTCAGATGGAGTGAAGCTGCACTTGAATACACCAGCTCTGGAGTTAATGGAGTGCTGCTCCATCCCTCGCAGCTCTGAAACCCCTCCTTTTCCATAAATTAAACCCGGGTCTTGCTAGAACAACTTTACACTCCCTGCTTCAACTGCCTTCCCTTGTAATTTATGGCCTGCTCTAGCTCCCACTGAGGTTATTAGCAAAACTCCCATTGACTTCACTACAAGGCAGTCCAGGCCTACATCCCCTATGTTTATTCTGAGAAGCAGTTGACTCTTGTTTTTGTCCTCCCTTAGGTAGGGCCTTGGTTTGCTGATGTCCTTGCCAGCGTACACAATATCCCCTTCTCCACTTCATTGACTCCTTTCATGACATGCAAACATCTGTGAGGGTACCTCAAAGTTAGGGGCATGGGCAGGGACTGGGTGTTGTGTGTTTCAGGGCTCAGTTTAACACTTCAAGGAGATATTGACAAGATGTGATCAAGCCGTAGGGCTTCGGATGGTGAAAATAACATAAGAAAATCACATTGCTTGGTACTTTGGCCCCATCAATGGCTCCTTGAGGCATTAAAAGCACCCAGGATAAAACTAAATCCAAGCAAACTATGAGAATTGGGTTTACATCATATTCCCCAAGTATTCTTGAATCTGGGCTCCTGCTGGAAATGAATGCTTAGTTGCATGGTCTCCATGTTTCCTGTGGGATTCAGCTGACGTTCTCATATCCTTTCCTCCTAATTTAGGTCCTACTTCAGCTAGGCAATTAAGCGTATACTTAAAGTTAAACACTTGCTTTCTCGGAGTCAAGAGGGTTTAAGCATATATTTAAAGATAAGTGCCTGCTTACGTGCTTTGCTGAACCAGGGCCTTAGATTCTTCAGACCTTTTTCTCATCTTTATGTTGTTCCCTTCCCAAATCAGCTATCACCTGCTTGTTGTATGGTAATTGATATAGCAGCAAATGTTCCCAACCCAGGTCTAACAAGTGTTTTGTATACAGAGGAAGGATTATCCAATGGTTAGAGCATTAGCTGAGGATTGGGGAGACCTGGGTTCACGTCCATTTTCTGCCACAGACTTCCTGTGTGACTTTAAGCAAATCACTTACCCTCTCTGTGCTTCGATTACCCCTTAAAATATGAATAATAGCACTTCCCTGCCTTGTGGGGTGTTGCGAAGATAAACACATTGCTCAGATACTAAGGCAATGGGGACTATACAAGTACCTGAGATATTTGTGTACAATAAGAAGGCGGCTTGTCTTGTTTCAGATATTTCCTTTGTCCTCCTTGAAGAAAAGGAGTACTTGTGGCACCTTAGAGACTAACAAATTTATTTGAGCATAAGCTTTCGTGAGCTACAGCTCACTTCATCGGATCACGAAAGCTTATGCTCAAATAAATTTTAGTCTCTAAGGTGCCACAAGTACTCTTTTTCTTTTTGCGAATACAGACTAACACGGCTGCTACTCTGAAACCTGTCCTCCTTGAGTGGCTGCGGCCTGTACTTTCACCAGCACTGCTACTGAAAGTGTCAATGTTTCATGTATAATAGTTTATCTGGAAAAACTAAACCCTGGCCCGAGTAATTCAGCTGAGGGGGATGGCTGCTTCTGAATACTTCCTATGGCTGTGATTGTGCTACCCAGAGACGTTACCTCTGCATTCTCTTAATAAAGATTCGGAACACAGTACAGGTGTTGTGCCCATGCATGTATCTCTGCATTCTCTTAATAAAGCAGCATAAAACTTACACTACACAGCCCGTGAGCCAGAGGTGTCAAGAAAATATTGGTCTAAAGCATCACTAAAATGTTGATTGATTGCTTTCTGTTAATCTGACTCATTTTTAAAGCTAACACATTTATTTGATGCATCCGATGAAGTGAGCTGTAGCTCACGAAAGCTTATGCTCAAATAAATTTGTTAGTCTCTAAGGTGCCACAAGTACTCCTTTTCTTTTTGCGAATACAGACTAACACGGCTGCTATTCTGAAACCATTTTTAAAGCTAGGGCTGTTTGGTTAAGATCACTGTACTGGTGGTATTGAAGCAGCAGTTCCAAGATGTGACCAGAAGGGGGAGGGGTGGCAATGGGACAACTGAAAAAGGCATCTCTGCTGAACTACATTCAACAAGTCCCTCAAAAAAGCGTTTGGAGTATGCAGCATCTATACATGCGCACATCAGACGATTGACACGGAACCAGTGCAAGAAAAAGCATCGGATTCTTCCTCTCAGACCTGGCCATAATGACCCTTGCTTTTGTAACTTCTGGGTGTTTATTTTTTCTAGCAATGAAGCCACAAGCCCTTAAAAAATCCTGCTGGTACAAAATGCAATTGTTTGTCTGCTTTCTCCATGTATTTTAAGTCTAAGTGAACTTGATGCTTATGAAAGTGAGTCCTGGCAGCTAGGGCCAGAAATAGAAGGGGCAGGTTCTATGTAAGCCTCTCTCCTAGCAGTCTACCACTGTGCTCCGTCTTGATCTGTAATGCTTCGTGCTGTCCCAGGCTAGGACCTGTACCCACTTCTGCCCAGGACAGTGGATTCACCTTGTCCTCCCTTTCGGGGTACAGTTAACTGTCATTTCACAGTCAAAAGCACCCCAGGATCAGTGACTGACTAGGATCCACGTTAACTTCACTGGATTTCTTTCTGTGGAGGTTCAACCAGTCTCATGGGCTGATAGTGGAGTTCCCATCATTGCTGAGCAAGGCAATTTTTCCCTGGGGCGAGGTACAGAGAATGTCCAGCAAGGAATGTTGAGTTTCTGTGTCTCCTCCTTTGCAAAGCTTCTGTGATCCCCTTCATAAGGTCTTGGAAGGCCTTGAAATTATTGACATAGGATGGTGGTTGGGGTGTGGGGTGTGATACAAGGTTGCGGCTTGTTAGGAGATGCCCTTGTTATCCCTTGGCCATGTATATTGCTATGTGTTTATCCCCCGATGCTATTACTACTCAAAGTCCTGAACAAGTTGAAATAGGAGAAATTTGTAGCCATCCTCACAGCACCACTGTGGCCAAGGCAGGCTTGGATCCCAGAGCTGGTTCACACATCCCTGGAACTGGCTCATTCTGACAGCCGATCTCCTCCCCTAGGCGCTGGGATCCATCGCCAACCCCAGCTGCTCATCATTTTACCTCAAGGCCTAGCTCCTAGTTGGCTCTCTGGCCTAGAACAAGACTGCTCCCCAGAAGTCCAGCTCAATAGTAGGAAACCCACTATGAGGAAAAACAGCCTAGAGAAGTGGAAATGTTATCAGGTTTGGTGCGGCCACTGATCTATGTCTCCTCTCAGATATTCTTCCCTAGCTGGTGCTTGTGCCTCTCTAGGTTGCTCCTATGGAACAGGACCGAGAGTCAGTGGTTGCTGCTCTTGATGTGCTTTCTTATATGAGCCCTTTAGAGGGCACCATAGAGGGCACCCAAGTTCCAATAAGCCTACTGTGGCATGGCATATGGAAAGGGGACAAAACCCCATGGTTGTCCTTGCCAGGAGTATCTCCTGATTGGAGTTTCTTCCTCTCGGGGTCCATTTCAAGGGAGGGAGGCTGCAAAGGGAAGGTGGAGGAGCCTTGTATGGATATCTCAGAGTCAGATGAAGTATCATCTTCCTTGTCCATTGAAGGGACATGCAGTGCTGGTACCCGTGGTCATGTTGGTACAAGGGGCTGGTGAGGGGCTAGTAACCTGCTGAGGCTGAGATTTTGCAGGCGGATAAGTCAGTTCCGGAGGATAAGTTGGTATCTCTCAGGGGAGCTTGTTCAAAAGGTCTGTGCAGGCCCATTGACCATATCAGTACTGGAGGATGTTATCCTAGTAGAGTGGGATAAGACTGGAGGGTAAGAGGATTCTGGAAGTAAGGCAGCACTGGTGGGTGGGAGGATGGGGATGTCTCTTGGTAACCCTCAGCAAAGGTAACTCAGGATCCAAAGATTCAGGTGGAGAGGAGCCTGGGTGGTAGCAGGAAGTCTGGGGTCCTCAGGAGTCAGCACATCACAGGTACTTGAGATAGTGCTGAGGAGTAGCTGGGTGCTTTCTTCCATGTTCTCCAAGAAGACGATACCAATGATGATTTGGCCTTGTTCTTAGAAGAGTCCTTGTGCTTTGGAGGCACAAGTCCAGTGCCTATGTCAATGCCACTCAAGGTTGGTTACTGGATGTACATGGCAGCCCGGGTATGATCTTTTTAACTGGTGCCCAGGTCTCGGTACCAGAGGGAAGTAGATACCTCAGAGGTACCCACGCTGGGACATGAAGTCTCCTTACACCTACTCTTCCTTGGATTCTCATTCTGGAGAATGGGATCTCTTCTTTTTAGACAGTTTGGACAACTCTGAAGGCCCATGACTCTTTGCTTACTGAAGCAGGAATAGTCACTAAGACTCTCTGAGCAGTCAAAGCTGATTTATAGGGGGCTTGGACCACAGGGATCTTAGAGAATGCTCCATCACCAATAGATTTAGTCTGTCCCTCCTCCCTAAGTTTTCGAGATCTGCTTTTGAAACATGAGCAGACCTTACGCTTGGAAGGAATGTGAGTCTCTCCAATACAGGGGTTGCAGCTTGAATGCCTGTCCCTGAGGGGAGAAGACCTGTGGTAGGTCTGCCAGGGTTTGAAGCCTAGGATATGGGGCATAACCCATTAGGAGAGGCTGCAGATGGCGACCCGAAATAGAACAAAGGCTCAACCTGAGCACAATGATGAAGGGAAGGGGTGAATTCCATCCAAAGCAAAAAACTGATTTAATAGTGAAAAAATTAAAAAAAAAATTAAAAAATCATAAGAGAAAAAAGCAGCAAGCCTGTGCCTGTAACAGACAGTCTCAGGTTCCAGGCAGTTGAGAAGGAACTGGAGCGGGGGGGGGGGGGGGGTGATCCGCCCCTCCGTATCTACCTTCCTATCAGAGCATGAGGATTTGTAGGATGCAGGCACTGTCGTTGCCAATGAAAATCTCCAGGAGGGAGTGCTTGCATCCTGACATGGAGTTCCCATGGAGACAAGAGCTTGAAATAAAACAGAAGGAACTTGATTTAGCTGATCAGAGATCAGACTAAGTGACAATGTGATCGCAGTCAAGGAACGAAGTCTCTGATACCGCGGGGGGGGAGGGGGGTGTCACTGCCTTAGCAGATAAAGACAGAACAAGATCCCATAGCTGGAGCCTGCAGTCAGCAAAGTTCAAAGTGGAAAAAAGTTGCACATGTTTAACAGTGAGGGTAATTAGTCACGGGAACAGCTCCATCAGATAAATCTGTGACTGCAGTAGCACAGGCCTTCATTATACTTGCCCTAGGTCTAAGTAATAATGTTGGTTAGCCATCTCCTCTAGGCCAAGGCTGCAGTAAAAGGAGATTCAGTAGCTTAACCAGTGTATTTTAATAGCTTTATATCCTCTACCAAGTGATTTTCCTAGGTTCTTAAGCAGTGCAGTTACAGGGGTCAGATAAGAAGCTAGCTTGTTAGAAGTAATGGCTGAGATTCTCTGATAAGCAGGTCTTGTTAAGGTACCTTATAGCTCCCCTCCTCCCCCTGCACTAGTCACTCTGGAAAATCTTGGCCATTTTAAAAAAGGGACGTATTGATTGATGAAGCTTCTAGCTTGGCATTTTCTTGCTGCTGCCATTTGCCATGGCATTTATAACTGGTGTAGAGACTTCCTCTGCGTCTGTAGCAGAAGAATGCTCCTGGCTCCTAGCGAGTAGGTGGATGGGAGAGAAGCATCCTGTCCTCTTTCTACTAAGCCACTCCCTGTGATGTGTGTACTAAGCTGTGTTTACAGGAATGGCTTTCAGTCCCTCTTTGGATCAGACATTCGTCTTAGTTTTGAAGTGCTGTAAGCCAGGGCTCTGGCACTCAAAAGCCAGCCTGTGCATCAGCACAGCTGCTTAGGAAATGTGAGTGAGGAGAGGGGAAGCTCATTGCCCTAGTAGCAGGAGTCACAGCCCTCATACAAACATCTTACTCCAAAGCTCCTTTTGAAACATACGTGGAGATGAAAACTACAGCTGTAGAAAGTAGCAAACATAGAAAGGCAAGGCTGGAAGGGCGCCTGAGAGGTCAGCTAGACCATCCCTGGGTGCTGAGGCAGGGCCAAGAATACCTAGACAAGCACTAAGCGTAAGCAGCAAGCACATGTGAATAATGCAAAGTTTGTTGTCTTTGTGTCTCCCCCCCCCCCCCCGCCCCAACAAATTAATTACTTTTAAATGGGGAAATCTCGTCACTAGCTACGTTAATCGACTTCACTGAGCACCTGTATCCGCCCCTCATGATCGGAAAAAAAAAGGCTCCGTAGAGTCGGTTAAGTTAAAGCAAACAGGCATAGCAAACTCGGGAAGGGGCAAGATGGCTTCTCTCAGCCCGTTTTGCAAATGGAAGCAATGAACTGAATAATATCCAGTTACCTAGCTGTAGAGTACAGCCAGCAAGAGATCCGTGCCCAAACAAAGGGACATCGGTATGAGTGGAGGCTTAAATTAAATTCCTCTGGGATTTTTTTTCTCTCACAAAAGTGGGTCAGTCAGAATTAGGCTGCTGGCCTCAAGCCAAAATATGCACAGAAGATTAAAAGACTAAATCAAATCTAAACCACTGTGAAAATAAATGTTTGATTTTTTTTTTTTCTGATTAGTTTCACATGTGCCCTTTTCTGGCCTTCAGCTTTGCTGCAAATTCCAATTTGGGCAAGAGCTGATAAGAATTGTTACCCATATCAAGTTCTATCAAAGGTACTTGTAATGCCTGCAGCACTGTCATTGCAGAGCAGCTTGCAATCTCCGGTGAGGGAGGGCCATTTGACAGGTGAGGAAAAGTCCCGAATCAGGCACTTACATGCGTGCGAGACTCTGAGCTAAAGCAACTTGCCCGAGTTCACACAGGATGCCTGTAGGGAAATACAGACTTGAACCCAGCTAGCCCAAGTTCTAGATTAGAGTCTAACCCCTGGACAACCTTCTGCTCCAAAAATCTCTCAGTCACACCCATCCTTTATAAAACACTGCCTAGAGAAAGGATGGTCGCAGTCGTGCTCGGTCAAGGTCGGAGCTGACAGTGGGGGTGTTTTGGAATGCCTAAGGAACAGATTAGGGAAGTCCTTGCAACGTTACAGCCTCATCAGATTTATTTCTAATGCTAGCAGGTGTGTGGCTTAGTTACCCCCTAGACAGTGGGAGGGTCTGGTCCTGTCTCAGACAACCTGGCTCAGTGCACAAACCTGTTGAAATTGCCACGTTGTTACTGAACTTTCGTTAGCTGATGCTTGTTGGTCTGCCCAAGAATGTGCTACCCATAACAGTGGTCAAATATGGTTGCTAGCAATGTTTGACTGAGGGAGTTTGTTTATTGCTCAGAACAGCTGCAGCTTGGTTTCATAACATTATTCTACTGCCTTCCTATAGCATTGTGAAGAAACTCCAGGTCAGACAAGGCCAGATTAGACCTATGCAAGTAGTAGCCCTAAAGTGTGATGAGTCTGCTATCAATCAGTGAGCCCATGTGTAATATTAAGCCAATATTACTTCCAACCTACACGTGTGCATAATAGCACTAGAACAAATATCCCTTAAGAACTGTTGGGTTTAAAGGTAAGCCAGACCTTTGTATAATACACTTGTAAGAGCATGAACACTGTATGTGGGAAGTGATTGTGCATTGCCCGGGGCGGAGGGGGGGGGAGTGAAACAACCATTTACTATACACACCTAATGTGCAAACAATGAGCAGGAATACCCCAGCTGTTTGACTTTCCTTGGGCCGTGCACCATCCACGTTACAGCTTGCTGATGAAAACATCTTACTTGATTCATAACACAAGAACAAGGAAGCATTTAAAGGTGGCATATTCTAAACTGATAAAAGGAAATACTGTTTGTTAACTCATTGCCACAGGATGTTGTGATTAGCAAAATCTAACAAACTTAAGGGATAGTTAAGATTAACTGTTGTAACTAAGCTAATCTTAACAAATTTGAAAGGGCGGGATATGAATCCCTTTGCTTCAGGACTTAGAACCTGTCTTTGCCATGCAGGGCTCCTAACCTCGCATAGTTGTCACTTTATCCCACAGCTAGTGGGGAGGTGTTACGCTGAAGCATTTGCTGGGGGCTATTGTAAGAGCCCTTGTTTCCATAACCATGACCTTGCCATACTTGTAGCAAAAGCAGGCCTCACAAAGTTATTTGAAAGGGCTCAGTGGAAGAATTTTACTTTTACCATCAATTAGCCTTCATTGCTTTGTCATTAATAGCTGCAAAAATTCCAACTAAGAGTGCAATGAGGACAAACCCATGAGCTGGCGTTTGGGAATGTAATACAGCTGGTTGCTGGAGCCTGGGCAACTAGTGCCTGTGGCCTGATTTTAATGTGGAACATTACACGCAGACAAAAGCCAATGCTTTGGCAATAGTGGCTTTAAATGAAGGCGTGATTGTGCTGTGCACCAGCAGGTGACACCACAGTTGCAACAGGGAGCATAGCGAGCTGTTCGTTCAAGCTCCAAGCACAGTCACGCATACCCCCCTCCCCAAACAAGGCAGGTTATACCCAACAGCCCCCTCGCTCCCTTAAAGGATAGGGCTGCTGCACCAAATGGAGCTCAAGGCTGCCCCCCCTACCTCTTAAGATCAATCAGCAGGGCTCAGAACACTCAGTCTTGTACAGCACCAAGTATGTTGTTAGCACATTAGTAAACAGGCAATTCTCCATCTTGACATAAATCAGTCATCCTCTCCTGAGCCTTGTAATTATTGTGGGCTATAGCGCCCTGTTAAACAATGGGCCTGGCCTGTGCTCCATTTAAGAGGCTCTTGATGGGGGACTTTTGAGCACCCCTGTTATGGGAGATGGAATAGCAGGGTTCTAGGGCAGAGAGCCAGAGTCTGTCAAACCCCTTCTCCAGCATTTTCCATAAGCCAGGTCCATACATGGGTCCCATCTGGAAAAGGGTAGCCTGGGATTGTCCAGCATCAGGAGTCCACTATACCGCATAGGCCCAACTTTCAAAGCTGCTGAAGTCACTGCAGGGCCAGGTGCACAGCACCGCTGGCTGTCCCACAGGGTATGGTTACACACCATTCTGCACCTGAGCTCCAGCCCAAGTGGCAACTTCAGAGCTCTGTCTATACAGCTGCGGGCTTGCACAAACCCTGCGTCTCTCACCCTGGCCTGGGAGGTATGCTCCAAAATTCTGTGTGGCCATATCTAGAGTCAGTGAACATCTAGCTGTGTAGCAGGAGCAAGGGAAGCTGTTTCAGTTAAAGGGTGTTCAAGCTCCCCTACCCATTAGTTACACTAAGTAACTAAGCTTGTGGTTCAGCCTGAGCTGTGACTGGTATAAGTGGGAAATCAGGTGGCCTATAATGCTGACCAAGACAGTCGTAATTTTTATGATCATGTTGGTTTACAATTGTGAAAGGGATTAAGGGGAACCCATATGATGAAATTTCAGTTATAGCAGGATTATTAAAGCAACCTTTGCTTTGGGCAGACAGGTGAGGGTGTGTCTCTCTTTCCTGTTTTTTGAATGTGAACACTCAAGGGGAAACACAAGATCATAAGTAGACAGGATCACTCCCTTGTGGTTTCATGCACCAGGATGGGTAGCAGCTGTGTAAGACACAGTCTTGCACCAGAGTTTGTGAGATTTATGACCAGTATCACAGCCCCCCACCCTGCAATTTAGCACAACTCACTAAGTGCCTTCCACAACAACTGGAGCTTGAAGTGTTTTTAGGTTGTGCCAATACTGTCAAAGACTTTTGTACACGTGCGTGATCAGCAAAGAGGTAGTTCATACTTAGGCTTGCATGAAAATATTGGCCGCACTTTAAATAGGTCAGGCAGCTGTCTGTTTTTTACTAATAGAAATTCATAGCTCTTAAAGATGCTATTTAGAGGCTGTACAGGTTTGTATAAAAATCTGAATGACTGAAAATAAATGGACACTGGCGTCTATGACAATTCTTCACCAAAAAGGGGATTGTTTTTAAAACAATGTGGAGTTTCATGTTTATTAGTGACTTGATCTGTCAATGTACCAACATGTTTTCTTCTTCCAACTGTGCACCGAACTGGGGAAGCCTAGGTTACCTCTTGCTTATGCACTGCACAGGCAAAACTGGCTCAGCAATTTTGTGGCTGCACAGGCCAGCAAGGACTGCCACTTACTCTAATGCTAACATGGTGAGCCTTAGTTAAAAACATAGGCCTTCTCTGTACTTGAAGCATTTCAACACGCGTATGCATTTATATTGGTACAATGGTGCTTTATAGCACTCAAGGGGAACAACTGTACTGGTGTAAGTTACCTTTATATCGGAATAACCATTTTAGTGAAAACTCAAATCACATTCCTAATCAAACTTTTGGTAAAAATCTTAGACCAGCTCTAAGTTTACCACTTGGCTTACCTCCAGGTGGCAGGTAAGAGATATTCTTTGCTTTAGAATCTTTATTTAAGTTTACCTCAGCTTTTGCAAAAGACTTGTCATTACAACTGATGAATGACACAGTCTTCATAGGTCACTCGTGACAAAAACGTGCAGGGTGGTGAATGGAAGAAACTCCTATTACCGAACTTGTACAGGTAGCAAACAATTGAAGGTTTCAGAGTAGCAGCCGTGTTAGTCTGTATTCGCAAAAAGAAAGAGTACTTGTGGCACCTTGGAGACTAACAAATTTATTTGAGCATAAGCTTTCGTGAGCTACCAATGAAGTGAGCTGTAGCTCACAAAAGCTTATGCTCAAATAAATTTGTTAGTCTCTAAGGTGCCACAAACAATTTAAGTTTGTGATAAAATCAGCCGCAGTACTTAGTTTTGTTTCTTGAATGAACTCTGGCTCAAAGAAAGCCTTTTGTGAGCCACATCTATTACATCAAAAACCACAGACTATATTGCAATGCATTGGATCTGCTGATAGAGTAGCTACTGCTCCAAACCTGAATCAAACGATTTGGAAGCCATTTTCTCTCCAGTGAAAGCACAGAAGTGGTTTCTTTATATAGTGACAGATTTATTAGCACTGTTTTATAACATGATATCCAGCTTTAACCGTCATGGTTCCTCTTGGCTATTCACAAATGTGGGTAGTTTGCAATACCAGAGGAAAATGGGCTGTGGGGTAATTCCTCTGAGAAGCTGGTTCCTATCGCACCATGTGAATTTCCGTTTGGAAAAAAGTCAACCCCTTCTTTCCAATACACCTTGTCCTTGCTCTCTAGGTCCTATGCTCCGCTTGGAAAACCCCATTAGTTTGCAATGACCATGCCACATCTTGAAATAGGAAAGGTAAACCACAGCAAGAACTGAAGACTACTCTTTTTGGCAGGCCTGCAGTAGCACTGCAGAACCCCACTGGGAGACACTTAGACCCTTCAGCAGTTTCCACTGTACATTACAACTGATTCCAAAGATTGCAGTGGGTATAGAGTCTGAATTTTTTGTTTTTCAAACAGTTCACATTTATTATTGATAACAATAAAAAAATCTTTTAAAGACTGTTGTTTCTTATTACCAGCAGTGAGGTAATATGTTTACAAAACATTTACAGAATTTGATATGCAATTCATGAATATAGACAAGAGAACATGGAAAGGACATTTGTTACACAGGGGAGAAAAGCCAACAGAATGGTCAGTGTGTTGGCAGAAAAGAAGAACAGCAATATCACATGAAAAAGAGGAGACCAAGAGTTTTAAAATTAATCAGGTCTATTTCAAACTGCATAAGTAAGTCCTATTTGCCATAGCACTTCACTAAGAGGAAACTTTATCTTGCTTTTCTGGTATATTAACCCCTCAACTGTTTGTGCTATCATGTGCTTTGAGTTTTTAAAAGCTGTATTAGACTTTGAGAAAACCCTCAAGTGTCACTAATTAAAAAAAAAAAAAAAACAAAACCAAACAACCCAAGAGATCTTCAGCCTTGAAAAGTGGCTGTAACTCAAAGGTCTACAAAGCCAGACACCTCAGGGCAGTTGTGGATTGTTGAATGAAGCGGTTTCTTTACAGCTGTCAGCAAAATCGCCATCTGAGAGAGAGAGAGAGAGAGAGAGAGAGAGGGGACCATCTTCAAGGTAGAGCCCTTAGAACAGGGGAAGTGCCCTTTGGCAAGAGGTACAAATGTCACCAAGTGAGTTAATGGTATAGTGCTTTTTCTGGCATTAGCTCCATTGTGTCTGGGAACACTGGCTCCTGTGGATCAAGTATCAAACTACCTCTCTTCAGAGGAAATATCAGTAAGCAGGATTATAGGTGGTTTATACAGTATAGTCCATATACAGTACATACACTGGGTATGGACCTGTTTAACATCTGGGTGGTAGAGTCTGTTTGCCCCAGCACTAGTTTGCCAATATTCTTGGCTGCCAGTGAGAGAACCCCACCCTGCCTTGGATTTTAAAGCAAATTTTACCTACTGCAAGTTGAAGGTGCCTGATTGGGTTGATCAAGTGCAGTAGGGCATGTTTTTCAGCATAGTTAATCTGATTTATTAATACTGAGCTTTTTATCATCTTTGTTAGTCACACTCCAAGCTGACATTGGCTTGCAAGTGTTGTGCTTCACATGCTGCACATCAGTTTGTTTTTTCCACAAACTGGGATGTACAAATATTGTGCATTTTAAAATGTTTACTTGGAATTTCTCAGGGCTCAGCTTTTTTCTTAAATAAACGCTTAACACGCAATACTTCGGCAAATGTTTCCCCATGAGCAAAAACAAGGCTATTGCAGCCCTTGTAAGATCCTAACCAGCCAGCTATTAACGATTGTAGCAATACAGCAACGTACTCCAATTGGATGAACAATTTTGTTTTCTAGCAGGGGAAAGGCCTTCGACCAGTGGTCTAAGCAAGCAACTTGTGCTGGGTTCCAAGCTGTAATCTCTTGTACTGCAGTGCAATGCCAGGTGGCATATTAACATTCTGAATGCTATGTTTTTAGCTCACTTATCAAAAAAGTGTTTACTCAACATTTACATCTTCTGTGTGCCTTGGGGATTCAGTAGCTAATTGCTTTGGGGTAAAGAAGCTGAGCTAACATCAGGTAAGTCCCCAAGCAAGCAGGACAGCTTGGGACCTATGTATTAAAGCGGAAAAAGATAATCCAGACAAGAACTTCACCACTGGTGATTGCAACAATGAAAGCAGTAGCCTAGGCAGGATTAGATGTTTTTTATGGTGATAAAGATCCTACTGCCTTGTTTATGTTATTTACCACCCATGGAAGCTGTCAAGTTCTGCTTTTTACTAGTGTACATGAGGCCAGAAAGGAGAATTTGAGGAAGAGCAAGTGCAGGAAAGGTTAATTGCTGTAGCCACGCTGCCTCCTGACTGATTTAAGGAGCAAGCCTAATTCTGCTTTGAGGAATGTGTTCACCTACACTCCTAGCATAAAGCAAATCCCAGTAAAATGAGCGCTTGTAGAGTGTAACAGGTAAGTGCAGTGGGTAAAAGGTGACTCCAGAACGAAGTGAGAAATAAACCAAGAACCCAATCTGGACCAGCCTTTGGGTCATGGTGAGGGAGAGCCTGCTCTCTGCCTCTCTCCTCCCCACCATTAGTGCTTAAAAAATAAAGTTCAAGGAAAGGGCTACATTTGCTTTTAGCCCCTAAGAGTATGTCTACACAGGGATAAAAAACCCGCAACTGACCCAGATCAGTGGACTTGGCCTTGAGCCCAAGAGCTGGGACCCTCTGCCCTCCCAAGGTCCCAGAGCTCAGGCTCTAGCTCGAGTCCAAACATCTACCCAGCAATTTTTCAGTGTGAGAGCCTGAGCTAGCCACGGGTTTTTTATCTCCGTGAAGATGTATCCTAAATGTCCAGAGTTGGGTTGCCCCAACAATATGCTCATGCAGAAGGTATTAGTGTTAATGGCTTGCCCGCAACTCTGCTGTAATGACTTTCCATGTGCACAGGTCAATAGCTAGGAACTGCTTTCCTTGGTCTCTTAAACAGCAGTGCGAGTGAGTGGCAGTGGCAGGAGAGCTTGCAGCAGCTGGAAGATCACAGTCTATTCCATAATGTGGCAAGAAGGCAGGAGCCTAATGTTTGCTTTCTAATGCACTATGGAATATTTTTGGTAGGATTGTTTTTGCTTTACCATCTACAGGCAATTTTTTAAAAAAATAATTCTTAATCAGCACACTGATCACTCTTTTCTTTCCAAGAGAGCCCTTGTATTTTACAGTTAGGATTTGTGCAAGCACGCTTACAAAAATCTATGGCTGAGTTACGGGCTAGAGTTAAAGTTAAAGTTAAAGAGACTATCTGTCAGCTCTAACTTGAACAGAAACACAACGTTTAAAATTCAAACAGCTACTTTACTATCTATAAAAGGTTTTTGTTTTTTGCAAATGCCACTTGAATATGCTGTATTGCCGTCAGCTGCCAGAGATGAGGGTCCAGCCATGTCATCCATTTGCTTTTCATATGCTGTGGCACTACCTGGAAATCATGGAGCTGGAGTGGGAGTGGCTGGAAGAGGTTGTGGCAGCGCTGAGCTGGGAGAATCCACTGTGGCTTGATTCAAGGCTGGTCATAGATCCTCTGCAATGGGAGAGAAGTTTTAGGCTTCAGAAGAGAAGATTTAAGTTCTGCTATGCATCTTTAAGTGCTATTAACTACTCAACCTAAAGAGCTTTCTATAACCTTAGTGTCAGCATGCAGAGGCTCTCGTGTGTAACAAGAAAAAATACCATCTCTGGGCACCATAATTATATTTTCAGAGAAATACGATACACTTGATAGTGAGACTTAGAAGAAGTCTCAGCTAAGCATAGTACTGGCGCGTCCTTTAGTCTTAACTTGCATCAACTTTTAAGTAAGAATCCAGCAAGTCTGCTAAATCAAGTAGTGTTTTTGTGATATGGGTTAAGTCTTCAATAGCAACTAAGATGAGACCAACCAATTCACTTTCTTTTGTGGTGTAAGCTAGTTATTTTCCAGGGCTACCTTCTATTTATTCTCATCGGGCTTTATTTGCTTTATAGATTCTTTAAGTACAGTACAAGTCCACACAGCGTGCTTTCTAACCAAAGCAACTATAGCAAAGAATTTTGATTTTTCTTTAGTGGACTTGGCTTCTGGTATTTGTACCAAGGTATTATCAAGCCATAAAGCTAAAAGTAAGCTGGCCACAAAAAGAATGCTTGACACTGAGACCTTGACCAGACATACCTAAAATCTTCTGATCCTAGCACTTCTGTATAGTACATCACTTTGCACTTATGAGAGGAAACCTGTAGAGATGCCAATACATCATCCACACGAGGCAGGTTGGTTGTAGCACAGGCAGGCATGCTGTGAAATTTCCATTGAAGAATATAGAAACCAGGCCATCTGGTCACATGAGACCCCTGGAAGAAGCAACAACAAATGGAAATAAACTTAATACAATGTCAAGCATTTGCATGTTGGAGTGAAATTCATCGTTCAGACAGCAGGAGACTGCCAGCATGCAAGTGTTTTCAAATGCTGACATTGCAGCTCCTCTGCCAATTAATGTTACTGGCCAGCCAGACTTTCCTGATACAAGGGGCCAACAAAAGTTACATTAGAAATTACAAACAGACCTTCTCACCTCTCTACTGCTGAGGTGTTAAAAGTAAAACACAAGGAACTTAAAATCAAGACCTCAACTCTCACGAGGTAAATTACTTGGGACCATCATGATCTAGTCTGACCTCCTGCACATCACAGGCCACAGAATCTCACCCACACACTTCTGTAATAGGCCTATAGCCTCTGGCTCAGTTTCTGAAGTCCTCAAATCTTGATTTAAAGACTTCAAGTTACAGAGAATCAACCATTTACTCTAGTTCAAATCAGCATGTGACCCAGGCTGCAGAAGGCGGCGAACCCGCCCCCCCCCTTCCAATCTGACCTGGGGGGAAATTCCTTTCTGACCCCAAATATGGTCATCTGTTGGACGCTGAGCATGTGGGCAAGACCCACCAGCCAGACACCTGGAAAAGAATTCTCTGTAGTGATTCAGAGCCCTCGCCTTTGTCATCCCTGGCTGATAGAGATATTTGCTAACAGCAGTCACAGATGGGCCATATGCCATTGTCGGCTATATCATACCATCCCCTCCATAAGTCCCGTCTTAAACAAGTTAGGTTTTGCCCCAACTACTCCCCTTGGAAGGGTGTTCCACAATGTCTCTCCTCTGATGGTTAAAACCTAAAACTTATGGATGGCCAGTTTACATTCATTTGTTCTTGTGCCCACACTGACCCTTAACTTAAATAACTCCTCTCCCTCGCTGATGTATAGATAGCAATCGTATCTCCCCTCATCCTTCGTTTGGTTAAGCCAAACAAGCCAACCTACTTAACTCTCCTCTCATAAGGTAAATTTTCCATTTCTTGGATCATCCTAGTAGCCCTTCTCTGCACCTCTTTCAGTCTGAATTCACCTTTCTTAAACATGGGAGACCAGAATTGCGCACAGAATTCCAGATGAGGTCTCACCAGTGCCTCGTATAATGGTACTAACACTTCCCCATCTCTACTAGAAATACCTTGCCTGATGTATCCTAGCATTGGATTAGCCTTTTTTCATGGGTGCTTCACATTGGCAGTTCAAAGTCATCCTGTGATCAACCTATATGCCCAAGTCTTCTCCTGTCACATCCAGTTTAATGCAAAAAAAAATGTGTTGTTAGTCTCTAAGTGCATGACCCTGAACTTTGTACTATTAAATGTCATCCCATTTCTATTACTCCAATTTTCAAGGTTTTCCAAATCATCTTTTCTGATATTATGGTCCTCCTCCATACTGGTAAAAAGAAAAGGAGTACTTGTGGCACCTCAGAGACTAACAAATTTATTAGAGCATAAGCTTTCGTGAGCTACAGCTCACTTCATCGGATGCAGCCGATGAAGTGAGCTGTAGCTCACGAAAGCTTATGCTCTAATAAATTTGTTAGTCTCTGAGGTGCCACAAGTACTCCTTTTCTTTTTGCGAATACAAACTAACACGGCTGCTACTCTGAAAGCTCCATACTGGTATTATCTCCCACCTTTGTGTCATCTGCATATTTTATTTTAGTGAGCAGGTGTCTCTCAAAGCAGCGAAGCTAACCATCCCTGCAATGTTCCCACCTTACAGGCAAAATTGAGGCACAGAAGAGGTTAAGGCCAGTATTTTCCAAATTTGGACACCTCAAGTAAGGCAACTTGAATAAGAAGCCTGATTTTCAGAAGAAATCAACACCCACAGCTTCCAGTCAAAAGCAGCTGTGGGGGCCCCATACCTCTGAAATTCAGGCCACTTTGTTTAAGTACATAAATATAGCATTAGCAGCCTAAAGTTTGGACCCAAGTGTCACAGCCCAGGGGAGTCAGGAACAGAACCTCTGAGTCTGAATTTCCAGGCCCCATCTCTGATCAGAGAATACCTCAATCCCCCAATGCAGACACACATTGCTTGGCGATCCTCATTTCAGAAAGCAACACCATCAAGGCTGCTAGATGAAGGATGTGACTTACTGGCTGCTTTTGGATTCATGTGCATTTACGGTTTATATGTATTCCTTCAGTCTTGCTTGTCAGCTTGGTATATGGGATCAGCTACTAGGGAATAAATATCTACCCTTCCCTCTCCACAACCCCATCACAAGGATGCAAACAAACATGCCAGGCAGACAATGAGCCCAGTTGCTGATGGTCTGCATTGTTACAATAAGGCATCTGCTGGGACCAAAAGGTCAGATTTAGAAAGATAAAGCCTTGCTCTAACAGCATAATTAATTAATGATGATCTTACCTGCACACTCTCCCCTTCCTTGCAGATAAGTGGGGACTCCACCATACTGTAATCACGCCCTAACTGCCAGACTTTATCGATCAGCTGTACATTGTTCCCCCCAGGAGATGTAATGCTGTGAGTGCCCAGAGAGTCCTTTTTAGGAGGCTGTGGCACTCTCTTGGAGTGATAGATGTTAAAACCAATGTCACCTTTGCACACATCAAAATCCCATGTGATCACAGATGAGGCATCCACAATCTGAATGAAAATCTAGGGAGAGGAGAAGTGTTAGATTAGACAATAGTAATATAATCAGTAAAGGCTGAAATTCTTACCAGGAAAGAGAAGCTGCTGTAAGTGGGCTCTCGATTTATTTTGACTATTAAGAGTGCTCTAGAATAGATACAAATTAACTCTCATTTATCATCATATCACTTTCTTTGAGATCAGAACTGTGAGAGCTTTCATGAGCAGACAGAGCCTATCTTCTCTCTTTGTGGCCTTTATTGAAAGCCTAAGGTTTTTTTTCCTAAAGCTATGTACTCATAAGCAGAGAAACAGATATCCATGCTCCTCTTTCAGCAACAGGACTTTTGCGGAATGGGATCTTCAGTAACAAAAGCACTGATACCATCAGAGCCATCACATTTGCACTTGGTTAAGCAAGTCAAAAGTGCTTGTTTATGATGTACAGAAGGCCCCAAAATCATCTCCCCTCCTCCCATCACATTTTGAAAGCCTTCAAGAAAAGAACGTGCAGGATAACAAGTGAAATCTAATTGAAAGGGGAAGTGACTTATTCAGATCATTTTCGCATTGTTTTGATTAACTAGTATTTAAACACAAATGCTTGAACAAAATGCTAACGGAAAAACTCCTCTGTTGAAGATAAAACTACCCATACCCCTTCTATCAGGGTCTAAGAGACTGCATTCCACATGTCTGGGTCTTCCTAGAATGATTTTTTTCCTGTTTTGCCAGAAAGCGAAGTCTCAATCCTGATATTTCTACGGTTAAAGAGAGACTTTAAAACCTTTCTGGCTCATTTATACATATTAAATCACCAAGAGAGGGCACAAACAGCTGTTTTCTATTTGCAGTTCATATATTAAAAATATTAGTTCACTTAGTGAAACTCATTGCGATGCAAAGCTCAGGCTATCTAAAGTGCCTGGTTCTTTAAAGGTCTTGAAAGGAAATGGAGTAACTTGTTCAATTCCGAGTTTTTAAAATCTATATTACATGAAGGGGGAAAAAAGTCATCCCACTCATTAAGTGGATAGAGCCAGTAGCATTTTTATAAGCCAATAATAATGGTTCATGGGCTCTGGTCAGGGAATGCAATAGAGTAGCCAGTCAGCTTACCTCCTCCATACAAGAGACAGGGAGTCTTAAAAATACCAACACTTACTTCTTCACAAGTTACCAAGATCCTGATTTTGGCTTGCATTACTCATGGCTTCAAGGAGAGCTCAAAAGAAGCTTTTGAATTCTGAGTGTTTAGGGAGACCCAAATATCTGCTCTAAACCATTCAAACTGAGTGATCAGGTTCTAATCTGCTTTCATTTTATACAAGCAAAAAAAGACACAGGGTGCTAGACCAAGATGAAAGAAGAGGAGTGAAGACTGCAGTTGTACCTCGTGTGGAGCTCCCTTGAAGACGCTTGCAGACTGATAGATTGTTTCAGTCCACAGCTTTAAATCTTCATTTTCCAACTCTTCCGCAGTCCGGTACAGAGACTTCGGAACTAGTCCACCTTCTGGAACGTCACACTGGAGATTTAAAACAAAGCCATGAAAGCAATACAAATCTCCTCCTCCTCCCCCACGTTTCAGAATTTAACACATCCTTAAAGCCATGTTCCTCATACTGGCACACCCAGAAATAACTCCAATTCTGCAACAACACTGGAGAACACAGAGCTGGATAATATAGGAGCGTGACCCTACCTGAACTTGGCCATACAAACCATCTTACAGTTATCAAAGGTATTCTTCAATAAATTCACTACTAAAATTGGTCTATTTTTAATTCTTTGCTAATTTATAAGGATCATCATATCAGAAACAGGTAAAGACCTTGTATATGCAACAATGCGATATCAAAAACAGCTGTGCAGCTTCTATGTTTATTTATATTCTTAATCACTCAGATTTCATCCAGAATTAACCAGAACAAAGAAGAATATTGCACTGTTGTCTGCAACAGAAAGGAAGTGTTCAGCATTTTGATTTATCTTCTGGTAAGTCACTTTTGCTTATTTAAATAGTGGATTTTCCCAGGTTCATGAATGACTTGTAGTTTTAAAATTACATAGAGCAGACTCCCTTCAGTGAAAGCTCCTGCTACTGTAAGTATCAGCCAGTTGAATGTAAACACTCTGGTCCAAAATGCCTAGTACATGGTCTTTAAATGGATGACCAGAGCTGCTCAATAGAATTTCCATGAAAGGCAGAGGAGTAAGTTAATAACTATTTACAGGGATTTATAAAGTAAACCTAAAAAGGGAAATGCTTTTACACAACCGATTAATCAAATTCCAGCACTTACAAGTTATTGTGATATATTCTATAGAAAAAACGTTGGGAGAGAGAGCACCTATTAAACACAGCAGAATCCACGTAAAGACAAATGCACTGGCATGTGATATCAGATTGATATATTAAGAAAATCCAACCACATTTTTAGGAGAGATGTTAGAGCTATGAATACAAGTGATTCCCACAATCAAAAAGGAACAACACTGTTTTATGAAGCAAGCAAGGACTGAGAACTGATTTTTTGAGATTCAATACTTGGCTATGCTGGTAAACTGCTGACTTCCTATGTACGTGGCCTCAGTTTCTCCAGATATAAAATGGGAATAAATGCTTCCCTATCACACAGGATACCACAAGGCTTTAAGGACTATACATTGCTCTAAGTTCCCAGGGGAAGTTGTTATATTGAAAGGGTCCTGCTATTGCAATGGTGATTTGAAGAAGGGACAGGAGAGAAGGATAGCAGGACTGGATTCACGTTTCATGAGGCAAATTATGAGTAGGAGAGATCTGGAAACACTAAATTTGGTCTCATCTTTGTCCTCCACATTTCCCTCATGGAGTTGTGGCTCATGATTCAGTTCTGGTTTTCAAATACAGTCTCCAAAAATCTGGACTGGGGGCAGGGCAGGGGGTGGTGGGGCTCAGAGAGGACTATGACAAAATAGTGTTCAAGTACCATAACTGAGGAGTTTAACTTGAATCTTTATAGGTGATCTGAAATAAATTTTCTTAAAAATATGAAGCTAGAAAACCTAAGTCTTTAATATGCAGACAAATATTTTAATTTTAAAAAGACTTCAAAAACAAGTTCAGGCTTCTAAATGGTCAGTTTCTCAAGCAACAGTGGAGAATGTCACAAATGATGCAGAAACGAAGGATGTGTGATTCTTTGGTCTATGATATGCAGGAAGTCAGACCTTGTGATAATGGTCCCTTCTGGCCTTAACATATATGGATCTATGAACCTAAACAATGTGAGGAATGCATTTCTTCCCTGGGATAAGCAGTATGTGACACAGTGCTACTGCCTTGAACTTGAGTCTTGAGATGTAATGGGGGGGGGAAGACGGTTTTAAAATGCATTTATTTATAGGTGCAGGGTATTCTGTTAGTGATTTATGATCTGTTTTACAGAAACATTCTGTTTCTGTTTCTCTTTTCAAGGTGGATTGCAAAGGCTGCTACTAAAAAGAATCACTCCAACCTCAGAGTCATACAGAAGAACCAGCATGAAAATGCTTTATAGCAGAACGAGACCACACTTAAAGATTATACTTGGCAATCTTTGTTTTGGAGGGTGGGGGTTAATGTAAGAGGGAAACAAATCATTACATTCATAATTTAAAATTCCTACCATACACTCTCCACTAAGGAAATCTGGGATAATTTCTTTATCAATGTAATCCAGCAGCCCTCCAGGCCCTTGGTAGTCATTTCCTGCATAAATAAGGAATTTCTTTCTGGTGTTGTCATCAATGAATGGACTAACCTACAAACAAAGAAAAACAGAATTGGTCAGGTTCCCAGGTCCTTGAGTAACTTCAAAAGAATTATATTTTGTTTTATCCCGTGTTATGTAAAGTACACACAGTAAATGAGTTAAGTTATTCATTTGGCTAAACATTTTTCCTTTTAGGAATTTTTGTTCTAAATTCCATAAATAAAGTGTTTTATAAAAATGGAGTTTCCAGGAGGCAACATTTCCTGTTTATAGCACAGTGAACATCAGTTTTCAAGAGAGCATATACATGTAAAGTGCATACCAGTATCCCAAAGTAGATGTACAGATACTAGAAGCACCAACATACCAGTGTCCAGAGGACTGGAAATACTCTGGGCGCTCTCAGGATAAGAAGGCGACCCAATGTTTCAGGGTAATTGGCTTCAACCACTTCAATGATTCTTAGTAAGGCTTTGACACCAGGTCTCCATAAATGTCGCATATTCAAGCCCTCCAAATCCACCAGACAGGTCCAGGAGCTGTTAATTTTAAAAAGTTTTTTTAAGAATCCAATTGGAATCATATTTCATTATTCACACCACAGCATTTGATAGTTTGAGATGTGAGCACTCAGTTTTGTAACATAGATCTACAAGTTTTGGTTGGTTTTGCAGTTGCCACACTCTTCCTTCATTACACAGCTATAGCTCTCCCTCCCACATCATTGCCACAGTTTGTACTGCCTGTAGATGCAGGACATTGTAAGATCTTTGGAGCAGGACATTTTTCTTAACTATAAAGTGCCATACATGCTTATGACACTATGTATAACTATCACTGTGCTCATTCTCTGATATAGGGCAGGCACGTCACATCACCAAAGGATAGACAACCATTTCAATCTCCAGTTGAAGGTTCCTACTAGCAAACACAAGACACCCTCATAGTGCCTAATAAATCACTGCTGGGGGGTGGGGGGAATTGGGGGGGAAAAAGAGTACTGGTTCTACACTGGAAGTTTAATATTCAGCATGCATGTTTCCTAACACAAGCACATGTTTTAAAAATGCCACTGCACTTTAAGTCCGCATTTCAGAATTTAGGACTCATTTCAGGAAAACATTCCCTACACAGGACATAAATGTCAAGTCAGCAGGATTTAGTCACGTGTTTCAGTACTTTCTTAAAATCAGGCCCACATCAAGGGGTATGAATTCAGAGCTCATCTTTGTATATTCACAGCTATGTTGTACTGACTGATTCTAGGCCATTGGAATGACTCCCAAAAACGACACATGAATCACAGCATTTGTTTGTTTTTTAAATAAGTGGGTGTTATGTATTTCATTGCTGCCTCTTTCACATTTACCATGTAAGCATCCTTGGGCCACACAAGGCCATAGCAGTACACAGGAAACCCAAGTCTTACACTTGGCTTTTCACTCCTCAAGTCAGCTGGGACTGGGAGTTCTTTGCAATGAGAAGATGAGAAATGGGAGTGCCATACACTGGTAACCCTTTGGAGATTAAGAGGTGGAATCAATAGGCTCTGAAGAGAGTCAAATGCTTTATGACAGAAGGATGATGGCTTTATTATGAAGTCAAATATTGCAGTCATTCCAAATCCTGAATTCCTTTTTTGGAGCTGGTAAGAGATTTAGTGAGCAAATCCTATTCCAAACTGGAGCCTGAAAATAAAGCAACTTTGTAGCCAAACTGAAGAATACCTACATTGCTACATACAAATCCAGACCTCATGTTATTTCTGAAAAGTAATAAAAATTCTCATGTTTCACCTTATAGGCCTGCCAAATACTTTTGTATTCTCTTCACATCGCCTCAGTCCTTCTTCATTTATAGAAAGAACCTACACAAAAGAAAGAGAGTGTTGTTTTAGAGAATGTTCTAAAACTGTCGGTTTGTGGGACTGGGGAGAAAATGCAATCTTCAGAACCGGAGTCTTACAGCAACCCACACTAGCCTCAGACCAGTGTACAAGGACATCTAGTGAAGACATGCAACAGTGGATTTAGGAGTAGCATTGAGTGAAATATCTTTTAGGAGAGCTATAAGAATAAGATCACAAAACATACTACCATCCTGTTTTAGTGTTTGAATACTATGGTGAAGAATTCTGTACAAAATCTTAGGGTCCACCTTTTCCCTCAGGGGCAAATGAACATCAGAAAGGCATTCAGTATATTTTGTGGAGTAGGACACTTCTCTTTAGTTGATCAGTGTCAACAAATTCTTTATTTCTATGAAGACACCATTGTTTGTGCAGGATTTTCACTCTTAGGTCTCAGATTTTTTGGCATAAGAAACTCCCATAGCTCCTCCCTAAACCCCCACATTCTGCCATTTGAACCTTTGTTTAATTTCTGACTGAGTGGAAAGCAAAGACTCCCCTCAGAAAAATTAAGATAAATTACCAAAAAAGACTTGGGGAAAAAAAAAAAAACAACAAACAAAAAACACACATGGCCTAAAGTACATGGATATAGCATCACCAGAAAAAGTGTGCAACCATCAGAGGTGGGGGCTAGCTTGTGATCATGGCAATTACTGCTGTCAGTATGCTTCTTTAGAGCTTGCCTGTTCTGTACTATTTTGAAAGCTGGGTACATCAGCAGTGAGAATCCCACTGAATTCTTCAGAGAAACTGAATTACAGGCTAAACTAAATTACATTTTCCTTTAAAATAAATATTGCATCCAAGACTATGGGCGGGGTGTATTTTATAAATAAAAAATAAATAGGATACTCATACAATACCTAGGAATGCATTTCTCTGTGTACATGTGGAAGCTTAAGTTTCAAGCACTATACAAACGAGGTAAGAACCTATGATAATGTCTCAGCCCGGAACTATAGTAACTGTCATACAACTGACTTTCTGCCATCAGTCCGCAGTTTGAAAGAATATTAAAATGAACCATTCAGGGAGGTTTGATCTGTTCAAACTGAGAACAGATTGCTAAAGCTTACAGAAAAATATCTACTATGTGCTGATCATTCTGGTGTGGCAGGAAACTGCAACTTTAGAACAAATTTGTTAGCAATAAACAAGTCATTTCTTAAGCACTTACATATCGAAGCAAGGCTTCTTCCCCAAGAGCTCGCACTAAGCCTTTGGTATCCATCTGTCCCAACCTTAACACATACAGAGGGCGCCCATCTGAAGAGCAAGAGATTGTAAATTAGTATTCTGTTAAAGTTTTAAAACCAAGTCCGTGTCTTTATTGTCAAAAAGGTGTGTTTTTACAGTGAGATAGCTAACTCAATTTCGCTATCTTGCTGTAAAATTCTAGTGAAGACAAAGCAGTGTAGTTTTACTTTAATATAGCCAGTAGAGGTCAACCCCAAGTTGGGGAGTATAGTTTTGACCTACTAGCTACATTGAAATAAGAACTACCAGTGAATTGTTTGTACTAGTATTTTACAGTGAAATGGCTCATTTGAATTAGCTATCTCACTACAAAAACAAACCTTTGACAGTGAAGACAAAAACAAAGTGATTTTGATTAACTAAGACATTTAATTGTACTTGACAAGATTTGTGGACAAAATCTGCCCCCAGTCTAGCCAAGGGAAGGATAGACTTTTGGTCCAATATTTTTCCTGATATTACAGATCTCTGGTCAAGACTAGAGCCTTAAATCATTCTCTCACAAGGACACTACCCTGGATTTCCCCCAACAAGCCTTTAGAAAGATTACTGCATTAGAGTGAACAACAATACTGCAGAATCAACTCTCCGGATCAATGCTTTATTTGCAAAAATAATGGTGGGTACAATTTTGGGGCCTTTTAACAAACAGCTATTCCCCAAAATATTATGTGGAGCTGGCACACCCCCTCATAAATGCTGCTTAAGACTGATGAGGGCAAGTCTGTTCCAGAGACAAGTTTCAAATGGGATCCTTACATTCAAGGACTCGCCTCTTGTTTGTTGAGATTACTAAAACGTCTTCCATGATACATAACAGACTGAACAAGTACATGGGCTGATTTTTTGAGGACCATAACTGGCATTTTTGGCCTTTCACAACAGTATCTTAACAGAGCTGTTTATTAGGAATAACATGTGTTAAGCTTCTTTATGGGATGGATTTTTAACTCCGTCTTAATCTATTGGAGTATACAAGCATAAATTGCCGTCTCTGGCACTGCGACACACCATGACAGACAGTCTTGTTCCTAAGTGTTTTGATTCCAAAGCTGTCTGTTTAAAGGCTCTCCAAGAAAAAAAAGTCACCCTTCAATCAGACCACACCTAAGTTTTAAACATGTTCATTCCAGAGAAAAGGGTAAGTCAGCATGTCTCAGTAGCGTGCATGGAAGCCCATTTTGCCAAAAAGATCTTAATCTCAATGCTCAATATCATTTCCTTCTAACATTTGAAAAACCGATACCAATCTGCTATAAGAATCAAACGCAAACAATATTTTTAAGAGATAGACACCTGGGAGTCACAAACAGCAATTGCTGAAGTCAGTCTCCCTTTTAAATAGGTCTATGATTCTTCCCCTCCCAGTGTGAACCGACAGCCAATATAGCATGAAACACTTGGGAAGTATACGTAGCAAGAGAAGGTGTTTTTTCTGGGGGGGAAAGGATTCCGGGGGAGAGGGACAAGCTTTGACTATACTGTTCATTATGAAAGTTATGACCCCTTGATTCTTCTGAAGAGAAGCTTTGACCAACTAATGATCTTCCTGCTTTGTAGTTTTTATTTTTTAATGGAAGCACCTATACATTGACCCAATGTTCATTCTCTTTTCAAAGGGCAGTTTAAATTTTTGGCAGTTTGATTTAGCCAACCTAGGTTCATCTAAGCATTAGATGATACATGTCATCTTTATTTATGCAGGCTTTCCTGCAGGACATTATGGAGAGAGAAACTCTATTGAACCTTGCCCTTAAAAAGTTAATGTTAAATATCTAAACTGAAGAATGAATTTATCAGTTTGCTTAACAGATTCAAAAACCAAGACAAAAAAATAAGTTGTAGAACTAAAAACCCAAGCTGTTCAGTCTGCAGATACAGTAGTAGTGTCTTGGAGTATAAAGATTCTACATACTTATGGAGTTACACAGTTAAGTGTTAAAATAAAATTTTCACTTAAAGCAGAGATCACACATTCTTTTTGGAATGTACTATGCAGGTTTTAGAGCACTATAGAAGTTTTATACAAGAACTACAAAAACCCCTAACTCATAACAATTTATTAACCTACCCCACCCATATGATGCATGAGGGAAGGCTGTATAACTGGGAGTGTTTTGTTCTTAACCCTGCAGCCATATTTTATAACTCACTAGGGTTTTGTTATTTAACAGTTCTTTGCTTGAGGCTCTCATTAAAATAAGAACTACTCAAACGCATAGTGACAGGTTTCAGAGTAGCAGCCGTCTTAGTCTGTATTCGCAAAAAGAAAAGGAGTACTTGTGGCACCTTCGAGACTAACAAATTTATTAGAGCATAAGCTTTCGTGAGCTACAGCTCATCATAAAGCTTATGCTCTAATAAATTTGTTAGTCTCTAAGGTGCCACAAGTACTCTTTTTCAAATGCATAGGAGAACCACATTGAACGTATGAGTGTTTACAAATTTATGCTCAAGTAAAATGGATAGCTTTCATTCGTTTCCATCTATCTTAGAGAGCATGTTTCATAGCTGCTGCTCTCTGACTTGCCCGTGATTAGTGTTCTTAAAAAATGCCTTGACCTGAAGAAAGAGCTCTGTGTAAGCTCAAAAGTCTGACTCTTTCACCACCAGCAGTTGGTCCAATAAAAAGATATTATCTAAAGAATCCACTCAGCTGAAGTTTGGAACGCACTTTGTGTGTGCGAGAGGAAGGAGGGGAACTGGTAAGGAGAGATTTAAAAGTAACCTATCCCCAAGCTTTGAAGTGGTAACATTAACAGATTTCAAACTGAGAAACTCTGCAGTTTACATGTTGGCAAGAAAGCAAAAGGGATAAGACCAAGAGTTCAAAACACAAGACTGAAGACCCTCTGTCTCACCTCAGGAAAGTGGACATACTATAATCTATCAACAACCTTCAAATGTATCTGTTTCCTCCCTAGTTATTGGCGAGACCCTAGATGTATGGAAGAGGGAAACAGGAAACAAAGTCCCTCTCTTAAAAATCTAGGAACACATTCTCAATTTCCTTCCTAAAATCTGTACAACCCACAGCGTTGATGGAGAGCCATCCACGCACCCACCTCAGCGTTGCAGTGGTTAAGCCTACCTTCTCTCCCTCATGGCCACTATTAATGGTAGCCTGCTATTACTAGCTGCCTCCTGTACTATTTCATATGCTTACAGTAGCAGGAAGGGCTAAAGGGAGTAGTGCTGGGTAGCAGGTAAAGACTAATCAGAGCACAGAAGGCTTGCAGTCAGATTACTCCTTTTCCAAGATGGACAACTGGATAGAAACCCTCCCTCCAGTTACAGGTATGGTGAGGGAGAGGGATTCCACAACTTTTCAGCAAGACCCAGTGCATAGCAGGGGCAAGTTGGGTGGTGTCTTTCAACAGCTGGGTCTGAATCCTTAAGTTCTGGGGATGTCCCCATAACCCATTACACAGAATAAATAAGAAGCCGTTTTCTTCTTAATAAACCTGCTCTGTTTTGTGTTTGTAACATCACAATTCCTATCACTGAAACTGTGATGCCAACTATTGGCTACACCATAAGCAAGTGTCTGACAACAGAAATAAGCCGATTAAAAAGGTATGCTTATTTACATACATCTTTTAACCACCAACCACAGGAAAGTAATTAATACTCAACATTTTTATAGCCCCTTTCACCCAACTAACTCAGAGTGCTGTAAAATATGATTAATAACTCACAACAGCTCTGTTGAGTAGGTTTACCAATTTTACAAATGTCTCAGAAAAGTTAAGTGATTTGATCAAAATTACAGTCAGAGCTAGGAACAGGACCCAGGAGTCCTGTCAGTTTGCCTGCTCTCACTTGCAAACCACACTAACTTAACTGCACTTAAGTACAATGTAGTATGAAAGTAATACCCACACTCTCAAACCAGACATCTGGCAGGCGTTTAACAAAGTTATTTAATTCAGATTATAAAGTGCCCATCAGCATCTAGTAATATAAAACGTACCTTTGTCATGGTGATGCCAACCTCCTGCATAGTAATCTTGTAGTACTTGTGGAGGGTTCCAGGTTTCCAGAATATAGTCCACTTGGTGCTGTTTACGCCATGTTAGTGACTGGCAAAGAATCTCTCTGGCTTTGTCAATATTGAAGTCCCGGGCACGCAAGAATCGTAAAATATGTTCATCCTTTGGGATCTATTGGAAAATAATTACTGATGATTCAAATTTGAAACTTTATAACAGTCAATTTATATAAACTTGAATGCGACTGCACTACTAATTAAAGGAAGACAATTACAAACTTGTCAGACCACCACTTTAGGGATTTTTTTTTTCCTTTTTACAAAGACAGCAAAAAAAAGTAAGGAGAGAAAAGTGCCCCTTTGGTTAGCTTCATGGTTACAGAACTTGAAACACTCCCATGGGATAGATAAGTGCACTCTTTGCACAGTCACTGGGCCTTCTTAGTTTTTGAACTGATCCCATGACTTACTTATTTCTTGTTTCAAACTCTAAGTAGCAGAAAACTTCTGTTCAAGCATTTACTCTAGGATCCTCCCAAACACTCTGGAACAATGGGCAACCTGCTTTTAAGGTTATAAAAAGCCAGGATGATCACGCTTCCTTAATTCACCCCACGCAAATATCTGTGAGCTCTTAACATGTGAAAATTGGGACATTCTATATGTGGAACACAATGCTATTATATAATTTATGGTTAGATCCCTCTTGGTTATAAAACCCTTCTGCAACAGAGTATATTTCCACAGGAAATACAGAAGAGACTGGTTAAATTGTGTTTCAAAACTTTTAAAGTCTTATACAATTTCAAGACTGTTTCAAGAAATGGGGTCATTTTAATACAAGGCAGACTTGTGAAACTGCTTGGCTGTCAGTCCCTTGGGCTGGATTATTCACATTCTGCTTAATTCAGTCAAATTCATCTTGTGTATTGGGCACTTTTAGTCACCACTTTTAGCTTTCTGTGTTTCAGAGTTTCTTACTTTGCCCTTGTGCGTTTCCTGGAGCCACTGTCGAAGTCGGATGAGACAGCTTTCTTGCAATGGTGTCAAGTCACCCAGATACCGCTTGATGTAATCTGCATCGAGTTTGTCTGAAATGGTATTTACACATTATTACAGCAGTTACTAATTGCTAGGTCAATTAACAACCGATCTTGTGTGCAAATACTTGAAATGGAAGAACCCGTGTTCTTATTTCCAGTCAGTCCTGCTCGTATGTCAGCCTTAACTACATTCAGTTGAAGTAAAATGACAATGTCTGAACTGTTGGGTCTAAGAAAAAAAAGCTTTAGCTAATATTTTACAAGTGAGTTGCTTTTCCGCTACCAGTTTAAATCCATTTGCAATGGAATGGGGTTGATTTTTTGGTGAGCCCTCTACTTCCTTCCCTGGTAATCTAAACTATTGCTCTCGACCAATCCTTATTGTGATTTTATTTTTTTTTTTAAAATGCTGGCCTTTACTTGATCACAGGATCAGCTACCAGAACACTTATCCAGGACCCAGATAGATGAATGCTAAATGGGGGGCGCTCCCAGAACTGGTCAGCACCAACATGAATACTAATGAACCAGAAACTAATGTGAGGGTCCTCAGCAGAGAAGCAGAGCCTTGAATGCGTCTACAAGCATTTCAAATAATCTAGCTAAAAATGAGAAGTCAAACAGGTCATATAAAGGGATGCCAAATATACCATCAGGTGTTCCTGCTGTGGGCTCTGATGGGCTGCTGGAGGTGTTGAGCACTTCCTTATTGTTCAGTCCCTCCTTTGTGACAGCATCTGGTACGTTGATAGCATGGGAAACTGGCCGTGCTATGCGAGATGTGCTGTTCTCCAATTTATATGCAACAGGAGGAGTCCAACGAGGAACAAACGTCATCCCTTCTTCCTCCATCTGCTTCAGGTAATATTCTATTATTTCCTTTCCCTTTGAAACAAACATGTTTTAGCCAATACAATTTCCACTTAGATACAAACAGGACCTGTTTGGAAATGCAACAAAAGGCAGTCGGGCATCCCAAGAGAGACCCCACAGACCACTTTCTACACACTTCACAACACCCTGCTCTAAAAGCCACGTAGTTTAGTTTTCTCTGCACCAACCTGTTAAGTAGCAGCAGCTACATTTCACAATTTAAATCTAACTAGAGCCAGGTCACAATTGTGTGCTCACCTTTTTAATATTGCTGGTGTACTGTTTCATGGCAATCTTTTCCACTGTGCTTTCAAAGCCAAAGAAAGACTTGATGTCCAGACTTGCTGACTGTTCAAAACAGGTCCAATCTTCATTGTCAGGGTGAACCTATTGGTGGAGGACAGCAGAGACCACATGCTTTGATTACTCTTTGTTGTACATTTTCTCACAAGTATTTGCATAGTCAAAATTCCATATTTTTTAAGTTTGTTTTGTCAAGTGTCCTGTAAATGGAATGTGAAGCCTCTGGTCCCTTTGCAAAATGCAGATTGAAAAAGGTAAAGCTTAGTCAACAAGAAAAGAAACAACCTTCATATGTGTATGGTCTCTACAAAAGCCATCATGGCACATTTTCCCTTTTAACAACAACTAGGAGGAAAAACACTGTGCTCCAAGCTAGAGGTACAGGATCCGCACATTCACCAGATTTGCAATGCTTCCCTTTTGGATTATTTACTACCAACAATACTGCAACAGATTAGCATCATTTACTACCTAGATAGTGGCATCTTTTTTTTTTTTTTAAATCCAGAATAGTGTTTGTACGACTGAAAGGAATATGATCTCTATTCTGGTTACCAACCTGAACGAGCCAGTTTTTACAGACTGTAGAGAACATTAGACACTGTTCCCCCCTGCCCTTTCAAACTTCAAATACATTCCTGATTTTCTCCTCCTCTTATATCATAAGCAGCTGAGAGTGCTGGTAACTGGTTCTAGTCTACACTGCCACCCAAGAGAAAAGCAGCAGTCTGGCATCTCCACATCTGAAAGAGAAGTGTGTACGGATTCTCCAGCTTTGGTTCTCAGCTCAATGGCATAAAAAAAAAGTCAGAACAAGTCTGATTTATGAGAGAATTATGTCACTGGCCCTTTTAGTTTTTTCCCCTCCCATAACATACTGGAATTTATTTGTTGTGAGCATTATTTATATATTGGGTAATATCCCATGTTTGAAACCTATTAAGGTCATTTAGTCTAACCCTGGCTAGAACAGGATTATTCCCACACTTAATCCAGTTTAGTGCTTAATGTTTCAATAATGGGGCTTCCAACTCTTCCTTTGGAAGCTGTTTCATAATGAGTTGGTTATAAAACTGTGTTCCTTCTCATATTCATAGGGTGAGAAAACTGATGTTAAGTGGCTTGAACATCCTACACAAGCATAAAGCATGCTAATATAAAGCACAGAAGCATGCTAAAAGAATGTTTCTTTAGGTACATAGCTAAATCAATAACTGTTTTTAAAAAGAGACCAGGTCTCTTAAGAGATCTGATTTTTAAATTATACTTTTGACTTTACACTTAACCTATCTTTGTTACAAATACAGTACTACCCAAGACGAATATAAAAGAAAAATAAAGAAAAAGAGCTTCTCTATTTGAGCTTGATTACCTTGTGCATTTTTCTATAGCATGTTTCTCCTGTTTATATGGCACTTTCACATGGCAAGTGCAGAAAGAAAAATACTTTAAAAATTTTAAAAGTTGCAGTGAGACCCAGGGGCAGATGCAGTACTTGAAACTACTTTTAACTAATATTTTGAAGTTCACTAGATTTCAAAGTTTCCATCGTCCCTTTAAACATGCTCTGCATCCAGAAAGCACTCATTTACGGAAGTGCTACAATGTAAACGAGTGGCCGCATTTGCTAGTTTGGATTTGACCGCCAAGGTCCATTCCTAGCTTTATTCATACATTACAATTATTTGTGCTTTATTTCATTTGTCTTGTATCAGATTAGGAGTATTTTACAATCTATAAAGGAATTGTGAGCATGGCAATAACTAGCTCTCGGACTTCACTTTTTAAACAAATCCATCATTATGCTACCAATGCTTTGCACCAAAAAGCATGTCAGCATCTCAAACAGAAACAGATATGATAGAAAAAAATCTAGATTAAAATTACAATCTTGAACGCTTAAATTGTAGCACACTTGAGAATAATACACTTGTAGCACTGGCTAGTACTATGCAGAAAGTGACCAAGTGATGTGCAAGCTTCCCTTCAACACTTCTGCCAGGGCATCACCAATCGTGACTTGCCAAAACCCTGCTATTACAGACTTTGGCTTCTCACAAGCAGAGTCTATCAAATGTCTGTCTTTTGTAATGTGGAAATATGTCCAAATGACAAGAAACCAAATTTGCATCAGGGTTTTCACATGTATTGATTACTTTTAACACCAACAGCAACACCCATGGCACAGTAATAATTCTGATTTTTAGGAGGAGCCAAAAAATAATCCAACCTCCAGTTATGAGTGCTGAATGTCAATGTCAATCAAACCCAAATCTGTAGAACTGTTAGATTCTCTTTTACTCACTGTGTAACAGCAGTGCTCATTAATGATGACTCTGTTAGAAAAGGTTTCATTGTAGGCCTCTATGTGCAAAGTCCGATCTTGTCTGTTCAAGGAGTTCTTCTGGACAAAGTAAACATAATCTACTCCTGCAATCTGAGAAAGATTACCACAGATTTTGTTAAAGATTTCCATTTTTGTGGGTTGGTATCAAGAAAATTAGAATAAAATCTATTTTAAAATTGTTTAGTTACCTTTTTCAATAATCGTGGCGCATCTATATCCAGTTTACAACGTCTTTCGATCACATGGATAGCTCCATCCTCACTCTTGAATTCATTCACAGTGTCACTAGCTACAAACATTGGGATTAGAGGACATGTAGGAAATCTTCTTTCATATGCCTGCAAAGATGTATAGAGGAAGAAGAAAGAACAAAAGTTTAATCAAAAGTAATTCTATGGACTATACAGATTCTGTCACTCTTGTGGGCACTCTCTTCTCTGACACCGTTGTATTTACAAGCCATCGTCTTGATCTTATCCATTTGGTGGGAAAAGAAGGGGCCCCAGCATCTCCACTTTTTTGAAAGTACTACTATAGCTGACACTACTAAAACAGATTGCTTTCAAGACAGCAAGTTTCAGAGCAAACCAAGTATTAGAGCATTTCATGTATAGTCCTGTTTGAGATACATGGTACATTTGACCTAATCCAGGGGTTAATTTAAACAGTGCACAAGAAACTTCCCTCTCCCCTACCACCCACTTTTTTTTTTTTTTTTTTTTTTTTTTGAGGGAAGTGGATGACAATGTGCATTGACTATCCTCCCTTTAACAGGAACATATCTTAAAGAGACCCTTTTATCACAATACCACCCGAACACACAATGTGCTGAAGGATTAAAAAACCCATTGTGTAATTATCAGCATTTCACTGAGCTGTCTGGAGAGTTTCCAATGCATTGCCCAGAAGTGTACCCCGACTCCATGGTAAGGAACATCGTGGCAAACGCTCTCCAGGACGCAACAAAGCAGCAGATCGGCAGAGCACTCTCCAACCAAGATATCACCACCTTCCTGAGCGGTACCCTGGATGGCGAATTCAGACGGGACGGTGGCGACATCGCTTCACTGTGGTCCTGCGCTCGCAATGCCATGCGTCGCCTGGGGAAGTGCATCGGCCGCTGCTGGGAGTGGTGCGAGAAATGCCAGGAGCTGGGAGTCCTGGTGCTGCAGATCAGGTCCGATGACCCCACCATCGTCACCCCGAGCGCCAGGGACATGCTGGAGAGGACCCTGAAGGCAGCCATCCACTCACTGTACATGGAAACCCTGAAGCGTAAGCCAGACCAGGGTAAACCCTTTGAACTGACCATCAAGTGGGATGCCAGCAACCACTTCCTCGCCGGGGGCGGCTTCACCCATTTCGCTGACTGGCGGTTCATCCACCACGCCCGGCTCATCTGCGTCCCACTCAATGGAGGCGTCTGCCACGGGAAGCGAGACAAGCGTTGCAAGAAGTGCGGCTACTCCAACAAGACCCTGCCCCACGTCCTGTGCAACTGCAAGCCCCATTCCAGAGCCTGGCAGCTGCGCCACAATGCCATCCTGAACCGGCTGGTGAAAGCCATCGCACTGCACCTGGGGGAGGTCGCCGTGAACTGCACCATCCCCGGTACTGACAGCCAGTTGCGACCTGACGTGGTAGTCACCGATGAAGCCCAGAAAAAGATCATCCTTGTCGACGTCACGGTCTCCTTTGAGAGCAGGACCCCGGCCTTCCGTGAATCCCGAGCCCCCCCCCGGCCGACACCCTGAGAGCGAAGGGCTATGAGATGCAGATGATGTCCTGATCGTCGGAGCCCTGGGTGCTTGGGACCCCTGCAACGAGCATGTGCTGCGGACCTGTGGGATTGGTCAACACGACGCACGGCTCATGCGGCGCCTCATGGTCTCTGACACCATCCGATGGTCCAGGGACATCTACATCGAACATATCACCGGCCACCGACAGTACCAAGAGGTGTGAGCCAGTACGACATTGTGCATCGACTATGGGAAAGGGACTGAGAGACTTTCCATTGGACATATGAACTGGAACCATACAGTCACTGAAGATTAAATCCCACCAAATGAGGGTAAATCCATCCTCATCATCATATCCACTCATACTCCACACCTGAACATAGCCATTATATGAACATACCCCCATATCTCAGTGTCTGTACTTTGACCCGTTAATCTTTTACCCCCAATTGGGGAGATTGCAGATTATGTATTCCTTACGCCAGCTGTTCCTAAACCGAATTTCACATCCCTTGATAATCTGTACCTTATTCCCTGATAACCAGAAACTTCTATGCTTAAACTCTGTACCATTTTCTTTTTACTTTATCATCATCATCATAATAAAATTATTAAATCTGTTAAAGGTCTCAAAACCCACTCCTTACACTAACGGCTTTCCCTGAGTGCAAAGATTGCCATATCTCTAATGATTTCAGTGTGCCATTTATCAGTTTGTAATTATGTTTAAGAACATAGACACCACTGAAAAGTGTTACCCTAAGTCACTTAGGTGCTTTTGAAAATTTTATCCATAATACCTTCCATAACAGCATATAACTATTTACATACCAACAGTCCTGATTTAACTCAGATTATGGTCATGTGCTTATACTAATCTTGTAAATTTGAGCTGGACAGGAGCTTATTTTACAAGATAAATAATACGCCCTACAGATTAAGAAGGGTGCCCTTTAAACAAGGAAACACTAGCAGAGATATTTTCAATTTACATTTTTGTTGTTGATATGAAGCTTCTTGGACCACACTCCCTATGCAATATTTAATTTTTAACAGTATAATTTTAGATAGTTTTCCTTCCTCCCTCCCACATCTATATTTTCAGACTGTTGATTTTCATTTCCTGTTTGCTTTTGGAGTCAAAGCCTTGCTGACTTCAGAACTCTTTCCAAGACCCACCTATTTACCAATGCCCTGTTGCTCTAAGACCAGACATGACAATGAAACACTTACACAGATAAAGAAAACCTAAAAGCTTCTTAGGACCAGCAGAAACCACTACAGGCAATTCTATGCAGATGCAGACTACTATTTTAATAGGCTGAACTGCTCTAACACAGGGCTAAGAGGTAAGATGGGCAGCTGTTGCAAGATACATATATACATACATAAAGGGGAGAGGCAAGGGTTGAAAAGAACTCAGAAAAATTTAGAGAATGAAAAGATAGTGTAAAAAAAAACCCCACCAGTGTGTGCATACATCACAAAAAGGTTTTATGAATTAGAACAATCATGTAGTATTTTAAAATAATTTTTATAGCATCAAAACCAAAAAGCTAACACTATGTCTGACTACACTCCACTAGTTATCAAGCTTTTATTGTGTGCCCAGATGCTTTTTTCAGTTCATAGACTAGAAATAATCTAAGGGCTTAAAGAAATGCATAAAACAGAAGTGACAGAATGTTAGAGTTATGACTCTAAAACAACAGGCAGTACAGAAAATTCAAGCTAAGGGAGAAATAGACCAAGGATCCTTTCATCATGCCACAGTGGTTCTCAACTCTTGGAACACTTGTGGCCCAATCAGCACACAGCTGCGGCCCACATGACAGTTCAAGGGCCATATAATTAGTACATATATTGTGTGGACGCGGCCCACGTAACACAGAGAGATACACATGCAACTCACAATGGTAAATAGGTTGAGAACTACTGCCCTGGCATAACAAGTCCTTACCCGTACCTACTTGAGCCTGTTGCACCTTTGTACAGAAGACCCTATACATTTTACAGTTAGCTGTGAATCTCCTTGTTCTTGCCAAACAATACATCTCAGTGTTCTTTGTAATTGGTCATTAGTATGACAGGAAAAGCAAAGAGCTTCCAAAAGGAGCAAATTGATAAACATTTTTACCATCTTTTTGTATTGCTCCCTTTATACTTTCACATTTTTGTTTAAGAAATCTATACTGAAAATGATTTTCTACTTTCTCATCTCTTCAGTTTATTTTACATCATTATGTTTCACTAATTATTTTTAAAGCACTTTTACTTCAGGGCCATAAAAGGTTTTACTATCTCTGTTCATCTTGTGTTCTTCCAGCTACTCTTCTCTGAAGTCCCGTTTGCTACATCATGTTGATTAATTTCTCACCTCATCCCTCAAGATGCAACATTTCTTCCCTTTTGCACTGTGTGTTCAACATCAGAAAATTACAGTATTTTCTGCTTTGTTTTTACTGAATGGCAAACAAAGAGATTGGCTGATGAGTATTTGTTCTACTTTTACTGAGAATGAAAAGTAAACTGACTTTGTTCAATATGGAAAGGAACAGAATAATCAGCCGCCTGGAGTTAGCAAGCTGAGTGCTTAGAGGAACAGAACACTCACAGGCTTCAGACAGATTAACAGGAACAAAGGATACTTTCTTTTGTAAGGAATGTACAGACATACTACTGAGGATTGTCCTCAGTCATTTTTGTTTAGGCTTTTTAATCAGGTCATTTTTATTCCTTTAAATTACATTCAATATCCAATGTAGTCCTGCAATACATGGCCTAACAATACAGCCTTGTCTCAGGAACAAAGTCTTAATTAGCAAACCACACAAGATATTTATTGTTCTGATTTAAAACCAAAAAAGCAAGAGTTAAGGACTTGCATGTCATCTTTAGCTTGTGTCTTCTACACTGAAAGCCAGGCCGACCACCACCGCCAGAGAGATAGACCTGAAAATCTTGTATAAATCACAATTTAGTCTGAGACAAAAACCAGTAAAGGGACATCAGCATCTGATTGGGAGAAGATGCAACCTGGGAAGCATCTAGATCAGTGGTTCCCAAACTGGGGTTCATGAAATGTTACAGGGGGTTCTTGGGAAAAAAAATTCCCAAATGGTGGATAGAGCTGTCCCCAGGGACTCCAGGCAGTATGGGGCCAGCAGCCCGGAGCCCCTGGACTTCTAAGAGCTAAGCAGATCAAAGTAAACATATCTATCATACTGAAGAGATTTAAGCTTCAAGACTCCTTATAAGAAATGGAAAGGGAGGTGGATATTTTTTGCTGTTTTTAAAATTAAATAGGCAGCTAGTATTGTTTTTAAAATTATTACGAAGAACAAATTTAAGCTTTGTTGTAATGGGCGTTGTTTACCTGGACTGCTCAAGACCTGAATGCTTGTGTATGAGGAACTCTTGAGTTGGCTTCTTAAATACCTTCATGCTGTTTCACATCTGATACTCTTTGATGAAACATAGGAGCCTTGTCTTATAACAAGCTTATTCAAAGTGATACAAGCTACGAAAGTGAGATCTTGGAAGAGTGTTGCCATTTTCATAATATAATAAAAATACTGTAATAGTAAATAGTGTGTAATAAGCATGTCATAAAAACAAATTTTATATTTCCAAGATCACTGCTTTTATAATTTATACTCAGGTAAAGGAGAAAATCCTTGGAAATATTAATTTTTAGAAGGGGGTTCATGAGATTTGACATTTTAGTGAAAGTGGTTCACAGGTTGTTAAAGTTTGGGAACCACTGGTCTAGACGGTATAACTACACCAAAATCCAACCAAAAGGATCATCAAAAAATAGATCATGTTTAAAACAGGACACTAAGATTACAGAGCTTGGAAGCCACAAAGAAGGAAGGTACCATCAAAGCAGAACAGGAGAAAATAAGTCAGAAGTGTAGCCTTTTTATTTAAAATCTATTGGGTATCATTTTTCCAGCGTTTCACGGTGCTTTGAGACAGGTTTGTGTGCATACACACACACACGCGTACACACAGCCCCTCCATTATACTGCCTTTGTTTTCTTTATCAGAATAAATGCAGCATTAGAGAGCACAGTTAAGTTATACCCATCAGGTAGCAAATCAATCTTTTCTAATTAAATTTTAAGTTAGTTGTTGCACATTTTCTTGTCAGAATTTCACTTTACTGCATACTATATTTAAGGAACTGACTAATTGCTGATAAACTCAGTGTTTACAGTAATGATATTGGATGCATTAGAGAAGGTCTATTGCAAGAACTAAACACTATTACTTAAGGGTTAAATTTAGTCCACTGGAAGGGTTTGTCATTCTGATTCATCATCAATATGACAAAGTTACTTTTTTTTGTTACATAAACAATTGTCTTTATGTTCTGTATTCATAGGAAATATTCTCACAGAGATCCCTCAAGACTTTGTAACCAATATGGGGACCGACACTAAAAGCTTTCTAGCTTAAAAACAAACATACACCTACACATCCTTCAAAAAAAGTTCACGCCTAGAATTTTGTTGCTCACTGATTCTGTACTTTACAATTTCCTACTAGCCTCTGGAGAACATGCGTGTACTCTGACATATTAAGAGCTGGCACTGTATAGTTGAAACAAACATAATATGGAGAAGTAGCTTGAGCTTGAAATTTAATAGGCTTGCTATACAATCTTTTAAAAACTTTCCTAAAGCACATTAATGACAAGATACAAAATTTTGTGACAAGAATAATTTAGACCCAATTAAGCTGCCTCTTCCCCAAATACTTCCCTTACCAATTCACTTGTAGAGTACAGTCAAAGGGACTACATATACTTTACTTCCATCTTTGCTAGTATTTCAACTCTACTTAAAAACATAAATATGTTTCTAAGCAAGACTAGTTTTAAACACATACGAGTATTTTTCCAAATCCAGGGGAATGATTAAAAGTAAGAAATTTAAGAGGGCACCAGTGGCATGTGATAAACTGGGAGACATTATATTTTAAAAATACAAATTCTAACAAAACGTGTGGCTGCAACTCAAGAGGATCAGAGATGTGGTTCTCTTTTTGTTTAGATTTATAGTAGCAGCTGTGTTAGTCTGTATCTGCAAAAAGAACAGGAGTACTTGTGGCATCTTGGAGACTAACAAAGTTTTTCTCTCCTGCTGATAATAGCTCATCTTAATTAATTAGTCTCTTACAGTTTGTATGAGAACTTCCACCATGTGTGTGTATGTATCTAATTATATGTTCCATTCTATGCATCCGATGGAGTGCGCTGTAGCCCACGCAAGCCTATGCTCTAATCAATTTGTTAGTCTCTAAGGTGCCACAAGTACTCCTGTTCTTTTTGTTTAGAGCTTTTCAAAACCAGACCGGATATTAAATGAATGCTCTAAAAACCTCGAGAGGCTTTGTCATTTGCCGAGTCCAAAATGAAAGTGGCCCAGCCACAGCCACACAAATTAAATATGCTCTCAAATTATATTGTTCTCATATCATTTTCCCAATCCCTATCCTACAATCCATTTTATACAAGCCCTTTCATTAGTGGGTGTTCAAGTGTTTATGTGCTTACAGGAAGTCTGTGACAAAGTCCAAGAAGGTTCTTGCACTGTGCTCATCACCATGGTAGCTGTATGCTCTGAACGCTACTGTAATATCAGTATGGAAGTGAAACTAGGAAATTGACTGTTTTCTTCGAAATAAAACACAATATTTTAAGTTCACTCTGAACCAAAAGGGACTTATTTGGGCTCAGAAGGGGAGAGGGGCCTAAAACTGCCAGCTTAAGATGCACTTGCAACATACGACCGCACTTGTGAGTGCACATACAAAACCATTCATCATGTCATGTATTCTCACCCTCCGTGCCCATGCAATCTGTGAAGTATTTTTCTGGGACTCCGAGAGTTCACAACCCAGCAGGGCACTGTGGTAACCTGACAGATTGTATTCTATCACAGTCTGATCCTCCCTGCTCCCCTCTTTCTCCTTTCCACCCTTCAAATACTAACCATAAGGCTAAGAGATGAAGCTGAGAAAAACATTACTGTCCCACAGCAGACAGGCCAGGATGTTTCAGGCTCTCAGCACCCACCACACCAGTAAATATCAAAAAAGAAACAGACTTTTTTCAGATTAACCTACACAAAATAGCAAATTCCTTATCCTCCTTCACATGTTCTTGTTCACACTCACTTATTCTTTTCTCTACTGGTGACAAAATAGCAGTATTTGAAACCAGCAGCCATACTTATGTGAAGAACCATGGCATCGTATTACAATATTGAAAGACTATATAATTTCTGTATTCATAACCAGCTCTTTATTGGGAGGATACAGGAAGGAGATGGTAGGGAAAGGACATATCCCAATATACCTGGACGGACAGACTGGTTAAAACAAATGTCCACAGTGATTAGAAAGGAGTAGGTGAGTCAGGGCACCTTGCGGAAGAACAAAGTTTGTCTCCACTATATCAGGATTGGTTAATTCTTAGAGAAAGGAACACAGTTTGGGGCGAGCACTGACTCTGAAAGGACAAGCAATGATCTCCTTTGAAAACCATGTCTTGACAGGTACACCTCTGAATCTCTGCTACCATGTAAGAAACCTTGTCACTCAACCTTTAATCTTTTGAATTAACCTTTCTTGATCAGTACGAGAGTGGCTCTTCACAGCTGTTGCTTAGATGAAACAGGTTTAATTGTGGTTCACATCTGTATTTTCACCTTCTTAAACTTTCTTATTTAAATGAAATAATCCACTTTAATGACCTTGAGGGGAACAAATGCTGTCTGATTGTGGCTAAGAACCAAGAATTCTATACCCTCAGCGGAGGGAGAGAATACAGATGAGAAACACTTTGGGTAGCCAAGGTAAAAAAAATGAGGATTTTAACCTGTCCCAAGAAGTGTCACAGCAGGCTGATTTATAGCCATATAGTCATGGAACGACCGCTCAGATTTAAAGGTGCCAGGGCATTGTCATGTGGTGTTGCAATGGTATTTTATGTAAAAAAACCTGGATTTTAGGAATCCTTTCTGGCTGATTTTCTTACTAGAGACAGGAAAGAAATGTTATGACTTATTTTTGGCTTATAAAAGAGATACGTCAAGCCTTCTGTTATTGCAAATTTTTGCCAAAGAAAGTTTCTCTGACTAAACGAGGTCAAAATAAGTAGGAACAGAAATCTGATATCTACATTACATCTCCCATTTGGAGTCAGCACTTGCAGCAGAAAACAGTCACCAACAGATATGCGGCTGACAACTACAGCAAGATCACCAAGAGGCTTGTGACTCAACTCCTGTAGGAAATAGATTTTTCAAACGTATCAGATGTAAGCAATAGCCAAAACTGTATTGAAACAATAACTTAAAAAGGGAAGCCATAAAATCTATCACCACAAACTCTAATTTACAAGATAGATAAATTTCAAGAAGCCTCCATTAAGGATCAAGGAGAGGATATGGACAGCAAATGCCTTGACTGAAATCACAATATGAAATGGAACATGTGAAAATGCATTCTTTAAATGTGTTCCCTTTTACACATTTGCTCCAGTAGGAAGTCTCACTTCTAGTCACCAACTCCAAGGTGTTGGAAATGCATATTTTCCACAACATCTGAACACTTATGGCAAAATTCTGCCCTTACAAACTGGAGTTATGCTTGGGCTGGTTGTGAAGAGCAGAGGTATTGGCAGAGGATTAGATTTTAAAAACATACAGATGTCTCAGGGCAGGCATATGGTGGGATGCACATTGCTTATTCTTTAAAATAAAAAATAAATAACTAAAAGGATTAGCATAAGTCCCGGGCTAGTGCAAGATGCTGAATGCAACATAGGAGGGACCTGTCCACATCCCTTAACTGGTAGGCCACACAGCCCAACCCAAACCCCTTCGGTGCCACAATGCAATTATTGGCATTGTAGTTTGTCCTGCTTCTAGAACTCTCAATTACTACAGTAGATAGGAATTTTAGCCTGCTGCTGCACAAGGGGTTGAGAGATGGGCATGCTCCATTCACCCTCTTCCCGCACACTACAGGGCAGACCAGGGGTGGGCAAACTTTCTGGCCTGAGGGCCACATCAGGGTTCCAAAATTGTATGGAGGGCCAGGTAGGGAAGGCTGTGCCGCCCCAAACAGCCTGGCCCCGCCCCCTATCTACCGCTTCCCACTTCCAGCCCCCTGACTGCCCCCCTCAGAACTCCCGACCCATCCAACGCCCCCTGCTCCTTGTCCCCTGACCGCCCCCTCCTGGGACCCTGCCCTCTCTCCAACCCCCCCTTCTCCCCGTCTACCCCAATCCCTATCCAAACCCCCACCCCCTGACAGGCCCCTTGGGACTCCAACGTCTATCCAACCCCCCGTTCCCCATCCCCTGACCACCCCCCTCCCTCAAACCTCCGCCCCATCCAACCGCCCCCTGCTTCCTGACTACTCCCCCCCCCCGGACTCCCTGCTCCTTATCCAAATCCCCACTCCCTCCTGCTCAGAGCAGTATGTCTGGCAGCCAAGCGGCCTGGCCGGAGCCAGCCACACCACCGTGCTGCCCGGCAGGAGCTTGCAGCCCTGCCGCCCAGAGCACTGGCATCAAGACGAGCTGAGGCTGCGGGGGAGGGGGAATAGCAGGGAAGGGGCCGGGGGCTAGCCTCCCCTGCCGGGAGCTCAAAGGCTGGGCAGGACAGTCCCATGGGCTGGATGTGGCTCACGAGCTGTAGTTTGCCCACCTCTGGGACAGACCATAAGAATGGCCATAATGGGTCAGACCATCTAGCTCAGTGTCCTGTCTTCCAACAGTGGCCAATGCCAGGTGCCCCAGAAGGAATAAACAGAACAGATAATCAAGTGATCCATCCCGTCACCCATTCCCAGCTTCTGGCAAACAGAGGCTAGGGATACCATCCCTGCCCATCCTGGCTAATAGCCATTGATGGACCTATCCTCCATGAACTTATCTAGTTCTTTTTTGAACCCTGTTATAGTCTTGGCCTTCACAACATCCTCCAGCAAGGAGTTCCACAGGTTGACTGTGCGTTGTGCGAAAAAAATTCTTCCTTTTGTTTTAAATCTGCTGTCTATTAATTTCATTTGGTGACCCCTAGTTCTTGTAGTATGAGGAGTAAACACTTCCTTATTTACTTTCTCCACACCAGTCATGATTTATAGACCTCTATCACATCCCCCACTTAGTCATTTCTTTTTCAAGCTGAAAAGTCCCAGTTTTATTAATCGTTTCTCATATGGAAGCGATTCCATACCCCCTAATCATTTCTGTTGCCCTTTTCTGAACCTTTTTCCAATTCCAAAAAACTTTGGAGATGGGGCAACCACATCTGCATGCCAGCGTACCATGGATTTACAAAGAGGCAATATATTTTCTGTCTTATCTATCGTTTTCTTAATGATTCCCAACATTTTGTTCACTTTGACTGCCGCTGCACTTTGAGTGGATGTTTTCAGAAAATAGCCACAATGACTCCAAGATCTTTCGTGAGTGGTAACAGTTAATTTAGATGCTATCATTTTATATGTATAGTTGGGATTATGTTTTCCAATGTGCATTACTTTGCATTTATCAACACTGAATTTGGCCCTTACTATTTAACCGAGGTAAGATTTAAGATTTGTCTACCTGACAAAGGCGCTACAAAAGCACTAAGGCAAGAGATCCTATCTGCCTCATTTTAGAGGCTAAACATCTGTTTTATGTAAATATAAAATATACATGTAAATATACAAAACATTTCTGATCTACAACTTGATGATTACAGTATTATTAATGTATTTTGAGAGGTATATTAACAGAAGGAACAGATAGAAAGTGTGCTGCTCGTGCACCGAAGTCAGTGCCAGCATTCCTGAGTAGTTCGAACAGTCCAAATGCACTCTACTTCTTTAAACTTCAAGAATTTGAAATTTGCAATTTAATGCTTTCAACAAGGGATTCTCGACACACGAATGCCAATGGAAAATTTTGTATAATTATAAAAGTCAACGTATGGCAAAGTTTGCTTCATGATCTTTTTAATTTTTATACAGACAGTGCATATTTGCATTTCAACATAGCTGCATCTCAACTTAAGAGATGCGCACCCAGGAAGCACATAATTGTGAACAGAATCCTTTCAGTCACTCTGATAAAATGCTAATTCATGTGCAGGAGTGAGAATTATTAAAAATGTAATCCCAGATGCTCAAGCAACCATCTGCACCTGTTTTCCACTTACAAAATATTTTAAGGGGGTGGAGGGGAAGATTATGATCTTGGCCTTAACTATCAGCCTCAAGTCACAATAGAGAAGAAAATCCTCCCTTCCGCAGCATCCTCCAGAGATGGGATTAAATTCTAGTTTATGACAGTTGCTCAATCACTTAAGGCTTTGTCTACCTGGGAAAGTTTTACTAGTTATATGTACACCCCAGTATGAGCCCATGTGTTGACAAACTTTTCTATTTTAGTTTACGTCCCTTCGGAAGAAGGTTAAAGCTTAAAAAAAAACCCCACACTTACACCAAGATTTAAATTTATTTAAATATTTGAATTTAAACCAATAGTTATACTAGTGTAAACTAAGTATAATCTTGTGTGTGGACACACTTTTTCTGATATAATTTCCCCACAGAGAGAACCCATTTATCGCTCCTGGCCCATACCTTACCAAAATGGAGAAAATAATGCCATCCTTATTTTAAATTCAGTATTTCTTTACCTGTTGGGTTTGTACTGCTGATCACTGTTCCCTCTAAGATGTGCGCGTGCACACAGATCCTAAACCCAGTGTGCATGGCAAAACACCACTCGCACAAAAATTTGCACAGAAGAAATTTTTTGAGCACATGGCTTGTCAAAAATTAGAGGGAACATTGCTGCTGATATGGAGTTAAAGTTCTGCAGAATTTGGTAAAGTTTCCTATAGATTTCCAAAGGCCCTACTTAGATCTGATGAAATAACCCTACGAATATTACACCGGAACAGACAATACTTATTTGCTGTAAAAGACTGGATATCTGGCTTTGTAACGTGCTAAGTAGTTTGAAGCTTGAATTGCAGCCATCTTAGAGACTCATTAGGGAAGCACTCTGTCCCTGAGAGCTGAAAAATGTAACCAACTATGTCTGGAAGCAGTGAAAGCATCACCTAGTAACAATACAGAATAGTCTAATGTTCGTTACAACAGGTTCAATGCTTTCTACAGATCATGTGAACGATATTACATTAATAGCTTTAACTTGTTTGGCAGTGATGATATTCTTACAAACTTAGTTTCCATAGTGTTTCCTCACTACTGCTATGTACAGAGTGGGGGGGCAGGAGGGGAGGGTAGTGGGAGAGCAGGAGGGAATGCCAGATAGGTTGCAGGCTCACCCCCCACACCACCCGAGATCCCATAAAGCTCTAAATCCGATTTAACGTTTACTTTTGGATTATCATTCCATTTAATAATATTTTCATATACATGCAAACAGTAAAGCAATATTGTAGGACATCTAAATAAACAGGAAAATCAACTAACTTTTTAGAATAGAGACTGTACATTCATTGCTACACTGAACAAACTCAGCTTACCCCATTAAAGAAGGCATCAATAAAAACTTTTGGTATTTTATTTATAGATATTTCTATGACAATCATTGAACTAATTGCGATATCGGGATACATCTCAGAATACCAAATATCCATTTAATTCCTTCCCAACCTTCTGTCAATGTGAAAGAATTGGTTTAAATGTTAAGCTCCAAAATTCGTGGTAATAAATAACCGGTTCATCTGTGCAGCCAACTAATGGGATAATACCAATCACCTCTTTAAAATACAGCCTGCAAGGCTAGTACCACTACTGGAACAGGATTATAATTGGGATACAATTCCTTTTGGTTCCAGTTAAAGTTCTGCTTACATAATGTATTTTACCATTCTTCAGTTCAGACAATAACTGCAGGTTTCACTTGCACTTAACATTGCTGTGAAGCAAATCTCTTTTTATATAAGAAAGACTACTGAATTTATTTAGAGTACTGGAAAGTCTGTTCCTTTCTGATTCAGAATTATAGCAGTTTCCAGGGTTACAGTGTAGATTACATTTGGTTCTAAATATGTCACAAACAGATCAAATGCAGAATTAGGCATTTGAAATAGTTATCATACAACCTAATTCTTTTAAACTAGCTTTGAACCCTTCAGGTGTAATGCATTCAAATACCATATTTTATTATGTAACCACAAAGAACCATCTGGAATATGAAAATACATAAAAATAGACTGTCAAAAATAAAATCAAGATTAAGCCGATACAGTAGTGCCTATACTTCCCTGTGCCTTTTTTTTTTTTTTTTAAATAAAAAGCACCCTAGGAACACAATCTCTACACCAGATTAGACCACTTGACTATCAAATGAAGTATGTAACCTCCAGGAGTGGAAAATTCTAGATGAAGACTAAAAAACTCCATATTGCATTTAAAACAGTTGTGCAATACTGTACGGGGGCGGGGAAGAGTATCACCACACAAGAGAACCAGTACAACAGACTCACTATCTTAAGCTTTAGCATTATGATGAAGCTATAATTTCTTTTGTAAATTTAATTAAAATTACGTTTACGTTCCTATGGAATTTCCATCCACCTGCACTGAAATAGCATCTTTGTCATTCACCATCATGAAGGCAACAGGAAACCTATATAAACTTTCAATGAAATGGTTTTTCATGAGCTCCACAGATTTTAGGTCATATTTTGGAGAGAAGGGAAGGGAAATGGCATCTTATATCTCTAATAACTTTATGGCCTTTGGACCATATACTTCTTTGATCCACAAGCAGACTCCCCCCCCCCCCCCGAAAGCAGCAGGGGTTCCCCCAATCCAGGCACACAGTATGACCCTGTGATAATAAGAGCCACAATATTAAGTCAAGATATTATGCCCCAAATATGGTGTCTTGCAAGAGAGACACACCATTCTATGTAAACATTTCACAGGCAAATGGTTTACTGAAAAACCCATGAGAAATGCACATTAACTAGAATAAACTGAGTATACCAATCTCACTTTCTTTCATAAAAATTTAGATATTATCTTCTGCTGCAATCAAAATGTTAAACATAAGCCTAACCTCTATAATACAGTCAGTCAGTACCATATTTAATAAATTACTCTTACTGAAGGGGGGACAATTTATGCCCCCACTTCAAAAGTTTAGTTTAAATGTGCGTGAGATTAATCTGAGCCAATCCAGGCGTCAACAGTTCAGTTGCCACTCTCGGCAGAAAAGCCAAGGACTAAAAGGGTATCAAGTGAAGTATCCTCTCAACAAGCTAAATTTATGGAGCACCTTTCAACTTGAAATATCAAGGATTCCAATGTGCTGTAACAAACTTAGGGCTTATCTACACAGGAAAATTGACTGGCAATAGCTATAGCTAAATTATACACCGGTATAACTATGCCAGTGTAATTTCCTCATGCGGATACGATTCTAGCTTTTATTCCAGAATAGTGTGTCCACATGGGGAAGTTATGCCAGTATAGATATAGTGGTATAATTATTCTGATGTAGTATGCTGCTCAATTTCCCTGTATTAAAAAAAGCCCTTAAACACATAGGGATCGCTTCATTTACTATTGAAGATGCAACCATCTTTGCGGAGAAAAAACAGCAGCTTTTTGACAATTTATAGCAACAACATATAATAGTTTTAGATGGGAAGCAAATACCACTTTATCCAATATAACATTAGGGTGAATACAAGTAGGCAAAACAATTACGTGATATGGAATTTGACCAGAATATCAGGTCAGCATCCCATCTCTTAAACAACAACAGGCATGTTTCAGTATTACTTCAGTTGAAAGACACTGGTTTCTCCAAAACAAATGACATTTGTGATTAAGTAAATCTGAGTAAGCTGCTGCCTGTATAATACTTGCTTGGTGGATAGGAGTCTTCAGCCTCCAAGTCCATGAATGTTCCATCTTTACTGAATATTGACTTTCAGACCCCCCCCAAAAAAATAAATAAATAAAAAAGGCAGTCACTGTTGGGATCTTAGGAACACACCTGCATGCTTCAGACATACTCACAGTGCAAATAAGGACAATGCTCTGTAAGAATGTGGTTCAAACAATGTCTGTCTGTACAATAGCGCCCACCAGACAGAAGACTTAACTTGCCACCTTCACAAACTGTTAGATCCACATAACAAATGGCAATATTGTGATACTTGTGTTGTACTTAGATACTCTGTTCTTGTGTTTCTGGGTTCAGAGTACATCAAGCATGCGTGCACGTGTGCTGGGGACAGAATTTAGACCGAGCTGGTGCAACATAACACCTCTCAAATTGCTCTCTTGTTCATCAGAGTCTCAGCTTTCATTTAAGAGAAATAAATAAATCTCTAGCTGTTACATTTGTGTAAAAAAACAAAAAACAAACACACACACCACAACCTCCAAAATGTGAGCCGACTAAGTGATGCAACCAGGTTTACTAAGACAGCCTACAGAGAACTGAAGCAGTATCTTTGGGATGCTTGAACAGCTGCCTTTATCTCAGGGAAGTGTTAATGCAGATGCCTTAGTGACAAATTTCAATGCCAACCCCATTAGCTATTTTATTCTTCATGTATGAAAAAAAGAGGGAGGATCACAGATTTGTAGTTTATTGTGAGTGACATCTCATTTTGGTGCCACAATTGGGTGGTATTCAGGAGAGAACCGCCACTCTTTGTGCTCCTCCCCAAAATCAAGAAGCCTAAGGAACCTACATGAGCCCATGGGCATAATCAAGTTCCATCAAGCAAGAGCCAAGTGGAGTACACACAGTCATATCGTGAACATCTACATAATTTTTTGAGAGTGGCATCTCATTCTGGAGATTCATAAAGGCAGAGCTTATTTTGTAGACACAAGTTTGGAGAGTATACCATCTTTTCTTCCCTATGAATTCAACCTCCTGTTGGAGATTAAATGTGGGGGTACTGAGAGATAACAGCCACAGGATGTTGTGTTAGATGTGTAATAAGTTAACAATTCTTCCTTCAGGGCTGGTAGGGAAAGCATAACTCCAAATGGGATTGGTTAGAACGGAAGGAATGGCCCCATATGCTAGTTAGAAACTAACCTGGAAAAATTTGACAAGGGAGGACACTATTCTAAAACAGAGGCCTCAAAGATGGTCTTTGCAGCAACAGTGTAACTATTATTCCATAAAGGCAAAATTCAAGTCCATGGTGTTACCAATATTAGACTGAGATATGGTTTTGTTCATTTATCTTTTGTGTTTAAAAAAGCCTGAATCTGGACTGTAGCGAATTAGTGGACAAGCTCTACTAGTTTCTTGGGGCAGGAAACTGACTTCTGACCTTAAGGGTGGAGGATGTAATCGCTTTAGCACAAGGTTAAAAAAAAGAGGTTTCAGAGTCTAATCCCCAAAAAGATGTTGAGAGACAGCTGGCGTAGGCCAGTGAAGGCATCAAAAGGTTTGGAGGGTAGGACACTTAGGGAATACATAACTACTGAAAAATAAATCTGAGCAGTTCTGGAGCCCTTTCAAGTTATCTGCAGTTTTGTAAGCAATGCATAAACTTATGTAATATAGCAATGTGTTGTGAATTGCTGACATTCATCTTGCTAAGAAATTCACTGTGGCACTGTGATTATAATAAAATAATTATTTGTTTACAAGGTTAGCTTTGATATTTATCTCATCCTTTTCATTAAGCTAAGCTGTAAGCAACATGGATTGAGTGTTTTGTGATTTGAACCTGTATAGCCATGAAACTTTATTTTACAATTCAGCCATTATCCTACTGTGCGTCCATTGGGGATCTATTTTTGGAAGTGTCTACTGCTGCTAATTTAAAATTTTAAGTAGTTCTAAATTTGGATTTTCTAACAAATCTGTTTGATCTGCTATAATTAGAGGCACACTTTAAGAAAGGAAGATTCTTAAAACACACTTATCTGTCCCACATCTATTTTGGAATATATTAACTTTTGTATTACTTATTGGGACTGTATGTGAAAAGTTTAATCGTTTGTTAATTTGTTTTTGCCTACTTATTAAGACAGCTACAGGGTAGGTCTCAATGTGTTCCTTTTTAGGTAAATATTAAAACCATTTAACATCTCTGAATGCATCCGATGAAGTGAGCTGTAGCTCATGAATGCTCATGCTCAAATAAATTTGTTATCTCTAAGGTGCCACAAGTACTCCTTTTCTTTTTGCGAATACAGACTAACATGGCTGCTACTCTGAAACCTGTCATTTAACATGATTTGGCTCAGAGAGGTTAAGAGACTTACATTAGACATCAGAATCAGTCGCAGAGCTGAAAACAGAACAACAATTTCCCTCCCCCAGAAGAGGGCCAATGAGAGAAGAGTACAAAGTAATAAAATGAACTGCACTCACATTAGGTCTGAATTTAGCCCAGAGGCACACAGGCTTCTAGGTGCTATTGTAATACAAATAATTTTATATTATAAATAGTATAGTCAACCTACAGAATTTATTGTCAAAGGAGATATTCAAGACAAACAGTATGCTAGAGTTTAAAGAGGACTAGGAAACTGACCATTAGCCCCTTTAACTGCTGCCAGAAGCTCCAGGTAGAATTCAGCTACTTCAGCTGAATATACACGTTAAGTGTCACAAGGGGATTCAAATCTCATGTTGCAGTAGAATGCCCATGAGAATCCGGGAAGGAATCCTAACCCATCTCTCTCCAAATATGTCTTGCACTACACAGATGATTAGGCATATTATGGGATATTTATCAGGTTCCAGCTGCTGCCAAAGGCATGCCAGTAGACTAATGATGTGATCATGTGTAGCAACTATTATGTCACCAAAATTTGTCACCTTCCCCATGTACAAACAGGAAATATACCTACTGCAAAGCTTAATTGATTCAAAAGTGAAACTGTCAACAGTTCTTCAGCCCTTGGTTCTCTTTTAAAAACAGTGAATAAAACCACAAAGATTACATAAATAAAAACAGTTTTTTCCTCACCATGCCCACCCACACTGTGGAAGTGCAGACAGAGAAAGATGGGATCAATTTAGTCAAACTGCAAGAACAAACAAGTTCAAAAGAAACAGTCCACATTAAATTCTGTTCATTATGTCAATGTCTGTAGTATGCAGACCATGAAACAGAAATATGTAATTTCATGAATTCAGCATAGAGGGCTTTAGCCACAGGCCAATGAATTACACAGCAAAAATAGATTTTGTAAATTAAAAAGCAATACGATTTATAAAATGGCTGACAAGATGTCCTCTGAGAAGGATATTGGCAACTGTATTCCTGAACTGGACCAACGCTGATGCATTCACATTTTCCACTGAATGAAGAAAAATAAAGGACTTGGAAAAGAAAGTGCTCATGTCAGGAAACTAATCATTCCCCTCCTATTGTGGCCCAAACAAATGTAAACATTGCACTGCCGTTCCCACAGTTCTGAAAGATCTGAGGGGCCATTAACACAAGCACTTTTTTTAAAATCTTACAGAATTAAGATCTATTATTACTAAAACAAGGATATATTACAGCAGCAGCAGCAAGCAGTTCTGCAAATTACAAGCCACAGTCAAACCGAGAGGCCACTATGTTAAAGCAGGTTAGAAATTTATGTTTTCAAGCTGTTACATAACTTGATCTTATGTTCTGGGACAAAACAAAACACCACCACTGGATTAAAATGGAGTTAATTACTGCTAAATACTCTAAAAACTTAAGGGACACACACATTACAGGGATGTTGTAATTAACCAAAACCCAAGCATTAGAATCCCAAGAAGTTCCAAGTTAAGGCTGCTTAACAGAAATTTGAATGTGTTGTATTGAAATGCACATTTAAGACACCAAAACAGTCTTAATTCTAATCCGTAATGACAGATGTAGGGTATAATCATAACAATTAGAGAAAAAAGTTAACTCAGTTTAATACTTAACCTAATTTCATCAAATAAGTCAGTCTATAAAGTCATGAGCAGTATGGGGAAAGTTAATAGGGAAGCATTATTTACACGAGAATTATAGAACTGGAAGGGACCTCGAGAGGTCATCTAGTCCAGTCCTCTGCACTCATGGCAGGACTAAGTATTATCTAGACCATCCCTGACAGGTGTTTGTCCAACCTGCTCTTAAAAATCCCTGATGGAGAGTCCACAACCTCCCTAGGCAATTTATTCCAGTGCTTAACTACTCTGACAATTAGGAAGTTTTTCCTGATGTCCAACCGAAACCGCCCAGGAGTCATCCAATAAAAATAAATAGGCAGCAGATTTAAAAACAACAAAAGGAAGTACTTCACACAACACACAGTTAACCTGTGGAACTTGTTGCCATGGGACACTGTGGAGGTTCAAAAAAGAACTAGGTAAGTTCATGGAGGATGTGTCAATCAATGGCTAAACCATCCCCATATAGTCTGGGAGTCACTAAACCTCCAAATGCTAGAAGTGGGACTCGACGATAGGGGATGGATCACTTGAAATTGCCCTTATCTGTTCATTCCCTCTGAAGCATCTGGCACTGGCTGCTATTAGAGACAGGATACTGGGCTACGTGGACCATGGTTCTAACTCATTATGGCTGTTCTTATGTTAAAATAATTAATAAATTTGTAAATTCTCAGAAAATTCATTATGTATTTAGGACATCAATGCTGTAAATTTGGGAAGAATAGGGTTTATTCCCCCCCTCCACACACACACACACACACACACACAAATAAGATGTGGAATTCCACCTTTAAGGACAAAACGGAACTCAGCACTAACTATTGAGCTGCAACCCAGTGCTTCCTTAATACAGTAATCAGAAAATAACCTGAATTTGGATTGTGGGCCCTTCATTAAAAGTCCTTAGAGCTCCCTTCCAGCACCGTAATTTCCCCTTCCTCTTTCCCCTTTTCCATTATACTCTTCCCTTCTCCATAATCTTGTATGAATCTGGGAAAAAATGTTGAATTGTCTTAGAAGAATCCGAAAGTGCTTTATTAACATTCATTTATTAAGCCCCAAACACCCTTATAAGAAAAGTATTTATATACATTTTACAGAGAAGTAGGAAGTTAAGTAACTTTCCGAGACAGACTTTGGGCAATTGAGTGGCATAGCTAGGAAAAGAATCCAATCTCTCCTCCCACTTAACACAGACAACATTTCAAAAAAGAAAAGGAGTACTTGGGGCACCTTAGAGACCAACAAATTTGAGCATACAAAAGCTTATGCTCAAATAAATTTGTTAGTCTCTAAGATGCCATAAGTACTCCTTTTCTTTTTGCGGATACAGACTAACACGGCTGCTACTCTGAAACATTATCTCAATTTCTTAAAATGCCTATACAGCAAAATAAATTTTAGTGATTTTCTTTCTTAAATTTTAAACTATGTCGAATAGAGGATTGAAATACTGCTCCCCATTCCATACAACAAATCTCAGCTCAAATATTCTGTCCTCTACAGGCTCCCATTTCCAACTGACATCAATGAAGTTTCCATGGAAATGGAAAAGCAGAATTATCACAGTTGATCTGTACCATGCAGAACAGACAAAATAAATATCACCTTTAGGTTGTATCCTACTATTTCTAAGCAATCACAAACAAGAATTTGCCAATATAGCTTTAGATAGATGCTCATGGATCTCTCTACACAAACTTCAACTGTGCACTCAAAATATTTAACAAGACATCCCAACCTTTTCCCATAAAACTTGAATGCACCTAACACTTCTAAAGTGCTATCCTCAGATTAAATGACAATTGCCAAACTGCCCAGTTTATACTGTTCTAGACCACAATTACGAGATACCCTTTCGCATGTGGAGGTCTGGAGTGCTGGGTAATCCACTGTCAAAAGCAAAGCAGTCAGTTTTCCCGATGAGTTTAATTCTGAATTTTTGAGCTTCTAGGCAAATGCCATTTGGCTGATCAATGGGTCCTGCAACCACACTTTTGACATGTTCATAATCTAAACACCTTCAGAGGACTGAAATATTGAGAGTATTTTCAGATTAAAGTAATAGCACTGAGTTTCAATGAATTTTTTTTCTCTTGGTGGTAGTTCCTCCAAGTTTGGCAGGATGTTTTAGCTTTCAAAGTGTATTTTCAAAAATACAAAAAACAAATCCACCCAGAACTGGGTAGAAGCAGCTGATGAACAAAGGAACTGCAGCTGTCAGCTACAATAATACAGTCATGTGTTTCCCCACAAAAATAGAAAGCTATGGAAATGCTTAATAATGCCACAAACATGCAAACTACAGTAAGTCAATTTTTCCTTGTGCTTAACTTAATTCACATTTTTGTAACTGCTGTTCATTCTAAATAAGTTACATTCTAAAAACAAATAGCATGCTTTTTTAGACTTTTTTTTCTCCTTTGTGAAGCAAGAGACCATCAACAATGACACAAAACAACATAAGCTAAACTGGAAAAAGGCATTTTTACTCCACAATAGGACTGTCCACATGGGGAGTTACAACAGTATAATTCTACTAGTAAATTTCCTTGTGTAGTCAAGACCATAATTTTAATAAAAAAAAGTTACAGAAGAGATGGAGTTTGGGATTAAAAATAATTGAAAAAAATCACTGTATTATAAAGATTATAAACTGTTTTGAATAAAAGATAAGATACATACTAAGATTCTCCTCATTGTACAAACTTCCTGCATAGCAAGACAAATATATTTACTGGGAAGGAGGGATGGGAAGAACTTACATTCCATTAATTTCCAATTTCAAAAATGTTTAAAAAAAAGGAACCACACTATATGGATTTTAAACCTACTGTTACAAATTACACCCAAGGTTACTATGACAGACTGAAAAAATAGAGAAATAACCAATTCTCCAAACTCTATGTGCACTTGAAAGAACTTTATGTATGGCCATTTTCACTGTTTCCCTTTCATTATCAGTTAACCAATGTCCCTTATTTCAGTGGATCTTCCACATAGCAACAGGGAAAAGGAACATTAAAAAAAAGAAAATGTGATGAAGGCAACAAAAATTGGCATGGGATTTAGGGGCAGGTGTAGTACCCAAAGTTACTTTTCTTTAACAAATGAATTAAAAGTAACTAGATTTCAAGTTGACTGATATTCCTTTATAATGAAAGGAATGATTTGCTGACAAATCAGAAACAATTAAGAAAACTTCATACAATTCCAGATCTAGGAATTATATTTTAGTTCAATAATCTAAAAGACTAAACAGAGTAGATATGGAGAACTTTAACAGTGAAGTGTATTTATGCTTCATGAAAATTCTATTCCTCTTTTGTAATTCACTCATTTTAAACTCAGAACCTTATGGACAAAAGTCTTCACAGATCTGTTAAAAATAAACTAAGAAAAGCAGGCAAGTCATCTTGTCAGAAAATTCAAATGCACACATTTACTAAAATGTTGCAACTGAACCTTACTCTGTCTAGTTTTATGCTCAATGAATTTTAATGCACTTTGACTACTGCACTAAAATGGAGGAATTATAAATTTCTTTTTTTTTTGCTACAGCTACAATTTATCATCAGTTAAAAAGGATTTCATCTTCAAAGAAGCACCAAATGATCTTTGATTTCTGTTTTAAGAGAAACTAAAAATATTTAACAGTTAATGGGAATAGTAATTTAATTCTTTAAACTGAGTGACTGTGTAAGTAGTTTATGGACAGATTTTTCTGAAGTGCTCAGCACGCAGCAGCATCCAGTGTTCTCAATGGGAACTGATGGATACCAAGCACTTATGAAAATTTGTCCACTTTATGTAGATGCCTAAATAGGAGCACAGGTTTTTGAAAGTCTGTCTCCACTTGAAGGTGCTTAGTACTTTTGAAAAAAAACTAGCCCTTAATCCTCAATCCAGTTTTCTTAAAATCACAAATTCTTAAAAATATATACTTACAGTCAATATTAACACAGCATATGGTTTCAGAGTAGCAGCCGTGTTAGTCTGTATTCGCAAAAAGAAAAGGAGTACTTGTGGCACCTTAGAGACTAACAAATTTATTAGAGCATAAGCTTTCGTGAGCTACAGCTCACTATGGTGTAGGCCTGATACACACTAACTATGTGCAGCCACCAAATTAGGATATAAACTTCATTTCTAAAATGAAATTTGTAACTGTGGATGGAACATATTTATAGACAGAACGTAAGTGCAACAAACTTTCATCATATTTCTCTAAATACTCAACACCTTTGGTGCTGAAATCTGTAATATGGATTTCATTAAAACATGGTATATGCTTCCTTATGCACAAACTCATCTCTTGGAAGATTTGTTGAATGTCAAAGTGTGACCCTAAGAGCACCCCAATGCCAGAAGGCAAGGGGGTCCCCAGTATCTAGCAGTGACCCTCAGTTGGCCTGACCAGTTTAGTGTACCACCCCAACTTACTGTTATCATACACGATACCTTTTAGAACTGGCCAGCCTTGCTGAAAGAACAACCGGGGAGAGAAAAATACTTTGAACAAGAGACTAATTTTTTAAGTTAGGTTTTAGTCTTTGAAGCATGTTTTTACGTTTGTTTGCAACCATTTCTATCCGAATTCCTTCTACTTGGTATCACTTCAATGTCTTGTTTTTCCACACAACCATCTCAGTGTAGTGCTTCAAACTGAAAAGTAAAATCCTCAAAGTAACATGCTGGTGCTATGTACAGTCTCTTTAAAGTGAGCTTGACATGGTTTTGCGAGTGCTACAGTGAGATGGGCTGAGCACTGCACCCTGCAAGGAGTAACCAGGCTGGTGCAAGCCAGGGTGAGGTAAGTGTGCTGTAAGCAAGCTATTGGTGTATCAGGGCTCTGAGCCAAAGCTGCACAGCACAAAAGCATCCAAGATTACAGGGCAGGCAGTGACAACTCTAACTGGTCTCGGTAAACCCCAAAAGCACATCGCAAAGCAGCTGATTTTACAATGTTTGAGTTTAATTTCCAAAATAAATTTAAAGGAACTCTAACTCATTTCAGCCAGCCAGCATCACAGCTTATATTTTTCGGCTCAAGTGCTCATTTCTTAACCTCGTGTGCCAAGAGTAGTATGATATATATGAGGGACCCATCATTCTAATGTTGGCATTTTAAAGACTAAGCTGGGTGTTCAACAATGTGCATAACTTACATAAGAAAATTTAACTCTTCAACTTAAAGAGCTCTACAAAATGAGCATTAGAATTCTCAAAGGATTTTGAAAGCATATTCTTCTGGTTTCTTCTTCCATCTATCTAACCTTGGTAACACAAGAAAAGGCTGAGTAAACAGTAATTTCCCCCATTTCAGCTACTTTTAGCATTATGTAAACTGGGACATGAAAAGGAATCTTTAAGTCTATAATTTTCAGGAGTTAGCAAAGAGAAAACTTTAAAATAAAATGGCTGTAAATCTTTAAAAAGATATACTTTTAGAGCATGGTGGTACATTTAAAGCCTAATGCAATGCACAACAATGCAAATTCTGCCCCCAGAACAAGTAGCAGGACCAGGAACTACGAAGATATGCAGAGGAGCGGAGAGGAATCAAAGATTCACCAGAGAGACTAATTCTATCCCAATGGCTGGAGTACTTTACATGGAATTCTTATGCAGTCTCTCTCTATGGCCAGTCAAGACTGAGAGGATCCACAAGGTGCCCGACCTCCCCACAGCTTTACACTCCACCAGTTCTCTTCAGAGAGTGCCTCCAAGTCTGCAAGAAGAGGGAGCTGAATTTGCCCCGGACTGAATCCATTGCTATCCCCAGATATACATAAATTTCAAATGATGCTTTTCAGAATTTCCACAGAGAAGGTATGTGGGAGGGAGATATATCCCTTATACTTTTCCAGTTAGAGAAAACATTCATTCCTATTGCCATGATGAAGTATTTGCAACACAACAGTACTGGTGAGAGCTTGCCTTACCAATCCTGGGTCAGAGCAAAGTAGAATTTAGTTTTACTTTTCTTTCTTTGAATATGATTGTTTCAGGCACTTCAGCAGAAGCAGCAAAATTTGCCATGGTGTATCAGAACAACATAAAGGGGACCACAATTCTACTATCACAATATATAGGTATTTCTCATCACTTTCCATTATTTATTTGTAACCCAAGTAGGGAAGAATAGGAAGCGTGCAGTTTAAATGGTCCACCATGCAACAAAAGGACACTCATTCAGTTGGCTTCAGTGGAAAAGGGAAGTTCTAAGCGGCATCTCCATCCTAGAGCTGATATTAGGACTTGCTGTAACTAGTTTCAACTAGGAGGAGAGCTGTAGGCCTTTAGAGTATAGATATGTTTAGAGTCCTGGAGTGGGAATACAACTAAGACACTTTCTATAGTCCCGTCAGGGATTCAGGTACCAGTTAGCACCTCCTTCGGTCTCATCCTCCATTCCCAACCAGTCAATATGAACAAAACTGAGCTCAGTTTCATAGATGCCTTGCAAGAAAAATATGAAGGCTTTCAATATTCTCAGACAGCTTTCAGATACTGTTGGTAAGACAGCCCTTACAATAAAGATCACAGAGTTCCCATTATTTCCTCATTAAAACAATCTGCCACAGCAATAAATAGTATGCTGCCACACTGAAAAAGCTGTTCTGTTCTAGACACCTTTAATCACTTTATAATTTTGGGGGTGTTTCTTAGTCTCTTGCGATCAATGTCTCAAGTTCTATTCAGAGGGATTTATTTCCCCCCCCCCCCAAGAAGTATGAGAAGTCTGCAAGCCTAAAAAACGTATTTTTATACAGATGTAAAAAACTATTTCCTGAAGGGGTGCAATTTAAACTTGGCATGTACCATTATTTTGTCTGGAATGAGGAACAGTCTTGCTGCTACATTTAAAAGAAGTTTTGTTTTGAAACAGTTACCACCATTTGAAAGCTGGATAATGAGCATATGCAGTATGAAACGTTCATTTCAGCATAAAGTGGAATACGCTGTACATTCTCACTAGCATTATTTGGTCGTTCAAATAACCATTGATGGTGAACCCCACAGATTTTACCTCTGTGACAGAAACCAAGAAAATTTAGAGTTTGGCTCTAACTTACAAAAAGCCCTACTCACCATTTCCTGCAGTAATAACCCATCTTAACTACTGACTTTACCAGTTTTCCAATGATGTAAACACATTTAAAGCCAATGATATAATAATAAGGTACTGCAGGTATACAAGTATATTCTTAAAATGAATATATTGCAAGCAGAATTCCTGTGATAATAACTGCCCTATGAATGAAGTTCATGTTTGAAACAAATCAAGTATACAATCACTAGTCTACATCTGAAGTCATGCAAAGTATTTTGTTTAACTCACTATTTTGTATTGTATACATTCCTAGTCTATTAGTTCCGATTCTTTAGCTATTGTTATTTCAACTTTTTATATTATGGGTATTTTCTTCTCAAGAAAACAAAAGCTTAGATGACACAAGATCTTAGAGGATTTTTTGTTTAAAAAAAATACCAGCACGCTTCAGTTAAAAATATCTCCACAAACACAAAGTAGTTTTTCATTTGTTGCATCCGATGAAGTGAGCTGTAGCTCACGAAAGCTTATGCTCAAATAAATTTGTTAGTCTCTAAGGTGCCACAAGTCCTCCTTTTCTTTTTTGCGAATACAGACTAACACGGCTGCTACTCTGAAACAAAATTGTTTGAAAGCACAAAGCTAATTTTAACATGGCAGTTTTAATGATGTTAGCAAGGTATGATGAGAGGAATACATTTTTGGTAGTTGTTTTGACTTAAAGAGTTCCTGGCAGATATGTTAGAGGGAAATAAAAATACTCCCTCAACACAACAGAAATGTAACAACTCCTTAATTCAAATGGCAAAGTACACAGAGAATTTTCGCTGAAAAATCATCTCGTATATATAAATCTAAAACAGGAGCAAGTTTACTTAGTTACAAAAACACATGCAGTATTAAATAAGTAACTACTGAGTTTAATAGAATATTAGAAAACATATGATGAATAGCTGTAGTATTGCTTGTAAATAGCATTACAAGGTGCTGAGCATACACTGGTACCAATCAAAATGTATCAATACATAAACATGCAAAAATGAGGTCTTCAGTGGATTAAGATTGAGATAATATGCATTTTATTTAGATTTTATTTAGACTATTCTTTTTAGGACCAAAAAGGGAAGAAGTTGGTGTGACTGCTCTTCACATCCTTTTTCTATTTCATGAGAACTTGAACAACTGTGGTTTTGACTAAGTGTATACAGAAATATCAGATCTCTGTTATTTTTAAAATGGGAACCTAGATCAGGGTCACTCTTCAGTGCTGGTGGTTTTTGTTTGTAAGAAGTACACATAGATTAGTGACCATACACCTCATGGGCTTTGTTTAGTGTTGTAATAAATGGAGGGAGGGGAGGGGAGAAGCGAGAAATAGTTCCTTTTTATGGACACCCCAACATGCGGTGGTTGAGAGCCCTAAAAGTTCTAGCCTTCCCATTGGATCTTTTGACCAGGTGCCCACTCACTTCCTTTTACCCATGCATAGCAGTAAAACTTTTTAACCCTTTGCAGGTAGAGCAATTAAAAAACAGCTACTAAAAATATTTTTATAGCTACTGGCTGGCTGTCCATAAAAGGGAGCTACCCACCCCTCTTCATTTATCACAGGTGTTTTTGTTCACCTCTCTGGCCTTATTTTATACTCATATCCACAACCCTTCCCAATTAATTCAAAATAGAACTGTTAAAAATCAATACGGGGGAAAAAAGTATAGTGTCTGATTTTTTCAGTGGTGCTGATATCAATGGTAGCTGCAACTCTTCTGAAAAATCAAGCTGTTAATCCATAGTATACTTGTCTATCATACCAAATATAAGTGGTTAAGAACGAGGGGGGATTTGATAGCTGCTTTCAAACTACCTGAAAGGAGGTTCCAAAGAGGATGGCTCTAGACTGTTCTCACTGGTAGCAGATGACAGAACAAGGAGCAAAGGTCTCAAGTTGCAGTGGGGGAGGTTTAGGTTGGATATTAGGAAAAACTTTTTCACTAGGAGGGTGGTGAAGCACTGGAATGGGTTACCTAGAGAGGTGGTGGAATCTCCTTCCTTAGGGCTTTGTCAAGCCTGACCTTAAAAATCTCTGACTGGGATGATTTATTTGGGGATTGGTCCTGCTTTGAGCAGGGGGTTGGACTAGATGACCTCCTGAGGTCCCTTCCAGCCCTGATATTCTATGACTCTAAGTGAATACTTCTTGCCTACTGCTCTGACCACATCACCCTCTTCCACTAACAAATTTAATCTTCTCATCCTCAGTTTCAATGCTCTTCACAGCTCTTCCTCTATTGTCTGCTCATCCCCTATTGTGTTTCTTTGCCCCTCCAAAAATGCCAGCCTCAACAGTCCTTTCAACAGCTTGTCACACAAATACCTTTGTGCCTTCTTCCACCTGCAACAGCATAACTGACCAACACCTGCTCCTTCAGACCCACCTCTGCTGCAAACCCTAAAATAAATCTCCCAAAAATTATGGCAAGGCTTTGGCATTTCCTCTCCCTCCTACCACTTATAGTCTAAGAAGACAAGCAAAATACAAGTTCTTCAGGGCAGGTACTCTGTATTCTGTACAGAGCCTAGCAAAAGAAGCCCTGACCGCACATCAGCAATACAAGTAATAATATTCAAATAAGAAAATTACAGTTTAAGAAGTGATACTTACAGCCATAATTAACTCAAAGGGGTGTTTATACACCCGCACGGGGGATTGATATTTCTGCACCATGGTTTCAGATTAATAGGAACTATTCAGACCTGAAAAACAAATTTTTAAAGTGTCATTGTCACATGCGGGAGGGCAGTTTTACTGTTCAATGTTGTTAGTTTACAAGAGATTCCTTGCCCCATCTCCTCACGTACAGTATCCTACCTCAATCATGAAGATTGCAGTGGCAACAGAGTATTTAACACCAGCTAAAACTTTTCTGCTGAGTTTATAGCTGAAGTAAATTATACTGATGTGCCACCATAAAAATTTCTTTGCTTGCAATTAGTTTTTTGGGGGTTTTTTTTTGATCTCTCTCTCTCTCTCACACACACACACACATACACACACACACACACACACACACGTGTACTGTGACAGAAGTGCTACAGATGTTCATGAGTTTGTTATTAAGAGTGTAATATGCAAGTTCACTTACCACCCTACTATAGGGTCTGAGCAACTATGTATATTTAGACAGCATCTATATTTTAAGTGCTTCCAAAATGTTTAAAAAAAAAAGCAGCAAATTGGTATGTTCTCATTCTACCATTTTAGCAACATACTGTTGGGACATTTCAAAACCACTCATTCACAAATGAGTATTACAAGGAGTCTCATGACTATTGGCACATATTGTTAGATGCAAAAAGCTCTGTCCAGATTAGTCACACAGTCCCCTCCCATTGTACAAAACCCTGCAAAACTCACAATTCGTGGTATATTATTATACTCCCCCATTCGGACTCTCAGACTGCTGAAGGGATAATTTAAAACACTTAAGATACAAGGCCCTGAATTCCATTTTCTAATAACATGTAAAATCCCAAAACGTTTAAAAGATGCTTTTTTCTCTGAAATAATGTATTATGTGTAAATAGGATTAGAGTATCCTTCACTATTTTCAAGCATGAAAGGAATACAAAGTGCTGATGGACCAACTTGTTGATGAGGTGAAAAGGAAATAAGTAAACTATGGATATGTTTACACACACACACACACACACACACACACACACAAATTCACTGCAGGCATAAGCAGAAGCAAGTATGTCCACTTACACCAGCAATGAATTTGGTCCATCAAGTTCTTTCTTGAATGCATACTAATAAAAAATACTGGCATCGGTACCTTTGAATGAAAATATTGGCTGTCAGCCAGATTTAAGACATACAAGCAATGTTAACTTCTTTGAACAAACAGCCATATTTCTCATTAATACTAATATGCTCTTTCAGTGTCTATATTACTTCCACAAACTCTTCAACTTCAGATGAACAGTACAGTGGACAGAAGTCTCACTTAACAGAAACGCAAACAAATGCTAAAAAAAAAAAAAAAAAAGATTATCTGGCAAAAGATTCTATTCAAGTGACGAATTCATCCATCTACATTCATGCTCTGAATTTATTTTAAAATATCTGAAAGGGCAGTAATAAATAGTGTTAAATTTTTAATTCTTAATTAAAAATTACAAATCCACTTGCAGTGTAGAACTTCAGTACTGTTTTCCATTACAGATTGGAAATCTGTAGAATATATTCTTGCTTGGTAGTTGAATTGACTCAGTATACAGATTTAAAGGAAAAGGCAACAATTATAAAGCCATGGAGACTAGACACAAAACAGAGGTCTTCTAGACGTGAGCTAGGATAGTTCTTAGTCTGCTTTTAGAAGAATGAATGTGGCAGTCTAATGTACATAACAGGTCTCTAAGTAATACCTGCTAAAGTCTATGGAAAACAGTTTCCATAGAAAATAGCAAGATTTAACTAAATGATTAAAACATATAAAACTCATAGCCTCTCTACTCAAAATACCAAAGGAACATTAACAGTCTCTTCCAAGAATTTTTAAGTTATATGTTAAACTAACAAATATTTGGTAAGATTCTAAACCCGAGGAATACTGGGGAGAAAAAACCCTCATCTGAAACAAAAGACACCTTAAAGCTATTTGACAAATGATTGAAAGCTACAAAACCTAGATAACTGTAAAGAAAATGGACAGATGGGGAAGATTCTTTTCCCTCAAGAGAGACATTTAAGACAAATTTATCTAAAGTGTCTTTCTGGGCTTTATCAAAAGCACCTTACTGGAACAAAATGTACATACCAATCAACAGAAACATAAAATCTTCAAAACACAGCTGCTTTCCCACCAAACTACAAAACTCTCAAGACTAAGTTTTAGAGAAAGCTTGGAAAGATTTTCAAAGTAATAGTTTATCTGACATTTTAGTGCTTCTATCTACAGTGAAGAAGCTCTCTGGTCTCTAAAGTGAAGACAAGTATCATCTTTAAATTGGGGAAGGTGTCAATAGTCCCTGACCAGGGGGAGAAACGTATGCTTTCTCCAGATATGGATATATCCCCCCCACCCCCTTCCAGAAGCTGGGAGGGAACGGGGGAAGACAGAAAACTTGGGAGAGCTGGAGCTAGATAGAGAAAGCTGGAAGAAAAAAAGCTGCTTCTTTATAATGCCCAATGGTGGGGGGAGGAGGGAGCGAGCACCCAAAGCAGGGCATGAGAGGTAAAAAGAGAAGTACGGGAAGAAGTAGCAGAAGCAATCAGAAAAGACAGAGGGGGGAGGGAGGGGAAGAAGATTGTACCCTTTGTTTCCTCCCCTTCCTTTACAGGAAGGGGGTGTAAGCACAATAGAGCAATATGAAAGCATTAACAGAGAGCCGGGAACAAACAGGGACGCAGAGGGGGATTCGGGACATGAAAGAAAACTGGGGGAAGCAGCAAACGGATTCTAAGGAGAAGCTATGAGCGGGGGGGGGGGGGGAGGGCAGGAAATCTACAGGATGATGGGAAGAAAGTTAAAACACTACAGTGACTCAAGAAGGGGGAAGTAGTGTGAAGGGGGGTAAAGGAGTAAAAATAATGGACAGCAGGGAGGGAGGCCACTGAGAAAGCGGGGCCCTGGGAAAGTAAAAGGGGGTGAATAGGTTCTGGGAAGCAGGAAGAGGCAGGGTGCACAAATGTAGCGGTATGGGGCAGAGGTAGGGGTAAAAGGTGGAGAAGGGGGGGTACCAGGGCAGGGTGGAGAGGGGCGGGGTGAAGAGGGGTAGAGATAGGGATACAGGGTGGAGAGGGGCGGGGGTACCAGGGCAGGGTGGAGAAGTGGGGGGGGTACCAGGGCAGGGGGGAGGGGGCAGAGGCTGGAGAGGGGCGGGGTAGCGGGGCAGGGTGAAGAGGGGTAGAGATAGGGGCACAGGGTGGAGAGGGCGGGGGCACCGCTGCAAGGGGGAGGGGGCACAGGCTGGAGAAGGGCGGGGGTACCAGGGCAGGGTGGAGAGGGGCGGGGGGAAGAGGGGCGGGGGTACCAGGGCAGGGGGGAGAGGGGTAGAGATAGGGGCACAGGGTGGAGAGGGCGGGGGCGCCGCTGCAGGGGGGAGGGGGCACAGGCTGGAGAAGGGCGGGGGTACCAGGGCAGGGTGGAGAGGGGTAGAGATAGGGGCACAGGCTGGAGAAGTGGGGGGGTACCAGGGCAGGGTGGAGAGGGGCGGGGTGAAGAGGGGTAGAGATAGGGGCACAGGGTGGAGAGGGGCGGGGGTACCAGGGCAGGGTGGAGAGGGGCGGGGTGAAGAGGGGTAGAGATAGGGGCACAGGGTGGAGAGGGGCGGGGGTACCAGGGCAGGGGGGAGAGGGGTAGAGATAGGGGCACAGGGTGGAGAGGGCGGGGGCGCCGCTGCAGGGGGGAGGGGGCACAGGCTGGAGAAGGGCGGGGGTACCGGGGCAGGGTAGGGGCACAGATGTAGGAGAGCAGGGCCAGGGTAGGGGATGCAGGGGGCAGTGGAGGGGTCGGGGAGGCGGGGGGGGGATGCGAAGGGGGAGGGCGCGCCGCGGGGAACGGGGCTTTGGGGCGCCGGTCGGTGCCACCTACTCACCTCCTGTCACAAAGAGCGGCTGGGTTCTGGCCTCATGTCGGCTCCGGGCGCCGCCGCCGCCGCCGGCCGGTTCCGGGGAGGAGGCAGCGGCCGCCCGCTGTTACCAGTGACAGGGGAGAGGAGGGGCCTGGCCACCTGCCAACGCGTGCGCATGCACGGCCTGCAGACACGCAAACAGCACACTCCGTTAAGTATTGCGCGTGCGCAGCCTAGGCCCGTCTAGGCACAGCACGGGAGGCGCGTGCGCGGCTGAGGAGCCGGCTGTCCGATCCTGCGCATGCGCTGGTATGATTGGCGGAGGGAGGTCTCGCCCTCCTGCCCTCAGGCTGGCCGCATGTTTACTCAGCCCCAGCCTGCCCCTTTGCAGCCCCTGCCCATCATTAACCAGCACGGAACTACAGTAGGATGCATCCGCTGAAGTGAGCTGTAGCTCGCGAAAGCTTACGCTCAAATAAGCGTCAGGTTTCAGAGTAGCAGCCGTGTTAGTCTTTAAGGTGCCACAAGTCCTCCTCCTATTTTTACACTAGGAATAATAGCAATACAGTGGAGAGTGCCACCCCCAGCACAGACAAACTGCAGCAGGCACCTGCACTGAGGCTGGGAGGCCCCCGTGCTGCAGCTCGACAAGGAGTCTAGAGGGGGGTCAGGCAGGGGATCCTCCTAGGACAGTGACTCTGAACTTTCCAGACTCCTGTACCCCTTTCAGGAGTCTGATTGGTCTTGCGTACCTCCAAGTTTCATCTAAGGTTGCCGACTGTCTGATCGCACAAACCCAAACACCCTCGCCCTTCCCCTCCCCAAGCCCCTGCCCCTTCTCTGAGGCCCCACCTCCACTCACTCCAGCCTTCGCTGCTGGGCAGGGGGCTGGGGTGTGGCTTCTGGGCTGGGGCCGAGGGGTTCGGAGTGTAGGAGGGGGCTCTGGGCTGAGCCTGGGGCAGGGGGTTGGGGTGCAGGACGCGGTTCAGGGTGCAGGCTCAGAGGGAGTTTGGGTGCAGCAGGGGGCTCAAGGCTGGAGCAGGGGGTTGGAATGCAGGAGTGGGTGCAGGCTCTGGGAGGGAGTTTGAGTGCTGGAGGGGGCTGGGGCAGGGTGTGGGAAGGGGTTTGGGGTGCAGGCTCCAGCAGGGTGGCTTGTGGAAGTGGCTGCATATCTGAGGGCAGGTGGCTCTGCACGTTGCCCCAACCCCTGCCTGCATCATCGCCGCTGCTTCCTTGCAGGACTCAGGCCTAAGACATTATTTCAACTGAAAAATAAATTTATTAGTGTTAAACCCTGTCTCTTAGACCACCTAGCCATCCCCTCCTAGTATCTCCACTCATAATAAAATGAATCTGGAATAAAACTCTCCTCTGACTTTCAGTTTCCTGATGTTATCAACATAAAATTCTATGAAGGCTGGTTTGCCACCAATAGTAAATTGATTACAGAATGGATGCTCTCCCATTTATAGAGGGCACACATTGTTCACCCTTCCCCCCAATCACTCCAACAACACTCATCTTTCCCTGGCTTTGACTAGCTGTTCTATCTTTATTCAGCCAGCAATTACTGAGGCTGGGATGCTCTACAGATGTGGATCGCTGGGAGAGAGCTGTCTTACAAGTTTATAATGATAACCATATCATCTGTAACATGCCCAGAGCAAGAAATACAATTTGGTTTTCTGTAGTGGTTTTTCCACTCAAGGTATCCTAAAGTGCTTTACAATAATAACTTAGCAATTAGGGGCCAGATTCTGTGCATGCCCACTGGAATTCTATTATGGAATGGTTACATGACCTCCATGCTGTTCAAGGATCTTAATTTCCTCACTTTGGACATTCAAAAGCCTTTTTGACTAGCTTCCTTGTATTTTTGAAATCCCTCTTTCTAAAGTGCCACAGTAATATTTTTGGTACAATTCCTTCCCTGAGGACTTAATTATATTTTGATCACTATTAATTAGTGATTCAACTATAGTTATTTTTTGAACAAACCTGTGTGGTATTTAAGACCAAGTCAGTAATAGCCTCTCCTCTGCTGTTCTCTCATATTAGCTGTTACAAGAAGCAGTTATTTAAGGTGTTGAGAAACTGCTTCTCTAAACCTTTTCCTATTGTAGCATTTGACCAGTTTTATGTGCACAGAGGTGAAGTCACCCAGCAATACTGTGTTATTAGACTTAGTTGGCTTTTTGATTGTCCTCAGTATTGGTGTGCCCAATAAGGTTACCAACCCTCAAGGATTGGCCTGGAGTCTCCAGGTATTATAGAATAATCTTTAATTAAAGATTATGTCATGTGATGAAATCTCCAGGAATACATTCAACCAAAATTGGCAACCCTAGCACCCAATATCCTTTTCTTGATATGAAGGCCAGTAAAATAACCCTATTAATATATTTGTGTTCTTAGCACTTGGAAGCTGTATGGAGGCAAATTCCACTGTATGGTCCTCTTTACTCAGAAATTTTAGTTTATTAGATTCTGTATAATTTAAGTTCTAGTGCAATTTCCCCAATTCCAGAATACAAGCAATAAATCTTCACTAAAGTGGCTTAAAAAAAAAAAAGAACTAGGTTGTTTTTGGTGAAAAGGGAAGAAGTTATTAATGTATTCTTTAAGTGCTTACATTGTGTTTGGCAATGTACAAATAAAAAAAATATCAACAGTCCCTACACTGAAGACTATAGTTTAAACTACAGTTTAGGAAGACCGACACAAAGGAAGGACTCACTCCGTTTTTAAAAAAATATGATTAAAAATTAATATGATTTATAATTATTGTTGACTCACTGCTTATGGGCATCACAGAAGTGAGTATTTAGAAAGGATGTGAATTAAGAAACAGCAGACTGAAGTGTCTTATGAAAGGTTGTGAAGAAAGGTCTTTTTCATGTGTAAGAGGAGGAACGGGAAGATTGAAGCCTAGAGGATACAGATTGAAAGTACGACACAACAAATGTTTTCAGCAGTTAAGGGATGTGGCTTACTAGGCACAGAGGGAAGTTAAACCCTGTGTGGGTTATATAAGGTCACTCCCCATCACATGAATGTGTTTCTCAGACTACATTCTCCAGTGTTATGTATTCTGATTACACAACAGTTATTTACTCGGTTTTCAGGCAATATTCTCACTGGAGTCAATGGAATTGTTGACGTAGGATACATTATTAATAAATAATGGTTACCCTAAAGTGAAATTGATCAAGAGCAGTGTGCTGTGATTTTCTGGGCACATATAAAACAGCTTGTGTCCAAAATTAATCTTTTATTTAATTCCACAAAAGTTCATGGAGTTTCACCAGGGATGGACCTGGTCCTTGCCTTTCATTACAAATCACAGTCAGGGTAAAAATTCAATTATACTTTGCTAAACACTGAAGAGCAACTTCTGTCTTTGCTGCTGTTGTGTTAAAATAGCAAAAAAGAGGGAAGTTGTGAGTAATGCTCAGCAGGACAGATTACAGACAAATGCAAGTTCTGATTGCTAAATCCTAAATAAACTAAAATGCTACAAACTAAAGGATCTGATTTTGATCTCAGATATGCTGGTGTAAATCAAAAGTAACTGCAGGTAAGTCAGTGGAATAACTGATTTGCACTGATGTAACTGAGAACAGAATCCAGTTCTCAAGCCCCCCCCCCATCACAAAAAGGCCCCAATCCTGCACTCCTTTCTCAGGTAAAATGAGCATGATGATTGACAAACAATTAATAAGACATGGTCTGTGTCCAAGTGAACTAGCATTCTGGTTCACACGTGACAAAACAATTTAGACATAAAGGGTATACCTGCACTGCAATAGAGAGGTGTGATTGCAGCATGAGTGGCCATAGCTGAGCTAGCTTTGATTGAGCCCGCTTGCTAAAAATGGAGTGTAACCACAGCATGGGCAGCAGCACAGGATAGCTGCTAGCATACTGTCTCAGCCAGGACCCTGGGTATGTACTCAGGCAACAAGCCCATGCTGTTGCCACTACACTGCTATTTTTAGCAAGCTGATTCAAAGCTAGCTTGGGTATGCCTCCTTGTGCTGCAATCATCCGTCCTGACTGCAGCGTAGACATACCCTACAAGTGCATGCTGTGATGGGATGATCTGGAGGAGGTGTATGAATTTTTAAAGACTTAATGGAAGAAGTGAGTTTTGGGAGAGGATTGGAAAGAGAGAGTGCTAACGTAGCACTTTTCATGTGGAGATCTTAAAGTACTGTACAAAGGCAGGGAAGGTATTTATTATCTCCATTTTACAGAGGAGGAAATTGAGGCCCATAAAATGTTACACTTAAGGTCACACAATGAATCTGTGGCAGAGCCAAGACAAGAACCCAGCTCATTTGAGATTTAAGCTGGTCACTGATCCATTGAATCACGCTGCTAACTAGTAGCTCATTGAACACTTCAACTACAGTAACATTTATCCAGCACTCACATGACTGAGAACTGGGCCAATATTAGTCTTAGAGAAACTTGCGCCCTGGAGCCTTAGGTCTCGGTGTCCTCAGTCACTAACAGTTGGGAATAGGCTTTTTGCTTTTGCTCTCAAATTACTTACAGGAAAATTGATTCAGAAGCTGGGAGCTAGCCAGTTAGGCTCAGCTGCCAGCACTCTGACTCCATTGACCTACGTCACAGCACAGATGCCAATAGCATGCTAAGATTTACGCAAACCAGTATTGGCATATAGGACCAAGTTCTGATTCATGAAATGTATGAATCAGGATAAGCATGTGACCACAGTGAGTGTAACAAATCTTTTCCATTTATGCAGTGCCTCCTATATGGAATTTAAAGTCAGTACCCATAACAAACAGGGCTAGAGCAGCAGGAAGGGATCTGCTGGCATCGTAAATAATGAAAACCGGATGAGAAGGGAATTAGCGCATATTCTTGGTTAAGCCTCAGATCTGAAAAAGAAAAGGAGTACTTGTGCCACCTTAGAGACTGACAAATTTATTTCAGCATAAGCTTTCTTGAGCTACAGCTCACTTCATTGGATGTATTCAGTGGAAAATACAGTGGGGAGATTTATGTACACAGAGAACATGAAACAATGGGTGTTATCATACACACTGTAAGCCATCACCTTCAGCCCCCAACTAAAACCTCTCCAACGCATCAAGGATCTACAACCTATCCTGAAGGACGACCCATCACTCTCACAGATCTTGGGAGACAGGCCAGTCCTTGCTGACAGACAGCCCCCCAACCTGAAGCAAATACTCACCAGCAACCACACACCGCACAGCAGAACCACTAACCCAGGAACCTATCCTTGCAACAAAGCCCGTTGCCAACTCTGTCCACATATCTATTCAGGGGACACTATCATAGGGCCTAATCACATCAGCCACACTATCACACTATTTTTTCCACCAAATGCATCCGATGAAGTGAGCTGTAGCTCACGAAAGCTTATGCTCTAATAAATTTGTTAGTCTCTAAGGTGCCACAAGTACTCCTTTTCTTTTTGCGAATACAGACTAACACAGCTGCTACTCTGAAAACTATCAGAGGCTCGTTCACCTGCGCATCTACCTATGTGATATATGCCATCATGTGCCAGCAATGCCCCTCTGCCATGTACATTGGTCAAACTGGACAGTCTCTACGTAAAAGAATAAATGGACACAAATCAGACGTCAAGAATTATAATATTCAAAAACCAGTCGGAGAACACTTCAATCTCTCTAGTCACTCGATTAGAGACCTAAGAGTGGCTACCCTTCAACAAAAAAACCTCCAAAAACAGACTCCAACAAGAGACTGCTGAATTGGAATTAATTTGCAAACTGGATACAATTAACTTAGGCTTGAATAGAGACTGGAAGTGGATGTGTCATTACTCAAAGTAAAACTCTTTCCCCATGTTATTTCCCCCACTCCCCACTGTTCCTCAGACATTCTTGTCAACTGCTGGAAATGGCCCACCTTGATTATCACTACAAAAGATTTTCTTCCTCCCCCCTCCCCTCCTGCTGGTAATAGCTCATCTTAAGTGATCACTCTCCTTACAGTGTGTATGATAACACCCATTGTTTCATGTTCTCTGTGTATATAAATCATCTCCCCACTGTATTTTCCACTGAATACATCCAATGAAGTGAGCTGTAGCTCACGAAAGCTTATGCTCAAATAAATTGGTTAGTCTCTAAGGTGCCACAAGTACTCCTTTTCTTTTTGCGAATACAGACCAACACAGCTGCTACTCTGAAACCTGTCATCAGATCTGACATTCACTGTCTCACCCATCTGTGAGAACACTCAGGAGGCTGATAGCACAGACTTCATGGAGAAATTAACCTCAGCAGCATCTGTGACACAATCAATATGATTTCATCCCACAATTATCCATGTAAGACACTGGAGCAAGTCTGCTTTGCAGTGTGAAGGGAAAGAGTCACTGAGTTTGTGATGCAAAAGGGGCACGATTTTTCACTTATATAGGGATTTTAATATTGGTGCAGGATGCCACACTGGCAGTAACTGCCAAAAACACAGCGGCATGTCTCAGAGCCAGGATCAACTGATTTGCTGGATTTCAGAGCCTAGATTCCAGCTCAGGCAGGAACAGCTATACTGCTATTTTAGCCCTGCAGCACAAGCCTGAGTCATCTGTCCCAGGATATGACACTCGCTGCCATAGGGTTTCTTTCTGCAATGTAGATGTATTTTCAGAATCTGACTCTGATCTCTCTTATATCACTGGTTTCAGAGTAGCAGCCGTGTTAGTCTGTATTCGCAAAAAGAAAAGGAGTACTCGTGGCACCTTAGAGACTAACAAATTTATTTGAGCATAAGCATTCATGAGCAACAGCTCACTTCATCGGATGCATCCGATGAAGCTCACGAAAGCTTATGCTCAAATAAATTTGTTAGTCTCTTATATCACTGTAACTCAGGAGTTGCTCCATTCAAATCAATGCAATTACACCAGCACCAAGCTATTGTAACTGAGAAGAGAATCAGGCTCTGATTTCCCATATTTAACCAAAAGCAGGTAGGGCCAGATTTTCAAGGATCTTTAGGTGCCTAAAGAGGCAGGAAGGTGCCTAGTGGGGTTTTCAAAAGCGCATAGAATCATAGAATCATAGAATATCAGGGTTGGAAGGGACCCCAGAAGGTCATCTAGTCCAACCCCCTGCTCAAAGCAGGACCAAGTCCCAGTTAAATCATCCCAGCTAGGGCTTTGTCAAGCCTGACCTTAAAAACCTCTAAGGAAGGAGATTCTACCACCTCCCTAGGTAACGCATTCCAGTGTTTCACCACCCTCTTAGTGAAAAAGTTTTTCCTAATATCCAATCTAAACCTCCCCCATTGCAACTTGAGACCATTACTCCTCGTTCTGTCATCTGCTACCATTGAGAACAGTCTAGAGCCATCCTCTTTGAAACCCCCTTTCAGGTAGTTGAAAGCAGCTATCAAATCCCCCCTCATTCTTCTCTTCTGCAGACTAAACAATCCCAGCTCCCTCAGCCTCTCCTCATAAGTCATGTGCTCTAGACCCCTAATAATTTTCGTTGCCCTTCGTTGTACTCTTTCCAATTTATCCACATCCTTCCTGTAGTGTGGGGCCCAAAACTGGACACAGTACTCCAGATGAGGCCTCACCAGTGTCGAATAGAGGGGAACGATCACGTCCCTCGATCTGCTCGCTATGCCCCTACTTATACAACCCAAAATGCCATTGGCCTTCTTGGCAACAAGGGCACACTGCTGACTCATATCCAGCTTCTCGTCCACTGTCACCCCTAGGTCTTTTTCCGCAGAACTGCTGCCGAGCCATTCGGTCCCTAGTCTGTAGCGGTGCATTGGATTCTTCCATCCTAAGTGCAGGACCCTGCATTTATCCCTATTGAACCTCATTAGATTTCTTTTGGCCCAATCCTCCAATTTGTCTAGGTCCTTCTGTATCCTATCCCTCCCCTCCAGCGTATCTACCACTCCTCCCAGTTTAGTATCATCCGCAAATTTGCTGAGAGTGCAATCCACACCATCCTCCAGATAAATAAACATAAACAGGGTAGGTGCCTACATCCTATTGATTTGAATGGGACATAGGCACTTAACTTTCTTAGGTGCTTTTGAACCTACCTGCACCAACAGAGACCTAAATGCCTTTGAAAAATCCAGCCAGTAGTTCCTTGGAAGGGACTTCATAAATTTCCCCTAAAATTCCCCTGCTCCACCAATGTGCATCTGTATTGAACTGGAGGGACACAGTCTAAGGGACAGAAGTTAGTTCACTTTCTGTGAGAGTTAGTTCTTGGCATCTATACTGAGACTGCTAAGAAAGGTGTCAGTTAGTGCCAGGCTTGATGGTGGGTTAATGATGTGAGAGTGCTGTCCCTGGAAACTTCTCTCAGCTATCCAAGTCAGTTCACATACATGAATGAACAGCCATCAGATGACAAAAAGTGACTTGGATGACAACTGGTTACCTAGAGGTGAAATGCCAATTACTAGTCACTGGGCCATCCAGTCCTCAGTTCAGATAGTGACTCAGGGTTGCCTTTGTCTAATAAACTAACAAATTATATTTGTCAGTCATTTGAAAAACATGCTTCTTGATTAAGTGGTTCTGAAAATGCAAAGCTCAACTAAAATCATTTCAAAATAAATCTAAAAGGCTGTTTGACATCCATCTTAGTAACTGGGTTTGCAGGTATGGAAAGGAAGAAGTTAATGGGATTACATGCGGACATAAGGGCCAATGCTAGGGGGAGCACATTGCTGGATCAGGCCCTTATGGCCCAATCCAAACACCCACTGAAGTCAATAGAAAGACTCCCATGGACTTCAATTGGCATTAAATCAGGCTCTGAGGTTGTAAGCTATTCAGGGTGTAGATATCATCCCTATTTGCCTGTAAAGTGTCATGTATTTTTATAATAGCATAGACATAGTAATAAACAATCCCATCGCATTAATAGAATAAATAATGTGCAATACTAAAAATTACCTGTAACATCCAGCTATTTGACGGTCAGCTTCTTTGCATGTAGATCCCAATCCACCTCCCCTTAAAGTCAATGGGAACTTTTTCATTGACTTCCAAGGAGCTAGACTGAGCCTGTAGAGGTTGTCTACTCTTGTGTGGGCACAGTTATACTGCTGTAAAGGTGTTTATAACTGCATAGCTTATTCCCATACAAGAAGGGAAATAGGTTATACCAGTAGAAGGCACGTTTATACTGGTATAATTGTATCCATGCTAGGAGTTGCCTCTGTATAAATATTTCATTTTTTAAAAAATTCATACTCTGAATCAAAAGTTATGCAGGTAAATATAGTTAGAGGAATGCTGTGTGTAGACCAGGCCTTTGTTAGCAACTTTCATCCAACAATCTCTTTAGAGACATAAGTTTCACGATGCTATTCCCAAGCCACTGGAAATAAATGCTCCTAGTTTGTGATCAGCAGAACTGTTCATATTAATTCTAGTCTTGTACCCAAGGCAATCCCATTTTTTTATATACACGCTCAGTCTGCTTTAATTTGTCTTTATTAGGTAGAGGAAACCTCATTGTGCTCCATAGCAGTGCCTGCATTTTAGAGACTAAACAAAGAAAACAATGCATCCGATGAAGTGAGCTGTAGCTCACGAAAGCTTATGCTCTAATAAATTTGTTAGTCTCTAAGGTGCCACAAGTACTCCTTTTCTTTATGACACAGTAAGAATGTAACAGAAGCAGAAGCCTGAATAGAAAGCATAATTTGAGGCAGATGTTCATCCCATTTAATTTTTTCCATTGCAGACTCAATGAGTTTAATGTTAATAAAAGGGGCTACACAGAGGACACTGGAAACTGTATTTCTCTCTTCACCCACAGATCTGATACAGCATGGGAAGCAGCTCTGTAAATTTGTCCACACCCACCACAGCAACATTCCTCAGCTTTGACCTAGAGAGATCATAGCCCAGATTCTTTGCTTGTGTAACTATTTTGATTACCGTGCCACATAATAGAAACTACCATTGCAATTTGGCCTCCTTACTGGTCAAAGATTGAACACTCATCTCCAGAGAAATGAGGACAAAGTAAGTGTTGACATAACTCCATTGAAGTTACACCCACAGAAAACTTGGCTCCATTTCTCTAGAGACAAGAGAGAATATATTTAGCAAGTATGGCCCATTTGGTCCTTGGTCTCTCTATTGTGGCTGTCAACAAAGGGTCCAATTTTCTGGAGGTTTTTATTATGTTCATACCTGTAAGCTAGGAACTGGAATGTGACCAAAGGCTCTTAAGCAAAGTAAGCAATCATGGGATAAGGCAGATAGTCCTCTCATTGATCAGTAACTGGTTTAAAAAGATAGGAAACAAATGGTAGGAATAAATGGCCAGTTTTTACAATGGAGAGAAGTAAATGGCAGGATCCCCCAAGGATCTGTACTGGGGACCAGCACTGTTCCACATTTCATAAATGATCTGGAACAGGTGGTGAATAGTAAGGTGGCAAAGTTTGCAGACAATACTAAATTATTCAAGCTAGTTAAGTCCAAAGCTGACTGTGAAGAGTTACAAAAGCTCTCACAAAACTGGGTGGCTGGACAAGAAAATAGGAGATGAAATTCAATACTGATAAATGTAAAGTAATACAAATTGAAAAACATAATCCCAACTACACATAAAAAATGATGGGTTCTGAAATAGCTGTTCCCACTCAAGAAAGAGATCTTGGAGTCATTGTGGATAGTTCTCTGAAAACATCTACTCGGTGTGCAGTGACAGTCAACAAAGCTAACAGAAGGCTAGGAAGCATCAAGAAAGGGATAGATAATAAGACAGAAAATATCATAATGTCACTATATAAATCCACGGTACACCCACATGTTGAATACTGCATGCAGTTCTGGTTGCTCTTGTCACAGTGTCTGAAATGGCTCATGGTTGAGAGTACCAACCTCAGGGCAGACTTTCAAAAAGCAGTGCAGACACCCCAAACTGATTGTGAGTTCTATAATTAATTTTCACCCACCCAGTAACAAATGTGAACTCCTGGATTACTTTAACAGTCTTACCATGGAATCACAGACAGTCCCCTTGCACACTCCAGTGTATCTTGCCACCCAGACAATTTGGACTATGTGATATATATATACACACAAAAAATCACAAAATATTCCATTTACTTCCAATCCCAGGGGTCCGGCCACTTCCCCCAGATCAATTTGTACCCTAGATCACACACGAAAACAATGCTTGTAGCCAATCCTGTAATAAACTAACTACATTTTTATTAGGAAAAACGAATAGCAGCATTATTTACAGGTTAAAGAAAGCATATCTAACACAAATGAGTTTCAGTCTGTAACTCAAAAGGTGACAGATGTAGAAATCTGTCAGTTCAAAATGCCTTTCAGAGCTAACCCATGCAAAGCAGCATGGGGATCTCTTTGCTTATGTTTAGAGAATCGTTGCCCCTCAAAGTCCAGACAGCATGAAAGAGACTCCGTTTCTCCTTGTCAGGGGTTTTTATCCCCTCCACTGGAGGGTCCAAATTGATTAGATGAGTTCATGTGTAGGTCTCTCCTTCCTGGAGGGAGTTAGGAATGCAATCAGCAGGGCCTCTGTCCTTTGATGGGTTTCAGAGTAGCAGCCGTGTTAGTCTGTATTCGCAAAAAGAAAAGGAGTACTTGTGGCACCTTAGAGACTAACAAATTTATTAGAGCATAAGCTTTCGTGAGCTACAGCTCACTTCATCGGATGCATTTGGTGGAAAATGAGCTGTAGCTCACGAAAGCTTATGCTCTAATAAATTTGTTAGTCTCTAAGGTGCCACAAGTACTCCTTTTCTTTTGTCCTTTGATGCTACACAATACCCCATCTTGTATGCAGGATGAGCACTTTACTTTAATTAATGCTTCTTTTCCTGTTTGGTGAGTTACCCAATTACAGAGGTTTACAATGCAAATACTCAATGTAACTTTATACCTGGACTATAGAAGTTATAAGTGAGATCAATACATGCAGCCTCCTACAAGCATTATAAAAAAAAACCCCTAAAAACATTCTTATCGTAAGATCTAATATCTATTTTGATGATACTAGCACATAGGGTAAGCAAGACAGGTTATCAGCTATGCATTTGTAAATGTTCAGTGAGGCGTGGGGCCTTGCCATAAGCTGGCACCTGGTCCTCCAGTGTCACAATCCCAACTCCTAAAAAAATTGGAAAAGGTACAGAGAAGAGCAACAAAAATGACTAGAGGTATGGAACAGCTTCCATATGAGGAGAGATTAAAAAGACTGGCACTGTTCAGCTTAGAAAAGAGATGACTAAGGGAGGATATGATAGAGATCTATAAAATGATGAATGCTGGGGAGAATGTGAATAAGGAAGTGTTATTTACCCCTTCACATAACACAAGAACTAGGGGATAGCCAATGAAATTAATAAGCAGAGCAGGTTTAAAACAATCTAAAGGAAGTATTTCTTCACACAATGCACAGTCAACCTGTGGAACTTGTTGCCAGGGGATGTTGTGAAGGCCAAGACTATAAGTGGGTTCAAAAAAGATTTATGCAAGTTCTTCAATGGCTATTAGCCAAGATGGCCAGGGATGCAACTGCATGCTCTAGGTATCCCTAAACCTCTGACTGCCAGAAGCTGGGACTTGACAACAGAGGATGGACCATGGATTGTTGACCTATTCTGATCATTCCCTCTGAAGTTTTTGCCACTGGCCACTGTCAGAAACAGGATACTGGGCTAGATGGACCATGGGTCTAACCCTGTATGGCCATTCTTATAAATTCTTAGGCAGATGCAGAAAGCCATGATGGGCTCGTGCTGGTAATCTGAGACCCGGATCCAGATCCAAACCCTTCCAATATTTATGGTTGTTTGGACCTACCACAACCATGATACAAAATCCCACCTGACTTGACTCGAGTGTATGTGTGTCTTAAACAAAACATGATCTACTGTTCTCAGAATGGTAGAATATTCTTAGAAGTGCCTTAAAAACTGGATAAGTATGACATAGGGAGTCTTGCGTTTTATAAGGCCCCCCACCCCAATCTAAAGATTCCACTTACACAGTTTTAATATAAACCCTTCCCTGTTACTGCATTGCTAAATTTTTGATTTTTCAAGACACAAATTTTGGTTTGCTAACTGCAAAAAGTTGGTGCAATGTACCATGCGAATCATATCATGGATATGATCAGATTTATATGGACAAAAGATGCCCAATGGCCTTTTTACATTTCATTTGAAAAGGCTAAAAATAACTACCGAAATCACATTCCTTTTATTCTTGCAGGAGCCATAAGCATCTCCTCAGCCAGTTCCTATTCATCTGCACTTTTATATGCAAAATAGGGTGACAGAGGTTCCAAGGGTCAGTAATTAGTCTCCATACCCAGCAGCTGCAAATGAAACAGCTGTAGGTGTTATTCTTTGAGGTTATTAATCAACTCCACGGGGGGAAAAAAAACCAACAGAAAAGGTTGAGAGCTGGCAAACTGCACCCTATAGTCACATTACAAGGACTTGAGTAGGGGAGATAAAATAAAAGAGAACAGAGTATCCTAAATCGGATTAGTTATAGCAATCTCTCCAAAGCTAAATATAGAAAAAATCCTCCCCCATCTTTAGTCCTGTTGGCAGAGATTAGACAGCCTAAGGAAAGAGATGCACGCTATACTAAAGAGATCACATTTTTGAAGAAAATTGCTGCTTTGATTATATTTTGGTATGTTACACTTAGGGAGACATTTTTAGCCAGGTTACAGCATGGAAGGCGGTTGGAGAGGGGCATAAATGAGTGCACCTGCAGTGAATTCTGAGCACACACAGTAGTAGTTAGACTGAACTAACTACTTGATTTGAGTCACGTCACAGACAGAAGGATAGGTTTCAGAGTAGCAGCCGTGTTAGTCTGTATGCGCAAAAAGAAAATAAGAAGAGTGGCTATTCTTCAACAAAAAAACTTCAAAAACAGACTCCAACAAGAGACTGCTGAATTGGAATTAATTTGCAAACTGGATACAATTAACTTAGGCTTGAATAGAGACTGGGAATGGATGAGTCATTACACAAAGTAAAACTATTTCCTCTACGATATAACCGCATTTGCTCCAACCCCTCAGACAGAGACAAACAAGATCTCTATCATGCATTCCTACAACTACAATACCCACCTGCTGAAGTGAAGAAACAGATTGACAGAGCCAGAAGAGTACCCAGAAGTCACCTGCTACAGGACAGGCCCAACAAAGAAAATAACAGAACGCCACTAGCCATCACCTTCAGCCCCCAACTAAAACCTCTCCAACGCATCATCAAGGATCTACAACCTATCCTGAAGGACGACCCATCACTCTCACAGATCTTGGGAGACAGGCCAGTCCTTGCTTACAGACAGCCCCCCAATTTGAAGCAAATACTCACCAGCAACCACACACCACACAACAGAACCACTAACCCAGGAACCTATCCTTGCAACAAAGCCCGTTGCCAACTCTGTCCACATATCTATTCAGGGGATACCATCATAGGGCCTAATCACATCAGCCATACCATCAGAGGCTCGTTCACCTGCGCATCTACCAATGTGATATATGCCATCATGTGCCAGCAATGCCCCTCTGCCATGTACATTGGCCAAACTGGACAGTCTCTACGTAAAAGAATGAATGGACACAAATCAGACGTCAAGAATTATAACATTCAAAAACTAGTTGGAGAACACTTCAATCTCTCTGGTCACTCGATTACAGACCTAAGAGTGGCTATCCTTCAACAAAAAAGCTTCAAAAACAGACTCCAACGAGAGACTGCTGAATTGGAATTAATTTGCAAACTGGATACAATTAACTTAGGCTTGAATAGAGACTGGGAATGGATGAGTCATTACACAAAGTAAAACTATTTCCCCTTGTTATTTCTCCCCCCCACCCCACCCCCCACTGTTCCTCAGATCTTGTTAACTGCTGGAATTAGCCTACCTTGCTTGTTACCATGAAAGGTTTTCCTCCTTTCCCCCCCCTGCTGCTGGTGATGGCTTATCTTAAGTGATCACTCTCCTTACAGTGTGTATGATCACAGGTTTCAGAGTAGCAGCCGTGTTAGTCTGTATTCGCAAAAAGAAAAGGAGTACTTGTGGCACCTTAGAGACTAACAAATTTATTAGAGCATAAGCTTTCGTGAGCTACAGCTCACTTCATCGGATGCATTTGGTGGAAAAAACAGAGGAGAGATTTATATACACACACACAGAGAACATGAAACAATGGGTTATCATACACACTGTAAGGAGAGTGATCACTTAAGATAAGCCATCACCAACAGCGGGGGGGGGGGGGAGGAGGAAAACCTTTCATGGTGACAAGCAGGTAGGCTAATTCCAGCAGTTAACAAGAATATCAGAGGAACAGTGGGGGGTGGGGTGGGAGGGAGAAATACCATGGGGAAATAGTTTTACTTTGTGTAATGACTCATCCATTCCCAGTCTCTATTCAAGCCTAAGTTAATTGTATCCAGTTTGCAAATTAATTCCAATTCAGCAGTCTCTCGTTGGAGTCTGTTTTTGAAGCTTTTTTGTTGAAGTATAGCCACTCTTAGGTCTGTGATCGAGTGACCAGAGAGATTGAAGTGTTCTCCAACTGGTTTTTGAATGTTATAATTCTTGACGTCTGATTTGTGTCCATTCATTCTTTTACGTAGAGACTGTCCAGTTTGGCCAATGTACATGGCAGAGGGGCATTGCTGGCACATGATGGCATATATCACATTGGTAGATGCACAGGTGAACGAGCCTCTGATGGTGTGGCTGATGTGATTAGGCCCTATGATGGTATCCCCTGAATAGATATGTGGACAGAGTTGGCAACGGGCTTTGTTGCAAGGATAGGTTCCTGGGTTAGTGGTTCTGTTGTGTGGTGTGTGGTTGCTGGTGAGTATTTGCTTCAGATTGGGGGGCTGTCTGTAAGCAAGGACTGGTCTGTCTCCCAAGATCTGAGAGAGCGATGGCTCGTCCTTCAGGATAGGTTGTAGATCCTTGATGATGCGTTGGAGGGGTTTTAGTTGGGGGCTGAAGGTGATGGCTAGTGGCGTTCTGTTGTTTTCTTTGTTGGGCCTGTCCTGTAGTAGGTGACTTCTGGGTACTCTTCTGGCTCTGTCAATCTGTTTCTTCACTTCAGCAGGTGGGTACTGTAGTTGTAGGAATGCATGATAGAGATCTTGTAGGTGTTTGTCTCTGTCTGAGGGGTTGGAGCAAGCGCTACGATATAACCGCATTTGCTCCAACCCCTCAGACAGAGACAAACACCTACAAGATCTCTATCATGCATTCCTACAACTACAGTACCCACCTGCTGAAGTGAAGAAACAGATTGACAGAGCCAGAAGAGTACCCAGAAGTCACCTACTACAGGACAGGCCCAACAAAGAAAACAACAGAACGCCACTAGCCATCACCTTCAGCCCCCAACTAAAACCCCTCCAACGCATCATCAAGGATCTACAACCTATCCTGAAGGACGAGCCATCGCTCTCTCAGATCTTGGGAGACAGACCAGTCCTTGCTTACAGACAGCCCCCCAATCTGAAGCAAATACTCACCAGCAACCACACACCACACAACAGAACCACTAACCCAGGAACCTATCCTTGCAACAAAGCCCGTTGCCAACTCTGTCCACATATCTATTCAGGGGATACCATCATAGGGCCTAATCACATCAGCCACACCATCAGAGGCTCGTTCACCTGTGCATCTACCAATGTGATATATGCCATCATGTGCCAGCAATGCCCCTCTGCCATGTACATTGGCCAAACTGGACAGTCTCTACGTAAAAGAATGAATGGACACAAATCAGACGTCAAGAATTATAACATTCAAAAACCAGTTGGAGAACACTTCAATCTCTCTGGTCACTCGATCACAGACCTAAGAGTGGCTATACTTCAACAAAAAAGCTTCAAAAACAGACTCCAACGAGAGACTGCTGAATTGGAATTAATTTGCAAACTGGATACAATTAACTTAGGCTTGAATAGAGACTGGGAATGGATGAGTCATTACACAAAGTAAAACTATTTCCCCATGGTATTTCTCCCTCCCACCCCACCCCCCACTGTTCCTCTGATATTCTTGTTAACTGCTGGAATTAGCCTACCTGCTTGTCACCATGAAAGGTTTTCCTCCTTCCCCCCCCCCCCCCCCCCCCCCCGCTGTTGGTGATGGCTTATCTTAAGTGATCACTCTCCTTACAGTGTGTATGATAAACCCATTGTTTCATGTTCTCTGTGTGTGTGTATATAAATCTCTCCTCTGTTTTTTCCACCAAATGCATCCGATGAAGTGAGCTGTAGCTCACGAAAGCTTATGCTCTAATAAATTTGTTAGTCTCTAAGGTGCCACAAGTACTCCTTTTCTTTTAGTGTGTATGATAAACCCATTGTTTCATGTTCTCTGTGTGTGTATATAAATCTCCCTTCTGTTTTTTCCACCAAATGCATCCGATGAAGTGAGCTGTAGCTCACGAAAGCTTATGCTCTAATAAATTTGTTAGTCTCTAAGGTGCCACAAGTACTTCTTTTCTTTTTGCGAATACAGACTAACACGGCTGCTACTCTGAAACCTCTCCTTACAGTGTATAAGATAACACCCATTGTTTCATGTTCTCTGTGTATATAAATCATCTCCCCACTGTATTTTCCACTGAATGCATCCGATGAAGTGAGCTGTAGCTCACGAAAGCTTATGCCCAAATAAATTTGTTAGTCTCTAAGGTGCCACAAGTCCTCTCTAAAAAGAAAAGGAGAAGGATGGGATCCCAGAGCCTGCACAATAGCCTGGTCCCAGGCAGGCTAAAATCCCAGAGCCTATACACTCATCACAGGAGGATATGCAAATGCATCCGATGAAGTGAGCTGTAGCTCACGAAAGCTTATGCTCTAATAAATTTGTTAGTCTCTAAGGTGCCAAACGTACTCCTTTTCTTTTTGCGAATACAGACTAACACGGCTGCTACTCTGAAACACAGGAGGATAGGATCCCATAGCCGAAACAGCAGCCAGGTCACAGACGGGAATAGAATCCCTGAGCCAACAAAATTACAGGTAGAAGGGAAAGGAACCATTTGTCTTCATTTAAAGAGAGTGTAATGCACTGTCCCACTTCTAGAACCAAGATGTAAATGAGCCAAACAGCCTCATCCGTCTTCTGCATTTTCTGCAATCAAAGTTGTTTTGCCAGGCAGGAGTATTCTCATTGGAAACACTCTAAGCACTGGTTTCAGAGTAGCAGCCGTGTTAGTCTGTATTCGCAAAAAGAAAAGGAGTACTTGTGGCACCTTAGAGACTAACAAATTTATTAGAGCATAAGCTTTCGTGAGCTACAGCTCACTTCATCGGATGCATTTGGTGGAAAAAACAGAGGAGAGATTTATATACACACACACAGAGAACATGAAACAATGGGTTTATCATACACACTGTAAGGAGAGTGATCACTTACTCTAAGCACTGAGCACCTTTTGTGAGACCCCTCCCATCTGGGCACAGTGTCCCCAGAGGTTAAGCGGTACAAACAGGACTTTCCTAGCCTCAGACCTTCTGAGACTGGAGGTAGGACATGGGAGTAGAAACAAAGGGTGCTCTTTGTGGCTAGCAAGACAAAGCCACCAGACAGCTAGAGATTAAACTGTGCAAGCTATCCTGGTAACATAAGGTTATACTGGGTACCCCTCTGGCAAACATCCAGCCAAAAGGAAATTATTGCAAGCTTGCATCAAATAATAAAACAATAATAACCGTGTTAGAGGCAAGGGAAGAATAAAAAAACTAGTAAAACTGCTCAGATTTATGGAAAATTAATTTAACCATTGTCTGGGCACTTGCAGGCTCCATATCAGTGTATTAGTTTAACACAGACACATATGGCAGCAGCGCCATCTCTTTATTCAAGTGCTGGTTTCCTCCTTTGCTTATGAAAATTAATCATCATAATATTGGTAAGGCAAAACAGTGCCTCTTATAGTCCAATCACATGGGACTTTACTGGGGGAAGGAGAAGGCCAATTTACCTCCAAGGGGAGCCATGTTATCCCATCTGCATTTATTTTGCCTTTAATTTGTAACTCCTTTCAGAAGGATACACATGGGGGAGGGGACAGCAGCCCAGGTTTGCTGCATCTGAGGCTCCTTTGTGCAAGGAGTCAGAGAAGCCAAATAAAACTCACATTAGGCTTCTGAATCAGGAGATGAGACAGTCAGTACAAAAAGCTGCTGCTTTGGTATTTTCCCTTTGATTTGGCCTTGAAAATTCTCTCATGAAAACTTACTAGCCCCACCATAAATCTGCTAGTCTGTCCTTCATGATGAGACTGAAGCAATTAATGGCATTTTATTCACTTCTGGAAATTATTGGCCCCAGCTGAGTAGAATTTTGCAAGGCTGTATGTAATTTGTGCTCAGAGACCAGTCACACCAACAAACTTATTTAGAGAACAAAGTTTTCATGGCAGGGACTGTCTTATTTTGCATTTGTAATAACCCTAGCACAATGGGGTTCCAGGTTAGATCAGGGCCTGTTGATGCTACTTTAATATAAATAATCATTTGTATATGTAAGCAGGCTCATCTGCCAAGCATATATCAGGACTGGGATAGGAAACACGTTATCCCCAACCCAACTGTGCCAGAGAGGGATATCAGTTATAAGAAGGATGCCTAGGACAAAGAGAGGTTGAATTCTCCAAGTGGGGAGGTCTTTATAATAGATGTGGATATATTCCACTGTTTAGAATGACAGGTTTCAGAGTAGCAGCCGTGTTAGTCTGTATTCGCAAAAAGAAAAGGAGTACTTGTAGCACCTTAGAGACTAACAAATTTATTAGAGCATAAGCTTTCGTGAGCTACAGCTCACTTCATCGGATGCATTTGGTGGAAATACCAAATGCATCCGATGAAGTGAGCTGTAGCTCACGAAAGCTTATGCTCTAATAAATTTGTTAGTCTCTAAGGTGCCACAAGTACTCCTTTTCTTTTTACTGTTTAGAATTTAAGGGGAGGCAGAGCGTACCCAAGAAGTCTACTACCCAAGAAGTTTACTACCTGAAAGGGGGTTTCAAAGAGGATGGCTCTAGACTGTTCTCAATGGTAGCAGATGACAGAACGAGGAGTAATGGTCTCAAGTTGCAATGGGGGAGGTTTAGATTGGATATTAGGAAAAACTTTTTCACTAAGAGGGTGGTGAAACACTGGAATGCGTTACCTAGGGAGGTGGTAGAATCTCCTTCCTTAGAGGTTTTTAAGGTCAGGCTTGACAAAGCCCTAGCTGGGATGATTTAACTGGGACTTGGTCCTGCTTTGAGCAGGGGGTTGGACTAGATGACCTTCTGGGGTCCCTTCCAACCCTGATATTCTATGATTCTATGATTCTATGATTCTAAGTCACAGCATAAAAGGAACCAGGGTGTTATGTTCAACAACCCAGACTGGAAAGGGTAGTCCTCATATGATCCCCAGCTGTGAGATTAGGAAGCGGGAGGTGTCATAAACCAGTCCAGTCATGCTCTCAGGGTGGATACTGCTCTGTTGTGATTGGATCCAACTGCTGAATCCTATGTGCTTTTATGCCCCCTTGGATCTGTGTAGTGACTGGTCACTGTCCCTAGCTCTGGGTCTCTTGGGCACTCCCAGGTACAGACCCTCTGTCTGGCATCCTTTCTGGGTAGTGGAACCCTACAGTCCAGCGACTTAGAACCAGTACAGACCTCCCAAGCCCCACAGTTGTTTAGAGATGTTTCCCCTCAAGTCCAGCTGGCTGTGGGAGCTCTGGTTTTCTAGTTACACTCTTCAGGAACCACATGACTGTAAAGCAAGGTGTGCAGGCTTATCATAGAAATTCTCATTCAAAGTTTACTCTTTAAAAAAGCACAAGAGAAAAGTACAGCTCTATGGAAAACACCAAACTCCCCAACACATCCCCCTCAGCCTGAGCTCACCACCCCTGTGAGTTTGACCGAGCTCTCCCTGCCTTCTTGGAAGTTCTTGGTTTCCTGCACATGGTGAGGGACAGGCCTCCCTTGCTTAGAAACATACCCCTTTTAACACTGAGGGGAGATTGATATACACACACAGAGAACATGAAACAATGGGTTTATCATACACACTGTAAGGAGAAAGAAAAGGAGTACTTGTGGCACCTTAGAGACTAACAAATTTATTAGAGCATAAGCTTTATGCATCCGATGAAGTGAGCTGTAGCTCACGAAAGCTTATGCTCTAATAAATTTGTTAGTCTCTAAGGTGCCACAAGTACTCCTTTTCTTTTTGTGAATACAGACTAACACGGCTGCTACTCTGAAAACTGTAAGGAGAGTGATCACTTAAGATAAGCCATCACCAGCAGCGGGGGGGGGGGGGGGGGAGGAAAACCTTTCATGGTGACAAGCAAAGTAGGCTATTTCCAGCAGTTAACAAGAATATCTGAGAAGTAAAACTATTTCCCCATGTTATTTCTCCCCCCCACCCCACCCCCTATTGTTCCTCAGATATTCTTGTTAACTGCTGGAAATAGCCTACCTTGCTTGTCACCATGAAAGGTTTTCCTCCTTCCCCCCCTGCTGCTGGTGATGGCTTATCTTAAGTGATCACTCTCCTTACAGTGTGTATGATAAACCCATTGTTGCATGTTCTCTGTGTGTGTATATCAATCTCCCCTCTGTATTTTCCACCAAATGCATCCGATGAAGTGAGCTGTAGCTCACGAAAGCTTATGCTCTAATAAATCTGTTAGTCTCTAAGGTGCCACAAGTACTCCTTTCCTTTTGCGAATACAGACTAACACGGCTGCTACTCTGAAACCTTTTAACACTGACTCTGTCCTCTCTTTTCCTATATGCTGCAAGCTGGGGAAGGTCTAGGCTCCAGCTCCTACCTCCCCCATCTATTTCTGTGACGAGAGAGACATACAAAGCCAATGGCCCTGCTGGCAGAAAACCCACTAGAGGGAAGAGCTGTTCAGTGCTGATGGTCCTTGCTTGCTCTGTCTTAATATCTCTGTCTCATGTCTGTCTACTAAGTGTTGAGCTTCTGTTCATGGATGCTCTAATCCAGGGGTCTCGAACACGCGGCCCACGGAGTTATTTGCTGCAGCCTGCCAAGTTCCCCGCCCCGCCCCACCACATTATTTCTTGTGGCCGCCAAGCTCCCCTCACCCGCCGCCCCTCGTCCCAACTCCTCAGCCTATCTCCAGGCGATTCCTGCCGCCAAACAGCGCTTTCCAGGGGAAGAGGCGGAGAAGAGGCAGGGCAGGGCAGAGATTTGGGGAAGGGTTGGAATAGGGCAGGGAGGGGCAGAGCTGGGGTGGGGACTTTGGGGAAGGGGTTGGAATGGGGGTGGGGAAGGGGTGGGAAGAGGCAGGACAGGTGCAGGGCCTCATGGAAGAGATGGAGTGGGGGCGGCGCTGGGGTGGGGGCTTTTGTATCTTCATATGAAAAGGTGTCAGTGATGTGGCCCTCAAGCCAATGTACTAGTCCTCATGTGGCCCTTGTGGTGATTTGAGTTTGAAATCCCTGCTCTAATCCATAGGGAAGATCACAATCATTCCCAAAAGAAAATAGAATTTCTAGTTTGACACAGACGTATCTCCTAACTGTCACAGGAGTCTCATTGGTCAGTGCACTGGATGGTTCCAGGACCTTTCCCTTTCAAATCGAGAGTTCAAACCCAGCCTAGGTCAGTAGTAACAGAAAGCAGTCATCCTCTTTGGAGGCAGTGTAAAATGTGGGTCCCACAACTCCTCTCAGTGCACAGGTATGCACAGCATAAAAACCACACCCTCGCTGATAGTATCAGCAGGGAATCCAAAGACTGAATGGGACCTTCTCATGCCTGGAGCTGGGTCCAGGACAGTGATGAGACACACTGACAGGCAGCAAGGCATTGTGCTACTAGGGCCCGTGCTTTACCCGCTCTGAGAATGGGGCACTTTGAGTGGGTTTACTTCTGGTGAGAGGTGTCACGCTGATAGCCTAGAGCTTGGGCCAATATTTCCACAAGCAGCCTCTGACTTGAGGGATCTCCATTTTTGGATACCCAACATGAGGCACCCTGCTGAACACCCACCATTCCAGTTAAAGTCAGTGGGAACTATGGGCATTCAGCGCTTCTGGAAATCTGGCCCAAGGAGGTGTCTTGAGCTGGGTGCTCAAAAACAGAGGCACCCAAAAATCAGAGGCTGCTTCTGAAAATGTGGGCCTAGATCTAGATTAAAAAAGTGCAGACTGAATGCTGCCAAAGCTGGCAGAGGTCACAGAAAGGTGTAGGCACCAGTGGATCAAGACTGAGCCCTATGCTTCCTAGGTTGAGAGGCTAGAAGTGATGTAGAGAGGTACAGTATGGTGGGGGTCCTTTGGGCTGGGGAGAGGCAAAAGAAGCTTTTTGCAGGGCTGTGCGGCACCCCTTGTGGCCAGCACTCAGAGCTGCGTGACCAGGCAGCTGCCACGAGCTGTGGCCACCTCTCCCATGTCCCTGTAACACTAGGCCAGAGAGAGGGGGAGGGCAACTTGGATAGGAGAGAAAAGTGTCTCAAGCTAGGTGAAGATGATCACAAGCTACATTTACCTTTGTGGCTGTTGTATCAGAGTCTATCTATCAGAGCCAGTGAGATGGCTCAACTCCTCTATTTCACAGCGCAATTGGTAAACAAATCATGCATTTTTACTGGGAGGAGGAAAAAAACCCCACCACACAACCATCTCCGAACAAACAAGCTCCAATAGTAGTGTGCTGTGTTGTGCCAAGGGAAGCATTCATAAAGCATATGGGCTTAGCCAGAAAAGTGAAATTACAGAGTGCCTTGTTCCTGGCAGGCACACAAATCCACTTTCTAATGAAGTTTACAGCTAGAAGAATTTAGGTCACTACTCGGAAGCAATCAGTTTATTCCAGGCAGCTCTTTAAATATTTTAAGAAATCACTGTCAAATTCTGATCACATCTCAGTGAAAAGGCTAAACTTGCTGGTTTAGCAGATTTCATAGGCTGAGTTGAAAAACCGTTTTTTCTTAAAGTTCCCTCCTAACACTGCAGTGGGGCAAATAAAACCGGGCCCCTCCTGCCGTGTAATCCTGGCAGCGTGTTATACAAATGACCCAAATGTAGCCTATGTCGTTCTGTCCCATATCTGGCTCAGTCTTCCCAGGCCCCAAACAAAACTGTCTTTCCCCTATGGGATGAGAGACGTGGGAGACTTACACTAATAGGCTGAGGTTGCCCAAACTTCATGGAGTTCAGAAATACAATTCTGTAACAGCTGGATTTTATTACTGCTGAATGAAGATACTATCTACAGCCAGATCTGCATTCTAAAATCACAGGAGCAACTAAAAACAACTTCTTAGCATAGGTTGATCCTTAACTAAAGGTTGAACTAAATTGTACTGATACCTTGAGCAGGGGTTGACTGCATCACAAACAAGGCAAGAGGCTATGGTGCAAGCACAGGTCACACACTGTGTTTCTCCTCCCCTGCGCAGACTCCTGAATGATTTTTATTGTTGCTTAGCTGAGCAGACTCTTTGCTAGATGGACTGTCAGGCTTTCAGCAGCCCAAGCATTGGGGGCCATTCTGCCTGTTCCTTAGGGATATTTTGAAGTGGTTGCAATAGTGAGCTATCTGTGAGGGTTGACCTTTAGTGTATGTTTCACCATACAGTCAAATGCTATGGGCATGTGCATTGTATTTGGATACAGATTTTGAATGCAAATTCAGTGCTGTCACAAAGCTCATGGCAAGGCGCCAGGGCCACGGCAGACACTTCAAAAAGATGCCCTCACTGTCCTTGCAACTGAAATAGCAAGAGCTTTTTTAATGCTATTGAAGTTGATGCACAGGGATCTGGAGGCACAGAACTCTGCTGCTCTTTAGTCACAAATGTAGGCAGGTAGGCCAGCATGCAGCAGCAGAGCTAAGTTGAAGTGGTCGAATGCCCAATGTGGGAATGATGGCAGGACTAAGCCCTTGTGGTTCACATGGGAGCCCCACTATACATCAGACCCACAGTTTTAGCAGCTGACACCCAACCTTTGAGTACCCTTCCCAGCTAGGCACCACTGATGCTGTTTGCTCTGAGTATCTGTAAAGCTGGCCATAGCTTCCATGCGGTTTGTATAAGCAACGTATTGATTAGACAAGGAGAAAATTGGCCTTTCAATTCCTATTATCCTGGTGAAGTGAGACAGATCCCATGGGGTTCCGCTCACAAAATGCAACAGCCCTGCCTGCTCCTATCATCTTCCTCACTGTAGAAGATATTAAAGCATGGTACAAGCTTGGCACTTGTCAGTATCTTCAGATACAGGTAAGGGCCCATTTCTGCAGTCCTATCGTTGTGTGTATGTGTTCTCTCTATGGTTTTGTATGTGCACGTAGATCCCTACTGTAGCCTGTACACATGTGAGATCCTCATAGTTGTATGCACCCCTCCATAGGATATGTCTACACTTGGAGCTAGGGGTGTGAGTCCCAGCTTGCATAGACAAACTCACATCAGCTTGCTAAAAATGATGGGGTAGCTAGAAGGGAGGTAGCTCGAGTATGTCTGCACATGCTGGGACTCACCCTTAGCTCCAAGTGTAGACAGACCCATAGTAGAGTTAGGTGGAGGGATAGCACTGGTAATTTCTACCAGGACACTTTTTAAATACCTGACACTCAGCCCATTTGAAAGGGAAACATTGCTACTCACAGATATATTTACAAGGCCCTTCATTTTCAAGTTTTATTTTGTTTAAAATTTCCCAGGGATTTATCAGTGTTTATTGCAAAACTTAGAAAATGGGCACACAAAAAAATCAGTGTAAAAAATTAAACTTCAGTTTTCTGGGTTAATAGGGGAGGATGGGAGGACAGAATAAAAGCAACAGACAGAAAAGTAAGAATATTGAAAGTAAAAGCAGACCTCTGAGGGAAAAGAAGTCATCTCTGACCAGGGTAATTTCTCAGTAATCGCTCCCCTCAGCTGATGGTGAAATTTTACCAAGTAACTCTGGAAAAATTCACAGAACTGCTTTCCTGCTCCTAAGCACTATACTTGTACTGATACTATCTATTTTATGATCAGTGGCATTAGCCCATCCCCTGGCTGCAGAGCTGCTCACTGCCTGCCACCTAGAATGCTGCTCAGTGTAAGTATTTTCATTACAAAAAGAACAGGAGTACTTGTGGCACTGTTCTTTTTGCAGATACAGACTAACACGGCTGCAACTCTGACACCCATTTTCATTACAGTTAGCAGAAGGCGCTACTGAAAGGCTCCTATTTATTGTAGTATCGGGAGGCAAATAGGGGAGTTTAGTAGACAAAGAGGGGTGTATGTGGAGGCATCATTCATATCCAGGTCTCCAGGGCCATTCCCTGATTTGGGAGGCCCTCTAGGAGAAGTTGTTGTTTAAAGGACCCATCTAGCTCTCTGTTCACACGCAGCAGGACATTCCTCTCCACTGCCTCCCAGCCACTGAGGCTAGGAGACCTGACAGCTGGAGGCTAAAGTTTCCAAAGACTTGTGGGAGGATTGTGGGTGGCTGAAGCTAGTGTCATAACACCAGGGCTGGGGCTCTGATTGGTAGGCTGGGCAGAGTCTACCCAGCCATTAGTATTTGATTTGGCAGTTTCTTTACTTGAAAAATAGAAATGTTTTGCCTGAACCAGAGGCTGGTGGTTCCCAAACTTTTTGGGCAACTAAGTCAATTTGCCAGAACAGGGGCCAAACTTACCTGACATGAATTGGTGCAGCTCTAGTGTCTTCCTACCTCTGGCTCCAGTGAATGTATTCAAGACGGTCAGTCAGTTCCTGCCATCTCCATTGTCTATGCACTTCTTGCCATTATGACAGCAACGCACTTCAGCCTATGGCAGGCACCACTGAATGGGAGGTGGGCAGCACTGCCACACCAGGGCCAAGCACAGAGGCTCATTAAAGCAGCAGGGTGGGAAGTTTAGAGTACCAGCCACTAAAGGCTGAATCCCCAGAGCAGGGATTGGGAACTCTGTGCTCCAGAAGCTCTGTGCTTCTCTATGGGAAAAGTCTCAAGCTTGTAACATTTATTTTAATTGGCTGCATTCAAATCCAGGAAAAGTTAACAGGTCTCCCATATGGCTAGTGTTCAGCAGCCATTAAAGTAGGTAGGGGCAGTGGGAGAAAAGGGTGAAGGCAAGCTGCCCATTAGCGGTTTACATGAATGGAAGGGGCTGCAGCCCACAATCTTCACCTCTTAATTCCTATGCAAATCAGAGTGGCAGGTACATAAATTTCCTCTTCCTCCAGTGCAAAGTTTGGCAGTTTGCATACTGCAATCACAGGATTGTCAGTTACCCCCAGGTCATCTGATTCGAGCCCCAGCTCCATTAGTGACAGATCCTGGCACCCTAGTCACATGCTGCAGTACCTTACTCCACAAGAGATGTCACTTATGGGACCCAGGAATAGGATGAAACTTCACCTGAGGGTGGCACAATCTGATTATAATGATTAATTACTTGGGACCCCATCCATAATTTAGAGCCTCACTGTGCTAGGCACTGTACAAACACAGAACAAAAAGACAACCTCCACGCTGAAGAGCTGACAATCTAAGTATAAAATGAGAAACCCGGTGGATACAGCAGATGAGGCAGGGGAGCACAGGGAAACAATGAGATCATAATTTCAGCACGATAAGCAGCACTCACAGCACATCAGTGACTTAACCTTCATTGAGATGCTTGTGGGCATCACAGTAGAGGCAAGTCTGAAGGAGGACAATGAAGTGACCTTGGGGATTGTGGCCCCTGCAGTACCCCTTCGTGATCTATCAGGGCACAACGCACCCAGCTGCACATCTCTGTGAGCAACAAGATAGCATTGGTTTGGGTCTCCAGCCCAGACACACTTCAGTTAGGGTTGCCAACTTTCTAATTGCACAAAACTGAAAACCCTTGCCCCGTCCCTTCCTCTGAGGCCCTGCCCCCACTCACTCCACCCCCTTTCCTCTATTGCTCACTATTCCCCACCCTCACTCACTTTCACTGGGCTGGGTAGGGCAGGGGGTTGAGAAGGGTTGAGGGCTCCAGCTGCCAGTGCGGGCACCGGGTGGGGCCAGAAATGAGGGGCTCAGGGTGAAGGAGGAGGCTCTGGGCTGGGGTGCAAGAGGGGCTGAGGGCTCCAGCTGGAGGTGCGGGCTTTGGGGTGGATCTGGGGACGAGGGGTTTGGAGCGTGGGAGGGGGCTCAGGGCTGAAGTGCAGGAAGGGGTTTGGAGTCTGGGAGAGAGTTAGGGTGTGGAAAGGGGTTCTGATCTGGGGTAGGGGGTTCATGGTGCGGGCTCCACCTGTCAGCGCTTACCTCAAGCAGCTCCTGGTTGGCGGTGCAGAGGGGCTAAGGCAGGCTCCCTGCCTGCCCTGACTCCGTGCTGCTCTTGGAAGTGAGCAGCATGTCCAGGCCCTAGGTGGCTCTGTGCAGTGTACACCACCTCCACAGGCACCACCTCCACAGCTTCCATTGCCTGTGGTTCCCGGCCAATGGGAGCTGTGGAGCTGGCGCTTGAGGCAGGGAGGCACACTCAAGGTGCGGAGCTTCTCTGGCCCCTGCACCATGTTTCCAGGAGCTGTGCGGAGCCCCACTGGGCCAATTAGACTTTTAATTGCCTGGTCAGTGGTGCTGACAGGAGCTACCAGGTTCCCTTTTCGACCGGGCGTTCCATTCAAAAACTGGGCACCTGGCAACCCTAGCTTCAGTCCTGTCCCTTTTGAGGTGCTAGGGTCCAAGAGTAATCAGGAAACAAACAAACATAAAAGTCCAACAACTCAAAAGTGTATAATTCAATGAACCCTCAAGTGGGACCTCACCCTTCTAGTTAAGCACTGGAATAAATTGCCTAGGGAGGTTAGGGAATCTCCATCACTGGAGATATTTAAGACCAGTTTAGGCCAACACCTGGCACAGATGGTCTAGACTCTAGATAATACCTAGTCCTGCCTTGAGTCCAGAAAACTGGACTAGATGACCTCTCGAGATTCCTTCCAGTCCTACTCTTCTATGATTCTATTCAGGGCTTGGCTTCACAACAGTCTGTACCTCAGCCCCCCTACAAAACCTCAGGGTCTGGCCATTTGTCTAAAGTAGGGCCAAGATTTCACCCCATGCTCATCAGTGAGAGAGCTTGGTTTAGTGAATTGAACATGGAGCTGCGAGTCAGGGACTGCTGGCTTTTAACTTCAGCTCTGCCACTGCATGACCTTGGTCATGTTATTTAACCTCTCTCTACTTGATTTCTCCAGCTATACAATGGTGATGAGGTTTAGCTCACTGGTGTGAGGTGAGGCTTAATTTATGTTTTCATAGTATATGAAGAATGGAAAGTGCTCAGTATTAAATGGCAAAGGAAGAGAGATCTGACATTTCCTCCCCTCCTTCCCCCTGCATGCATGAAGGAAAGAGCCCTAATTCATACATTTTTCCCCAGCGCCTGGCAGCTCAACATAGCGTCACAAGCAATATGCCAAGTGTTCTACTTAGCTTGCTGCAGCTTGAGGATGATTAACAGGAGATGGTTATTTTTTTCTTGTTTTAGTCCTGGGGGGATTGCCTTGTCACTCAAACTGTTGTACAGCACACAGATTAAGTCCTGAACAGTGCACAAAGCATATGTTAACAGCTGCAGCTAGGTATAGAGAACATACATTAGAACATGTATAGCAGAGAGGTTTCTCCTTGTTCCAGATGATGTATTCAGAAAGGTTCTTTTTTAGAGATGGTTGTAAACCTGAATTGCCATTATATGGGAAACCCTAACATTAAGAAAAATTCCAAATTAGGACAAAAAAGCAGAAATTTCCAAATTTCCTATTAAATGAAAATTATGCCAAATTTTAATTCAGGAGGATTGAATGTGTCATTTTGATAGGGTCACATTATTTTGCTTCAATGTTATCATTTTGATTCATTTAGTTTTGACTTGTATCATTAACATTTAAATATATTAAATGTAATAAGCATCATGCATTAATATTAAATATATACTATAGTAAAATACATTTAAATAAAAGTCAAAGCTAAATGAATCAAAATGATAAAGTTGAAACAAAACATTTAGACAACATCAAAACAAAATGAGAAAGTCAAAATGATGTTTTGCCATTGAAGATTTTGTTCAAATGTACACATTGCCAGCAAAATATTTGTATTTCGATTAAATCGCTTTTTTCAATGGAAAATGGTTCCATCTTTTAGTTTTTTAAGCCAGCTCTAGATTTTCAATTAAAATGGCATTTCTGGCCTAATTGGTGGATAGGCTCTATTCTACCATTCAAAGGGACCTAGATTTGATACTATGCAGAAAACCAAGATTTGATTTCCCCATGCACATCCCTGACTCCATAGATTGTGAATCAATCACTGTGGTATCTGGGTATTTGAGTACATTGGGTGTATGTGACAGGCTGATAGAGGGGAAACTGAGGCACAGCAGTGCACCTAGGTGGGGAGTGTACAGTGACCATGTGACATACCCCCAATCCTCATCTGGCAGGAAGATTGCTCTGACCCCAGCGTGGTAAGTGACGGAAAATGAGTAGCAATAGAGGTACAGAGGTCCCCCAGATAGGAAGAAAAGGAATTTCTAGCTCATTGCCCAATGTTGAGAGTAAGAGTGGGTAGCTTTAAACACAAACATGCAGTAGGCTAGATCAAATAGACTTCCCAATGGGGGAGGGTTAGCTTTTCTACTTTAAATGTTATTCACCCTTGTGGGCCTAGGGAACAATTTAGACAGGTCAGGCTCCTGGAAACGATAGCTCTCTCTCTCTTCCATCCCACCCCACGTTGGCCAAGTACAATGGTGACAGTTCTCCCCAGTACAGCATGGTTTCAAAGTGTCTGTCAGATCTCCTCTCACCAATTGAGTAGCATTTTCAACAAGCTGCCGAATCTACCTCCCTCCCACTCTTTGAATGTCACAGCATTCTCACAAGGTGTCAGAATTATGGCTCAGGATTTTTTCAGCACACTGTGCTTTTGCCAAGAACTTATTTCCTCTGCAGGCAAATAACAGAATGCACGTTATGTAACATCCTTACTTCACAAAGCCCCAGCTGAACGGTGACCCTGCAGGGTCCTTGTTGGAATCTATACCATGAGCAAGGGCAAGGGAAAAGTTGCAACTGGGCAAGATTATGATTTAGGATGCTATTTAGTAACATTTATACACACAACTATTAAAAAGGTCATCTATCCCTTACCATAGCCATTCCTTGGCAATCCTTAAGAATGCTTATTAGTGAGCTAGTAAATATTCTGGGGCAGGGACCATCTCTTCTTGTTGCATCACAATGGGGCCTCAATCCCTGATGGGGCTTGCAGAACAACACTACCACAAACCAATACTAATAGATCACTCCTGTAACCCCAGCTTCCCTTCACCTGTTAACATCTACACAATAATCCAGCAATACAAGATAGACATAAGGGATGAAATCCTGGTCCCACTGAAGTCAGTGGGAGTTATCTTCAGTGGGGCCAATATTTCACCAAATATCTAAGATTTCCCACCACAGTATTCGTATTCTCTCACAGCTGAAGAAGTAAATAGACCTTGCAATGCATGAAAAAGCTGAGCTGGAAATTCGGCTCTCAAAGTCAGCTCTGTGACAGAGCTCTGGGTTGTCTGCAGCATCCTCTGAGAAGCTTGAAAGTCTCCCCTTCTACAGGATTGATTATTGTCCTTTTCCACTTAGCAAACATTGGTTAGCTTGCTGTAGTCTGAAAGGAGATGGATTTGGCGTCTTTGGTTTAACAATTTATGTGGGGCCTTATCACACCCCAATCCATCTTTCTGTGCATAAGCAGAGCTCATGTGTGGTGAAAGCATGCATCCATTGTTATTAGGGTGACAAAATATCCCATTTTTAAAGGGACAGTCCTGTATTTAAGCCCTCCTGCAGGTGTCTCAACTTTTTCTTAAAAATGGGCAAAAATTGTCCCATATTTTGTATCTTTCTCCCCCACCACCCCATCCCCCATCAGTACTTGCAGGTCCTGCTGCTGGCCAGATCCCTGCTTGCCAGCCACCCACCATTTCTTTTAACAGGGGCTCAGCCAACTTGATGTTAAGCAGAACTATGTAGTACAAACATTCAAATTGATTGCCACTGAACTCACTTGAATATGAGTAATTTTACCAGGTGTCCTGTATTCAGCATAGGGAAATATGGTCACTCTAATTGTTACTATATGCTCAGCAAGAGGAGCACAGACTGTCATAATGAACCTGTGGCTACATCTCTCCAATTAAATGTGGGTTTTTTTCCCTTTAGAAAAAAGTTATTCTAGAAAATTAGGATCCTATTGCATGAGCTGAATGTCAGTATTTGACAAACTGATGTCCCTTTTAAAAGAAACATGCTAGCGTGCTGTCCAAGTGGACTTGACTGGTGAGTTGTAAATTCCATTTGGGGGTTTACCTTTGAAATGCCAATCCTTGTACTTATTAGCATTATCATAACATGAATGTGATAGCACATGCTAGGTCATCTGGGTAGCAGGAGGAATCAGTTGCTGCTCAGACAAGGGAGTGTTTCCTGAAATAATCATGTGTGTATTCAAAAGATACTGTTAGTAGTTCTTACTTAGCAGTATTATCCCTGCTAGCTGGGCATCTCTGCAATGACAATGGTTTTGTCTTCACTTCAAAAATAGGTGTGCACGCGCATTGGGAAGGGGAGGGGGGTTATAGTGAGACAACTACATGCGTTTGCTCTCCAACTATAAAATCCTATTGGAGATAAGGCACCTGTAGTTTTTAGCATGAGGTAGCTAGGCAAACTCAGCACTATACCCTCTTCCCATAGTTGACTTTGTCTGGTTTCCTCATGATAAAAACTACATTAGCTATGCTGCTGTAGACAATTTTTTGGCAGTGAAGACAAAGCTAGTGATGGCCGGTCTTCACTAGGAAAAAAGGGGATATTCTTGAGTTAGCTAACTCCCATTAATACCCTAGTGAAAGTAAGGAAGTTTGTAGTTCTCACACAACTCAGCAGATCGAATTAAAACCCACAGGGGGAGCTTAGTCTTTTAACCAGACATGCTAACTCACATGAAAGTTACAAACTGCCTTGTCTTCACTAGGAGTTTACCTTGAGTTAAGAACACACCTCTTCTCCTAGTGAAGCCATAGCTGATAAACAGCTATAATAGTAGCTATCTGGTCAGGAGGCCAAGTGGGGGGGGGCACTAAATGGGTTAACATGGTAACGTTTAGTGTTCTGGGTTCAAATCCTATCTTAGATTACAAAAGAAAATAAGTTTGATAACCTGATTCTAGTCTCCTACCCAAAGTCATAGTGCATGATTAACAGACCCTGTTCCAGGGATACCTATGACCAGAATGGCAAAAGGGCAGAAATCAAAATTGTCAACAGCGCTGTGCAAGGACACCGAACTAAAATAACAAGGAGTGCTATGAAGACCCAAAGATAATTAGCAGAGGTGTGAGCAGCCCCAAGACTGAAATAGCATCGAGAACACTGGCAAGTGAGCAGGGACCAAAATAGAAGGCTTTGTATGTTACATTTGTGAAGAGAGAGTGCTGTGTGTCACCCTACAATTAGATAAACAGGACAAAAAAAACTATCAGTGCATACTCCCTCTACGTATGACTGATTAGAACTAGTTCTGCCCATTTGGTGTTCATGAAATGGAGTGACTGGAAGTCAGGACCAGAATCCATATTTATAAATACATGACCTATGAACACATTGCCTCTGCTACTTTCAGGACAAGCTAAAAGCCTGTATTCCCCAAAGATCTTTGCAACTGTAACTGGGACCATAACCTGCCAAAGAATAACATTCCTTCCAACAAGAGGCCCTTTCTGTAACAAAGCACACTTCCTCTTGGGCTCTCAGTCAGCACGTGGAATTAGTCCAAACAGATAACTCACTGCTCTGGAGACTCATATACTAATGAGACAAACTATTCCTACCCACTCAGGAAGGAACGTCTTGCTGCAAACTGAACAAACAAGTGCATAGCTCGCCTTATCAAAGTACACAGAACTTGTGGTTATAAGGAGGCTCCTTTAAACAATTAGTTGTATTTTAACAGTAGTGTTTTACTTACAATATGAAGAACCACCAAAGTGGCTGAGTGTTGACCTGGTAGATGGCTGGCACTGCAGAGAAAGAGATGGAGCATGTCTATAACACAGTGATTTATAGAAGCTTTAAGCGCTCCACTCAGACACAGTAAATGCTACAGGACCACATGTGAATGACAGGCAGAGTTCTCCTACTGAAAAGCATTTGACTTGCACTGAACCTAATGGAAGATTTGTGCTGGTCTCTGAGGGGTGAATTTAGCCCTAGGATTTGAAAGATTAATTTACATAATACAGGCAGACTATATAGCTTGTAATTATAAAGGTTAGAGAGGAAATCAGAACAGTGGCAGCAGGCATGGCATGCCAAGCTCCAAATGTGGATTGGGGGCTGGAGGAGGAGAAGAAGAATAGTGTGAATTGGAAAAAAAGAAGGGGAAGCAAGTGGACAGAAATAAGGAGTGATGGTGGCAGCTACAATAAGATGTGGTGCAAGGGGAGCCAGGGATGGTGAGGTAAAGGCAGCAGCCAATCCAAAGAGGTTTGGAGTGACTGCATTAGACCCCATCAGGATCAGCTGCCAGCTTTCAGACAACTTTTAAAACAGTCCCCCACTTTTTTCTCTCAAAAAAATCTCAGCTACAAGGCATTCTGCATGAAACGTGGAGTATTTAACTCTACGCCAAACCAGGGACACCGGGAAAAAGGAACAAAAAGCTTTAGCGGAGACCTTAGTCCCAATCCACAGCTGCAGCTGAGGCATGTACAGCTCCACTAGGGGTAAGGGAAGAGATTTGGCTACAGTGGGCAATGGAGCAGGCCCTGTCTTCACATTCTCATGATCCTGGACCAGCTGTGCAATGGGCTGATTCCCTGCCACAATTAACAACCCGTGGGTTTGTCTAAGTCATGTATCCAATGGCCCCAAGGAACACCAGCCCTGTCCTCCTTTCCCCCAGGTACATGAAGGGGCTTGGCATGGGAGCAGTCGCACTGTCTCACCACAGCAGCTAAGGATTCCCTTCCCTCAAGGTGGTCCTCCAGGAGCAAGCTATGCTGGCCTTAGGGCTGCTTAGAGCCACACAAAGTAACCCCTCAGATAGCCAGGGCCCTATGTTGAAAATGGGGGAGGAATTTGTTTTTTCAGCCAGTGATCAAGGGAGGCTTTGTCTAGATTCACCCTGAGGTTTCCTTTCCTGTCTAAGCCCTTCATATTTGAACTGTCTCAAGGCAAAATGTAGGAGTTGGACTGGTTCTGTGTGACCTATCCCGACCTTGGAGCAGGCTGTTAGGTACACCTGGTTGATCAGAGTCAATCCTCCCTCCGCCCAGCCTCTCTAAATAATAATCACTAAGGAGGATAGGACATTTCTTGTTCCCAGGCTGCTACTGCAAGAACTGTCCACGGAAGTTTATTTCTAACCCAGGACAAGGCAGCTCTGGCCAATATAAAATAAACTGAATATTAGAATAAGCCCAAGGGCTGTTCTGACTTGAGTGAGCATTTTAGTTATTCAGTACAAAACTTTTTCAAAATTGGAGCTGTAGAATTTCCAATCTGTCACATGAGAGAGACCCACAGATGCTAATACTTGCTTATCCTGACGTATGTGAGGCTAGCTGATACAGCACGCCTCTCCTGTAGTTCTCCAAGCACTCTATAAACATGGGAAAGCCCCTCATTTTCACTGTGCAGATGGGAAAACTAAGGCACCAAGGCTAGGGATATGTCTTCACTGAAGCTAGCTCAGGTTCTTATGTGGATGTTGCTCCACTCCCCCATCCACACACAAAGCTCTCTCATCCAAGTTATGTGTTTTTTTCAAGCTGGCCTGGCTGGGGATGTGGGTTAGATTAGAGCATGGATTCCACTTGTGCTGGTAATCCATCCTACTTGCAGCACGGATGCAAGAAGTTGGCACCAGACTAGCACTTGGGAGACAAGGGTTCTGTCAACTGCAATGCTGGGAACAGAACCCTGGTCTCCCAAGTGTCAGTCTGGTGCCAACTTCCTTTGAACTGCATGGCTGGGGGAAGTGAAGGGAAGAGGAGTAGATATAGTCACCCGATTTACCACAGGCTTTTATTCCAAGTGACATTTGCAACTTGGTTTCCCTTCAGTTAAAAAGTCAGTAAGGAGAACCACAGCCAAAGGGAGTGCTTACAGCTGGAGTGCTTAGAGCTAGTCAGGGAAGAAAATTATGTGATGGATTAATACATTTACTTTGTGTTAATTGTATGAGATTGCCCAGCAGAACAATTTAAGAATAAAATACACATCTCTAATACCAACATTGAGTGGCTTGCGTGTTTGGATACCCTTTTAGTCTTGGCAATAAAATGTAATCTGTGATTTTAAAGGCCCTCAGCAGCTACCAGTTAGATGAAAATAAAGTGGGCAATTGATAAGCAAATCTGGGTATATCCCTTCACATAGCAGACCATGAAAGAGTGGAGCCTATTATATAGCTGAAGCAGGCAGAGAGGAGAAAACTTAGGGTTAGCACTGTTCTCTACTTCAAACAGACTTAAGTCAGTTCCACAACGTGCAAGGATCACTTCTTCTGGAAAACAAGTTAGATATTTAACTAAGTTCTGCAAATTACACAGCCCCGAGTAAACAATTGACCCATTTTTCACAAGTAAGTTCTGCTCTCTTAGAATTAAGGATGTTTACAATCACTAATTTAGTTACTGCAATTTTACGTCAATACATAAAACAGGCCTCTGCACATTGATTGCATGGAAGTCCTGATATCCTGAAGATATCCATTTTAGGCAAAATGGGCTGTCTACAGCAATACATCTAGCATAACTAAGTAATTCAGACATTGTATTGTATTGACAGCAGAAGTGTTAAGAGATCAGCCTGGGCAAGTCACATCTGCTCTTGGCAAGTACACCAGTATGACCATTAGAAGATAGCGAGCATCTTCTGTCAGATGCCTGTGCAAGAGCACTATCTGTTAAGCGCACACAACAGCAGCTACTAACGATTTATGCCACGGCATGGTAAGAAAATTTGAATTTTGATCTTGTAAAATGTTAATATTCCTTGCCTACAAGCCAAGTATCATTCAGAAAGAAACATTTTTCCCCCCTTTGAATAAAATCTACAAGAACCCATTCCAGATTCCTTACAGACAAACTGAGTAGGCCTAAGGCCCTGAACCTGCAACCTGATCCATATGGGCAGATCTTGCCAACACATAACGTCCCACTGATTTCAGTGAGGCTCTGCATGGCCCACCTGCCCCAAACAAGGCCTTACATGATCTGAGGGGTAAATATACCATTGCCAACAGAAATGACTTAAGTAAGGTTCAACTCAGAGCTTCTAGAATACAAGCTCCAAACCAGAGTCAGCTCTAGGTTTTGCAGACTATGCAAAGCCAAGAGTGGGTCCCCAGCCAGGTGGGTTGAGATTAGTGTGGAGATAGTGAGTTCTATAGCAGCACAGAATTGGGGTTCAGGGCACATTTCATTGTGGGCTCCAGCTGATCTCTCAAAGTAGTTGGGTGCTACCAAGAGGCTGTTGCTAGGGAAAGGAAAATGCTGACAAAATGAGACTGAAGCAAGGGCCACTAAGCAGCCACATACTTAGTACATGCATTAGGCTGCCCCTGCTGCAGGTAGGGAGCAGTGAAGACAAGTTACAGTATAACTAAACAATGGAACAAACATGTTAATCTTCAAGTTCACCAAGCGGTACAATGTGAAAAATAACTCAATGAGTTAGCCATCTATTTCATAATAGAGTGGCAACACATTTGAGTTAGTATGGCATGAAGCACAGTAGCATCACTCCCCCCCGAGGTTTATTCCAATTACAAGACTGACCAGCATGTACTGGCAGAGTGAGGCATAAAGTCTCTTCAGCATTGCCTAAGGTAGAGAATTTTGGCATTGTGATCCCCTCCGGAATGCTTGTTTTACACAAATGCTTATGCATAGGGCCCTACCAAATTCACAGTCCATTTTGGTCAATTTCACGGTCATAGGAGTTTACAAATCATAAATTTAATGCTTTCAGCTATTTAAATCTGAAATTTCATGATATTGTAATTGTAGGAATCTTGACCCAAAAAGGAGTTGTGGGGTGGTCTCAAGGTTTTTGGGTGGGGGGGTTGCGGTACTGCTACCCTTACCTATGTGCTGTTGCTGGTGGCAGCTCTGCCTTTATAGCTGGGCAGCTGGAGTGTGCTGGCTGCTGGCCGGGAGCCCAGCTCTGAAGGCAGAGCCACTGCCAGCAGCAGCACAGAAGGATGGCATGGTATGGTATTGCCACCCTTCCTTCTGCACTGCTGCCTGCAGAGCTGGGCCTTCCATCAGCAGCCACCATTCTCCTGCTGCCCAGCTCTGAAGGCAGCAGCGCAGAAGGAAGAGTGGCATGGTATGGTATTGCCATCCTTACTTCTGTCCTGTTGCTGCTGGCAAGGCACTGCCTTCAGAACTGAGCAGCCGGAGAGCGGCGGCTGTTGGCTAGATAGCAGCGCAGAAGTAAGAGTGGCAATACTGTGACCTCCCTAAAATAACCTTACAACCCCCCTGCAACTCCCTTTTGGGTCAGGACTCCAAATGTGAGAAACACTGGTCTCCCTCATGAAGTCCATATAGTATAGAGTAAAAGCACACAAAAGGCATGTTTCATGGCCATGAATTTGGTAGGGCCCTACTTATGCATTGTTGCAGGCATTTACATCTTCATTGTCATGACCCTTGCTCTAGGCAAAGCTAAATAGGTTGCGCAGAGACACAGCGACTTCCAATACAATGCCACTGTAGACAGAAAGTGCTAGTGTGACTGCTGCAATTGGCCCTCCAAGTGCAGTCCCAGTGTCCCACAATGCTCCTGCCTATCCAGCAATGACCAATCTTACAGCTTAGAAGCACTGCTTCAGATACCTGTCAAGTCATTCACTTAGTAACTCTCACATGGTGGGCGGGAGGAGAGTGGTAAAAGGGGAGGGGAGAGCAACCAAGTTGGTACTCAGCTACTTTCTACTCTGCCTCTTCCCTGATCCCACATTCAAAGAGCCAGAGCAGCAGAGGACAAGAGAGAAAATACAGCTTTAAAATTTTGCTTTATGGAAGCTTCTTTTGGAAGTGTCACAAGGATCCACCTGAAAACACAGAGAGAAAGCATTCAGAAGTCACTGCATACACACGCAACACTGCGTTACACTGCAGTTTGCCTGCCATGGCTGTCCATTTGTTGCCTCAGCAGGGCTACCCTAAATGTAAATGCAGTGTTGAATGTACACATGCAGTGCTCAGCAATTAATTTCTCTTCTTTGTCTGTGTGCGTGCAGGTGAATCACTAGGGGTAATAGATTTGGAGCAATATTCTAACTGCATAGCAGCGTGTGAACTATGGCAGTCAGTCTGTTGCCTCAGCATAACTCTCACACTGCTACACAGAATGCTACTCCCGACCTTTTATCTTCTAGTAATGCACCTGAAAACACAAAGGAGAGAAATTGTTTGGCAGCAACTGCATGCAGACTCAACACTGCATTTAGGAGGATTGCTATGGCAGTCCATTTGTTGCCTCAGCATATCTCGCACAATGCTATGCGGTCAGAATACTGCTCCCAACCTATTCGCTAGTAATTCCATGTGCCTTGCAATAGTGTCCAGCACTCGTTTGTGTTGTCCCCAATCCAGGAACAAATATTGCCTAGGGCCCACTGCATTAGATAAGGGAACTGACTGGGCACTATCAATAGGCCTGGAAGGACATCCTCATTCCAACGCAGACCATTCCCATCTGTAGATCAAGAGGGGAACACAAGAGAACAGTTAGTTCAGCAACAAACCACACACAACAGGGTATGATCCAAAGAGAAGAAATCAATTCAAAATAATCAGCCTCCTTGTTCCCTCAAGTTGCAACACCCAAGTTGCTCATCGTAATACCATCCAATCCTCTGGGTTGTCCATTGAGTGACTCTCCTTTATAGCATCTGCAAGTACTAGGGCATAGCCCCTTCCTCTCACAATTGGTGCATGGATCCTTGAGCAGGACAGAGTCATTTGAAGTTGGAGTCAGACTGCTGCAGCGGCACAGGAGCTAGCAAACAGAGCTCTAAACAGGGGAGTTTGAGTGGGAGTTCTGTTGGAGGAGAAGGTAGTTGTACTTGGTTTTGTATTTTTAGTATTTGTGTGTGTGTAGGGGCTTTGTGCTGGGAGAGCAGCTGAGCCCTGCTTAGGGGGTGGGGCTTCTGATTAGGGGTCCTATAAAGGTAGCCTGCCAGTCAGGCAGCAGCAAAGACAGCTGCAGCAGCACAGGAGCTAGCAAACAGAGCTCTAAACAGGGGAGTTTGGATTGTGGTGCTTGTTTGGGGTTTGCTTTTGCTGGGGGTGGTCTTTTTGGTGTGGCTTGTGTTTCCCAGATTAACAGGATTTAGGTGGGAAGGCGATGACAGATATGGAGGCAGCTGTGGGAGTGACTCCTGTAGTGGAAGACACATTGAGGATGACCGGATGTACATGATCCTGGAGGGGGGAACCGGTAAGAGTTTTTTCTGCATGAAATGCTGTCTGATAGAGCTGATGGAGGAAAAGATCCGAGGTTTGGAGATGCAGGTGGAAAGTCTCGTTAAGTTTAGGAAGGGGTTTGAGCAGATGATGGAGCAAAGATATGAGGTATCTGAAGAGAAAAGCTCAGACTCACAGATGGAAGCAGGACTGGGGAATTTTGAGGGGAGACTGGGTGAGGAAAGTGGTCAGTGGAAACATGTGACTAAAAGAACCAGGCAGAGGAAAAGATGGGCTAGTGAAGAAGAAATAGAGCTTAGGAATAGGTTTGCAGAGTTGGAAAATGAAGAAGGGGCTCAGCAGGTACTTGTTGAAGGGTAAGGGAGAAGAGAGGCTAGTCCTATAGGAAAAGCGGAAGAGTCAAGAGAGACTACACCAAATATGAGCCCCAGGAGGATACAGGATGGGTTGAAGAAGATTATAAGGGAAAATAGGAATGGAAAGAACTTGCAGCCAGAGGGAACAGGGGAGAGACTGGAGAATAGCACCGTCACCAGGAAAAGGCAGGTCTATGTGATCGGGGACTCTTTATTGAGAATAGACAGGCCTGTAACTAGAGCTGATCCAGAGAATAGAAGGGTGTGCAGTCTTCCGGGTGCTAAGATACGGGATGTAGACCTGAGGTTGAAAAGGATCCTAAAGGGAGCGGGAAAGAATCCCCTAATTATCCTTCATGTGGGAACACATGATACGGCTAGATTCTCGCTGGAAAGTATTAAGGGGGACTATGCTAGGCTGGGGAAGACGCTTAAGGAAATTGAGGCTCAGGTGATCTTTAGCGGGATCCTTCCTGTTCCTAGAGAAGGGCAACAAAGATTGACAAGATTATGACTGTCAACAGATGGCTTAGGCAGTGGTGCTATAAGGAGGGCTTTGGGATGTATGGCCACTGGGAGGCATTCACAGACAGAGCACAGTTCTCTCAGGATGGACTTCATCTGAGTAGGGAAGGAAATAGACTTCTAGGATCGAGGCTGGCACAACTGATAAAGAGAGCTTTAAACTAGGAATTAGGGGGAGATGGATGGGAGATGTCGAGGAAATCTCCACGCCAGATTTTAGCATTGAGAGGGAAGAAGACGAAGTAAGAAAGGATACAGCCATGGGTAGGAGAATGTATATAAGGAGCGAGGGTGGTGTGGATACTAGTCTAATAGGTTATACTGGCTGTAGAATGACTGTGCCTAATAGGGTACAAAATGTGAGCAAGGCCAAACAGCAAAAATTAAGATGTTTATACACCAATGCGAGGAGCATAGGTAACAAAATGGAGGAACTAGAGCTACTGGTGCAGGAAGTGAAACCAGATATTATAGGGATAACAGAAACATGGTGGAATAGTAGTCACGACTGGACTACAGGTATTGAAGGGTATGTGCTGTTTAGGAAAGACAAACAAAGGTAAAGGGGGTGGAGTAGCATTGTATATCAATAAGAAGCGATGCAATGGATAAGACAGTCCGTCTGGGCAAAAATTACATTGGGGAAGAAAACTAGTAAAGCCTCTCCTACAATAGTGCTTGATGTGCTATAGACCTCCGGGATCTAATTTGGATATGGATAGAGCCCTTTTTAATGTCTTTAATAAAGTAAATACTAATGGAAATTGCGTGATCATGGGAGACTTTAACTTCCCAGATATAGACTGGAGGACCAGTGCTAGTAATAATAATAATAATAGGGCTCAGATTTTCCTAGATGCGATAGCTGATGGATTCCTTCAAGTAGTTGCTGAACCGACTAGAGGGGATGCCATTTTAGATTTAATTTTGGTGAGTAGCGAGGACCTCATAGAAGAAATGGTTGTAGGGGACAATCTTGGCTCAAGTGATCATGAGCTAATTCAGTTCAAACTAAATGGAAGGATTAACAAAAATAAATCTGCAACTAGGGTTTTTGATTTCAAAAGGGCTGACTTTCAAAAATTAAGGCAATTAGTTAGGGAAGTGGATTGGACTGAAGAATTTATGGATCTAAAGGTAGAGGAGGCCTGGGATTACTTTAAATCAAAGCTGCAGAAGCTATCAGAAGCCTGTATCCCAAGAAAGGGGAAAAAATTCATAGGAAGGAGTTGTAGACCAAGCTGGATGAGCAAGCATCTTAGAGAGGTGATTAAGAAGAAGCAGAAAGCATACAGGGAGTGGAAGATGGGAGGGATCAGCAAGGAAAGCTACCTAATTGAGGTCAGAACAGGTAGGGATAAAGTGAGACAGGCTAAAAGTCGAGTAGAGTTGGACCTTGCAAAGGGAATTAAAACCAATAGTAAAAGGTTCTATAGCCATATAAATAAGAAGAAAACTAAGAAAGAAGAAGTGGGGCCGCTTAACACTGAGGATGGAGTGGAGGTTAAAGATAATCTAGGCATGGCCCAATATCTAAACAAATACTTTGTCTCAGTCTTTAATAAGGCTAAAGAGGATCTTGGGGATAATGGTAGCATGACAAATGGGAATGAGGATATAGAGGTAGATATTACCATATCTGAGGTAGAAGCAAAACTGAAACAGCTTAATGGGACTAAATCGGGGGGCCCAGATAATCTTCATCCAAGAATATTAAAGGAATTGGCACCTGAAATTGCAAGCCCATTAGCAAGAATTTTTAATGAATCTGTAAACTCAGGAGTAGTACCGAATGATTGGAGAATTGCTAATATAGTTCCTATTTTTAAGAAAGGAAAAAAAAAGTGATCCGGGTAACTACAGGCCAGTTAGTTTGACATCTGTAGTATGCAAGGTCCTGGAAAAAATTTTGAAGGAGAAATTAGTTAAGGACATTGAAGTCAATGGTAAATGGGACAAAATACAACATGGTTTTACAAAAGGTAGATCGTGCCAAACCAACCTAATCTCCTTTTTTGAAAAGGTAACAGAATTTTTAGATAAAGGAAATGCAGTGGATCTAATTTACCTAGATTTCAGTAAGGCATTTGATATCATGCCACATGGGGAATTAGTTAAATTGGAGAAGATGGGGATCAATATGAACATCAAAAGGTGGATAAGGAATTGGTTAAAGGGGAGACTGCAACGGGTCCTACTGAAAGGCGAACTGTCAGGTTGGAGGGAGGTTACCAGTAGAGTTCCTCAGGGATCAGTTTTGGGACCAATCTTATTTAATCTTTTTATTACTGACCTTGGCACAAAAAGTGGGAGTGTGCTAATAAAGTTTGCAGATAATACAAAGCTGGGAGGTATTGCCAATTCGGAGAAGGATTGGGATATTATACAGGAGGATCTGGATGACCTTGTAAACTGGAGTAATAGTAATAGGATGAAATTTAATAGTGAGAAGTGTAAGGTTATACATTTAGGGATTAATAAGAATTTTAGTTATAAGTTGGGTACGCATCAATTAGAAGTAACGGAAGAGGAGAAGGACCTTGGAGTATTGGTTGATCATAGGATGACTATGAGCTGCCAATATGATATGGCTGTGAAAAAAGCTAATGCGGTTTTGGGATGCATCAGGAGAGGCATTTCCAGTAGGGATAAGGAGGTTTTAGTACCATTATACAAGGCACTGGTGAGACCTCACCTAGAATACTGTGTGCAGTTCTGGTCTCCCATGTTTAAAAAGGATGAATTCAAACTGGAGCAGGTACAGAGAAGGACTACTAGGATGATCCGAGGAATGGAAAACTTGTCTTATGAAAGGAGACTTAAGGAGCTTGGCTTGTTTAGCCTAACTAAAAGAAGGTTGAGGGGAGATATGATTGCTCTCTATAAATATATCAGAGGGATAAATACAGGAGAGGGAGAGGAATTATTTAAGCTCAGCACCAATGTGGACACAAGAACAAATGGGTATAAACTGGCCACCAGGAAGTTTAGACTTGAAATTAGACGAAGGTTTCTAACCATCAGAGGAGTGAAGTTTTGGAATAGCCTCCCAAGGGAAGCAGTGGGGGCAAAAGATCTGTCTGGTTTTAAGATTCTACTCAATAAGTTTATGGAGGAGATGGTATGATGGGATAATGTGATTTTGGTAAGTAATTGATCTTTAAATATTCAGGGTAAATAGGCCAAATCCCCTGAGATGGGATATTAGATGGATGGGATCTGAGTTACCCAGGAAAGAATTTTCTGTAGTATCTGGCTGGTGAATCTTGCCCATATGCTCAGGGTTTAGCTGATTGCCATATTTGGGGTCAGGAAGGAATTTTCCTCCAGGGCAGATTGGAGAGGCCCTGGAGGTTTTTGGCCTTCCTCTGTAGCATGGGGCATGGTTGACTTGAGGGAGGCTTCTCTGCTCCTTGAAGTCTTTGAACCATGATTTAAGGACTTCAATAGCTCAGACATGGGTGAGGTTTTTCATAGGAGTGGGTGGGTGAGATTCTGTGGCCTGCGCTGTGCAGGAGGTCAGACTAGATGATCAGAATGGTCCCTTCTGACCTTAGTATCTATGGAGATGGAAGCACAGAACAGATGCAAATATACAGTATACCCAGTGATGAGCTGCCAAAATCTTAACCACCGGTTCCCTCCTCACCCCATGAGGGGGTCGTGGCCCCCCCCACCCGCCCCGAACCCTTGCCCCATCCACCCCCTCCTGTCCCGAGTGCCCCCAGAACTGAGCAGGAGGGTTTTGTGGGCCACCATAGTGGGTGCCCACTGCACCCTGCCCCTAAGAGCCAGAGGGACCTGCCAGGGGGCAAGGTGGGGAGTCCCGGCAGTGCTTACCTGGGGCAGCTCTCAGGAAGCATCCAGCATGTCGCTCTGGCTCCTAGGGGCGGGGGAACGTAGCTGGGGAGGGGGGGAGCAGTTGCTCCCCCCACTGATCACTGGAGCACCCACGGGGAGAATTTGGTGGGGCAGAGAACCCACTGGCAGCTCCCCACCCTGCGCCCAGTCCCAGGTCACCTCCGCTCCGCCTCCGCCCCAGAACGCACTGCCCAGCTCTGCTTCTCTGCCCCCCAGGCTTCCCATGAATCAGCTGTTCACAGCCGGGGTGGGGGTGGCTGAGAAGCAAGTGGCGGCTTCGAGCTCAGGCCCAGGGAAGCGGAGGTGAGCTGGGGCGGGGAGCGGTTCCCCTGTGCGTGCACCCCCCTGCTGCGGCGGCAGCAGTTACCTGCTGCAGCGGGGGCAGCCCTCCTCACGCCCTGCCCCAGCTCGCCTCCACCTCCCTGGGCCTGAGCACAAAGCTGCTGCTTGCTTCTCAGCCCCCCACCCCCACCCGGCTTCCTGTGCAAACAGCTGATTCGCAGGAAGCTGGGGGGAGACAGAAGCAGAACAGGGCAGCACATTCAGGGGAGGAGGCAGAGTGAAGGTGAGCTGAGGCTGGGGAGCTGCCAGTGGGTGCTGTGCACCCATCAAATTTTCCCCGTGGGTGCTCCAGCCCCGGAGCACCCACAGAGTTGACACCTAAGGTGCCACTTTTGGCCAGTTAAATTTTAGAAGCCCTTTTAGACCGGTTGTCCTGCGAGCGAACCAGTTCCAGCTCACCACTGAGTATACCCATCCCAAGTACCACAATTAATAGCACTTGCAGAGAGTATTATACAGGAATGCAAGGCACTGAATATACCCAGAACAGATGGGCTAGCATGGAGTCATTGCATTGTTGAGACTTGCACCACAGCAGTTCTCTAGCATAGACAAGGCCTTAGACCAACTTCCCATGCCAAGTGTGAAGGATGGGCCTCTTACATTTGGTCTGGAACGATAGTACTAGCTACATGCTGCAGATTTAGTAGGCTATTACCCTCAATATAGGGTAAGTCTCCTGATGGCAACATTTTACACAGCAGTGTAAATTAAAATTAGTAGTCAGCAGGCACTACTGGGTGTTTCTCCATCAATAAATGAGTACAACAGACCCTCTTCCTACACTGTTTGCTTAATACTAGCTCCTAAATGCAGCAGTGTATTGTCATGTGCATTTCATTTTCAGTTCAGCTGGCCCCTTACATAATCTGCATTCATCGTGGACAAAAGCCAATTAAGATAGAGAATTCTTTAACTGGAAAGTACTCCCAACCCAACTCACCTCATTGCATGTGTTTCTCATTAAAAGTTTTGGGATCTGCACTGTTTAATTGTAATTCAGCCATTTAACATACCTTTACACCCTCTAGTGGAGAAAATGAGAAGTAGCCACGTCAAGAATATATTCTCAAAGCGAGCTGTAGCTCATGCTCAAATTTGTTAGTTTCTAAGGTGCCACAAGTACTCCTTTTCTATTTGCGAATATGGACTAACACGGCTGCTACTCTGAAACCTGTCATTCTTGAAGTATTCCTCAAGGACAGCAAGGTTTGAATTACTTCTACAAATTCTCAAAGCACCACATCACAGCTAGGAAGTGTCCCATTTGCCACGAGTAAACTACTTCCCAAAAGTTAGCACTGCCAGAAGTGCGGAAGAAACTTGCAGAGCTGAGGACCTCTTTTGGCTTGTGCATGTTATATGGCAGGAATTTAACAAGAGTTAGTGATCTTCTTTGAAGGTTAGATTTTATTCATCTGTTTAGGCAAAGCCACATTCTACAAGTTAGACTACATACAGGGATAGTCAAGCTGAAGTGATGGCATCCTGCTCCTTTATTATGGTGTAATCTTCCAGTCAAGTCATCTGGAAAGAAATAATCAGGACACATAAGTACAAGAACACAGTACAAAAGGCTTGACCTACAGCCAGGTCAGAGCTGTGCAGAGTGCAATACGAGCAGCTAAGCAAACTTAGAAAGTACATTCATTTTAGGGTAACATTTGTAAGTCACTGTGATTGCTTAATGAGGCTGATGCAGAATTCACTGAAAGCCTTATATGCAGATGCTCTAAAGGTTCCGTTGTGAAAGATATTGATGCAGGATTTAAAAGAGTGGGGACCTGCTCTTTGGACAAGTGCAAAGGGAGCAAGTTTCTCAGGAGATGAAGGTCTGATGAGCAGTTGACCACATTTACAGAAGACCTCGAAGACTGCAAGCAAGTACTCCCCATACCAAAATGGCCCATTCGTTTACCACTCTGTAAACAAAGGTGGCCTAGTAACTCTCAGCCTACCTGCCACAAATACAGAATGCCTGGCTCAAGCTGATGCTAGCCTAGACGAGTGCCAAAGCATGGTTGAACTCAAGCAATTTCAAGGCGAAGGTACAAATGCACCCTTCCCTTACTTTGGTTGAAGAGAAGGATTTCTGGATTTTGACAAGGTCAGATATCCAGGCACAATACTACTGAAACTTTATATATACTAAACTGCCTACCTGCAAGTATTTTATTCATGTTAAAATATCTTATGCTAGTAACTGGCAAGTGAGATTTTACATTAACAGATGGAGAAATTTTATATCAAGTTACAATAAGATAATCTAAAAGTGACAGCAATCTCCTTACCAAATGCCTTCCTCTTCCCTGCTGCTGTGTATGCACACAGGTTATTTTAAAGTTGCTGACTTTAATATTTTTGTACATGTTGGTCTCCAAATTAAATATTTACTTTGGCTTACAAAGAAGAAAAAGCTACAAGAAAACAAACCTCTCAACAGCAGCCACTAAACAACAACTTTTATAAGTAGTTGTACTACATTGTATGCTGGGTGGAGGAAAAAATGTCTTACAAGTCTTGTTTCTTATGCAGTACTTTATCTTGCCTAATACCCTTTAAACATTTAACCAGTTGTAACTTCACTTTGGAAATGAAGTGTGCGCCAAAGCTTATGAGGTCTTCTGCTAGTTTAGAATCCAAACCTTCCCACAACCTTATCAAATGTTGAAAGTGTGTCTGATTATAAAGACACACTTAAATAAATGTTTTTATTGCCGTTAGTGATAAACAGATCCACTTTATTCAGGACTCAGGCTGCTTGATCTATACTTTTCTGTACAAGTGAACAGAACAAGGAGTAATGATCTCAAATTGCAATGTGAAAGATTTAGGTTGGATATTAGGAAACGCTTTTTCATTAGGAGGGTAGTGAAGCACTTGAATGCCTTATCTAGGGAGGTGGTGGAATCTCCTTCCTTTGAGATTTTTAAGGTCAGGCTTGACAAAGCCCTTGCTGGGATGGTTTAGTTGGGGATTGGTCCTGCTTTGAGCAGGGGGTTGGACTGGATGACCTCCTGAGGTCCCTTCCAACCCTGATATTCTATGATTCATATTGGTTTGTACACCAGGGAAGAGCAGCATTTGCCAGCTCAAAGGAAAGAGCCTTTTAGAGCAAGAAAACTGAACAGAGCATGTTAATCCATATAATACAGAGGTGGGCAAACTACAGCCCGTGGGCCATGTCTGGCCCGTGGGACTGTCCTGCCCTACCCCCGAGCTCCCGGCTGGTGAGGCTAGCCCCTGGCCCCTCTCCCACAGCCTCAGTGCACCGTGCCGCCAGCGCTCTAACCCGCTGCTCCTACCGGGCAGCACGGGGGTGTGGCTAGCTCTGGCATGGTAAAGGGGCAGGGAGCCCCAGGAGGGCAGTCAGGGGACAGGGAGGCGTTGGAGGTCTGGGGAGGTGGGGGGGGGGGGGGGGGCGGGTGGTTGGTCAGGGGACAAGGAGCGGAGGGGCTGGATGGGTTGGGGATTCTGAGGGGGGCAGTCGGGGGGTGGGAAGTGGGAGGGGACCAGGTTGTTTGGGGAGGCACAGCCTTCCCTAGCCAACCCTCCATATAGTTTTGCAACCCCGATGTGGCCCTCAAGCCAAAAAATTTGCCCACCCTTGATATAATAGCAGACAAGTGAAGAGTTCACTAACTGCTGTCCAAGATTCCATTACACTGCCCTCTCCTGGTCAACTGGAAGCCTACAATCTTGTACTTTATTAGCCCTAATTTGTGTTTAATTCCAGTGCTTGCAACTAAAGTTCTGGATAGACATTTTTAGCTACTTCTGAATAAATAGTTACCCAGGAGGCATCAGCCAGTTTCTAAATCAGCAGAATTTTATCTTTACACCATGGAGCACATAGATAAGAGAGAGCCCAGCTGTTAGTCAGGGACACTGTCATAAATTAATCACAGTACATTTAAGAGAGTCAAACCATTTTGCAGTTAGATGTTTCTATATTTTAGGAGTATCATTTAATTTTAGATTAACTAGAACTTAGTTGCAGACTTGCTAGAGACAAAGCTGAGAGCACTGGAGCATCACCTGCAGATTAGGGTGGGATTTGTGCTCCTAGATCATTTAGGCACTTTTGAAAATCCTCCTGTGCTTCAGCTATTCAGAACTGCAATACACATGCCTGATGACTCATTAATTAAGAAGTTATTTGAGGGATAACACTTTTCTCCTGGTCTCCACTGGACAGTGATGTCAGATGGATGTGTCAGGTCTCATCACTATTATAGTCACAACAGGAGATACAGTATTTGTTTAGAACATTAAACTTATACCTGGTTGTACATTCTGATTAATACCAGACTCCCCAAACCCCCAGGTTATTTAAAAGAAAAAGAAAAGAGGGACAGATAGCCAAAGAGTGATTTTGTAGTATTTGCTGAAACTTCGCTATGAATCTCAGTGAAAAAGCGGATAGATTAAGCCAGCTGCTTTCTTGATTTATTTTAGGAAAATACGACAAGCGCTGGGTATTCAAGTTAGCAGTTACTTTGCAGTAGATCCATTTTATTTTACTGCAATCTGGAAGAGTATCCATTTACTTGCTTTTTTGGATGTACTCTGTATACATTACTTGATTTGTGGCAAGTGCCAGATAAGTTACATTAGGATTATCAATATTACATTATGATGAAAAAAAGACCACTTATCATTCAGTCTTAACATGGTTTTGAGATGTTCCTAAAGATTCATAATTTAATGCCTGGAAAGGGAAGGTAATTCTCCTTGTTACAGCACTGCCAAGAGGCCACTTGACACTTCTTCACCTGGAGAAACCAGTGGTCCTGAATTCTCCTCCTATTTCAATAAAATGGTTGCCTCTAATTAATGCCACCTTCTGTTGGGGGAGAACTACTATTTTATTAACTTGTGATTCATAGATACTAAGGTCAGAAGGGACCATTCTGATCATCTAGTCCGACCTCCTGCACAGCGCAGGCCACAGAATGTCACCCACCCACTCCTATGAAAAACCACACCCATGTCTGAGCTATTGAAGTCCTTAAATCATGGTTCAAAACTTCAAGGAGCAGAGAAGCCTCCCTCCAGTCAACCATGCCCCATGCTACAGAGGAAGGCAAAAAAACCTCCAGGGCCTCTCCAATCTGCCCTGGAGAAAAATTCCTTCCCGACCCCAAATATGGCAATCAGCTAAACCCTGAGCACATGGGCAAGATGTGATGGGGCAGTTGTTGCAGCAACTGACTGTTCAAAGGGCTCAAAGGCCTGCTTTAGTCAAAGTAATGAGACACCTCTAAGCCACCAAGATTCCAACAAGTACAAAGATTGTGTCAGCCAGCAACCAACAGGGTCAAACTGATACCCTAGAATGATTAAGGAACACGCAATCTTGCTTCCCAACCCAGACTCTGCTGGGTTTCTATCACCACCCTCAAGGGGAACCAAGTGTCTAGTAGCAATTAAGCCTTGAGAAAGCAGCAGGAGTTTCCTTTAAGGGAGTACTGACAAGCCTAACTTTTGGCACCTATGTGGGCTCTGCCTCTCTGAGAGGATTTTAATACCCAGTTCACCAAATCTACAGACACCTGTTAATTTGTTACATGTTTTTTGCACCTGTGTTGTATATAAATATATACCTATAATAAACAGAGTTATCCCTGGTCACCTCCATGTGTGGACACTCATTCTGGAACAGGAAGGCCTTGTTCCCATTTAGCTTAATTCACAGTGGTTAAACTAAAGAGAAGCAAGGGACTCTTGTTCTGGAATAAGAATGTTCACACATGCAGCTGGTCAGGAACAACGACTGCACTTTAGGTTCACATTCTGTCTTCATCTGCATTAACTTTCAAGGGTGGACAAGCCTTACATCTCCCTGGTTGTTCCACTATGTGGCTAAAGAGCAGTCTCAAGTGAAAAGATGTAGCATCACTGTGCAGGTCAGTTAATGGAAGGGTAGGAGGTTAGCTGGAACTTTAACTCTCATGACTGAGGTTCTACTGGGTTTTCCTTCTGCTAGTCAATTGCAATAGTGGATGTTTTACATTAACCTTACCCAGGATTCAGTGAAGACTTTGAGATGTTAAACCAGGAGACCAAAGGCCTCCCAGTTGGCCTTCGGGTGTCCCCAAGGAGGCACATTCCCTTTTTAGGGTCATGTCCTCTAACAGCATATGAGAAGCAGTGTCGTTAACCCTTTTTCCTGGCTCTCGCTTTCAAAGTGTGTGGTTCTCATGCCAAAGATAATCATCCACACTAGGGCACTCAACAGCTACTCTGACTATTCAAATCCCTCCTTAAAGCACTCTTCCCTCATGAAACCTTCAATGATGACCCAACAAATTGATTTAAAAAAAAAATTAGAAATCAGGCCTTCATTCAGTAAACTGGGATATTGTCTGTCTGCTTATAAGTGCCCCCTCCTCCCCTTGAGGCAGGGACCTTGTTTTTGTCTAGGTACTGTACAGGGTTAATCATATTATTGACTCTCAAAAAGCCACTGTTCTGCTTATTATGCTGGCTATAATGGAGTAGAAGGAAAGGGAGTTAGGTTCTATTTATACTGGCAAAGGAACAATGCAAGCTGCACTGTTTTAAAATATGGTTCATACTAACACTGTTATAGAGTCAACATAGGCTGGGCTGGAAGTATTCTGGAAACACTACACTAACTGAATGACTAGCAGGGGAAGTATGAACTTCCACACAAACCATGGTAAATCATCAGGCTCCAGCATTATATTCCTATTGAGACACATGCGGACAATTCACAGCACCCATATCTATTGTCTGCAGATCCACTTAAGATGTTAACACACAGGGATATAATCAGAAAGTAAAATGCTTATTTTTTAAATTAAATCTTAAATTTAAGATAAATAGCCAGGGATTAAATTCTACGTGGGAGAATCTAAATCCACAGATTTCTATTGGTACTTGGAAATCAGCAGTGTTAAAGAAAAATGAAAAATGCGATCTATAAAAATTAAATTTGATTATTAAATCTTTAGCGCTTGTCAGGCAATGACTTTCAGCTTGGTGTTAGGTCCCATTACATATAACCTCTCTGAGAGTTTTAAAATTCAGAACAGAGATTAATACTGAATAAAGAAGAACTGTGACTATGTAAACCATACATTTTTCCTTGACTTAAACTGGAAAGATTTTGTATGCAGTAAGAAAAGGAGGACTTGTGGCACCTTAGAGACTAACAAATTTATTAGAGCATAAGCTTTCGTGAGCTACAGCTCACTTCTGAGCTGTAGCTCACGAAAGCTTATGCTCTAATAAATTTGTTAGTCTCTAAGGTGCCACAAGTACTCCTTTTCTTTTTGTGAATACAGACTAACACGGCTGCTACTCTGAAACCTTTGTATGCAGTATCATACATGACCACCAAAATGCTGCAAGAATGCTCACACCTGCTACTGCACAGGGCAAACTCTAGAAAGGAGTATGCATAGGATTATTCTAGGGCAAGAGATCAGGCTGGCTGGTACAAGGCTGTGTCACCAAGGGCCCAGCCACACAGCAGCCTTTTCCCAGACCCTGTGCTTTCTACAAAGCCTGCCAAACTCCTGTGCTTCTGTACAATTGCCTCTTGCCAAGGAAAGAACAGCAAATCCTAAATCAAACTTTAATTAAATGGTTAAACAGTTACCTCACATCAGTAGCACCACCAGAAATGGATTTATTGCACCTTAGCCCCAGTACAATTCAAGATGGAGGTGGAAATTATTCCTTCATTTAGGCAATGGAGAATAAACCCTGGGAAGAAATTTGGAGACACATGATCAGAGACCAAAACCAGAATAGCAGAGAGAAAGAGTCAGTCACAGTAGGTAGACAATTAACCTCTCTCATTGCCTGTGAGGGCAAGTCAGCCTTCATCTCCACTCTACTTACCAAAATGCCTCATTCCATCTGTGCTACAAAAACCACCATGCTGCAGGCATTAGGGCACAACATGGCATCCACTGATTCTGTAACCCAGCTAAACCCCTGAAAGATAGATAAGGGCCAACATACCCTATCAACAGAAGCTGAGTAATATAGGGGGCCAGTGGCTCAGTGAGATCCAGAGCCTAGACTTAGAATAAGGCATCCCTGCTTCCTACTCCCATCCCTCTTGCTGACCCCCATATCACACACTCGTGTGCATTTCCTCCAATCCCCCTCTCTACACCCCCAACCCCCTTCTCTGCCCCCACAATTCACCCTCCCCACATACACCCCACCCTCTCACTGGCCGCCACTATTCACTGTCCCCAGATACACCTCATCCCCCTTGCTTCACCCACTACACCCAAACCCCCTCACTAGTCCCACTATTCACCTTCCCTACATTACATTTCAATCCCCCTCTACCCACACTACACCCCCCCAACCTCCCTTAGCTGGCCTCCACTATACACCCTCCCCACACACAGCCCATCTCCCTTGCTTCACCCACTACACCCAAACTCCCCTCACTAGTCCCACTATTCACCCTCTCCACATATACCCCATGCCCCTTGATGGCCCACACTACACCCCACACCACACTCACTAGCTCCCATTATTTACCCTCCCACATACCTCAACCCCCCCCCTGCCCACAGTTCTCCCTGCAACCTCCCTTGCTGGCTCCCATTATTTACCCTCCCACATACACCCCATCCCTGCCCACACTACCTCCTGCAACCTCCTTCACTAACCCTCATTATTTACCCTCCCCACATACACACCATTACTCTCTCTGCCACAGTTCTCCGGCAACCTCCCTTGCTGGCTCTCATTATTTACCCTCCCACATACAGCCCAACCTGACTCGCTGGTCCCCACTACACTCCCCAATCTCACTCCCTGGCTCCCATTATCCACCCTCCCCACCCCTCGCTGGTCTCTACTATTCATCCTCCCCACATACACCCCATCCCCCTTGCTTCACCCCATACACCCAAACCCCCTCACTAGCCCCACTATTCACCCTCCCCACAACACCCTCACTAGCCCCCACGATTTGCTCCCCCACATACACACTCCACCCCCCTTCTCTGCCCACACTTCCCCCTGCAACCTCCCTTCCTGGCCTCCCATGATTTACCCTCCCCCCCCCCCCCACACACACCCCACCCCCCTTCTCTGCCCACACTTCCCCCCGCAACCTCCCTTCCCGGCCCCCCATGATTTACCCTCCCCCCCCACACACATCCCACCCCCCTTCTCTGCCCACACTTCCCCCTGCAACCTCCCTTCCCGGCCCCCCATGATTTACCCTCCCCCCCCACACACACCCCCACCCCCCTTCTCTGCCCGCACTTCCCCCCGCAACCTCCCTTCCCGGCCCCCCATGATTTACCCTCCCCCCCACACACACACACCCCCCACCCCCCTTCTCTGCCCGCACTTCCCCCTGCAACCTCCCTTCCCGGCCCCCCATGATTTACCCTCCCCCCCCACACACACCCCCACCCCCCTTCTCTGCCCGCACTTCCCCCCGCAACCTCCCTTCCCGGCCCCCCATGATTTACCCTCCCCCCCACACACACACACCCCACCCCCCTTCTCTGCCCACATTTCCCCCCGCAACCTCCCTTCCCGGCCCCCAGTCCCCACTGCACCCCCCCATCTCACTCACTGGCTCCCATTATCCACCCTCCCCACATACACCCCCCCCCCCCGCTGGCCTCCACTGGCGGCGCCGGGGAGAAGGAGGCCGGGGGCTCCAGGCCCCCCGCCAGCGACCCGTCCGCCGTGTGGGCTCGCGCGGCCGCAAACGAAAGGCCGAGGCGAGGAAGCCATAGAGAAGGCGGAGCCGGCGGCTAGAAGGGTGCTGCTGAGGAAGTTGCCCGAAAGCGTTAACCAAGAGCGGCCCGCGGAAATTGCGGGCCTCCCGGCCGCCTTAAACCGCCCGCAACAGCTCCAACCCCGGCCGGGCGGCGCCAAGGTTACCTTGGGCCCCGCGGGACGCGTGACCCCGGCGCTGGGCCCAGCCCCTAGGCGGGAAGCTGCGGGGCGGGGGCGGGGGCGCCCTACCGGACTGGACGTAGGACCCAGTATCGAGGGGAGGCGGGGTGAGCCTGGCGGTCAGCCCCAGGGGTAGCGCCCCCCCCCAGGCCCTGGACAACCCCAGAATTTCAAGGGCTGGAAGTGGGGTGAAGCAAGGGGCACCCCGCGCCCCCATAACACAGCGGGGGGAGGGCAGCCTGGAGTAGCGCTGCGAGCTGGGCCTAGGGGATGGAGCTAGGGGTGTGGAGCTGCAGCAGCACCCCCCTGGTTTGAAGGGGTTTCCATTATCCAGGGTTTACAGTTTGGCTCAATCGCTTTCAGCACCCCCTCTATATAAATTGTCCCATGGAGCAGGGTGGGACCGGCCCCACGGCTCCTGGCTTCGCCTCCCACCTCTGGAAGGGGGATGGGACCTTGGACAAGTCACTTCTGCTCCCTGCTGCAGTTTCCCCACCTGGAGTAGGAGGATAATATTATGGCCATCTTATCTATGACTATCACAAGGCTACATCCTGAGGCTATCCGGAGATTTCCAGTAACAGCCAGCGTAAGAATTCAGACCCTCCTGCTCCAAAAGGACATCCACTTAGTGGTACAGGGCCTATGACACAGCTGAGATGTTCTGGGTGTACACAGTAGAGGGCAGTAGTGCAGTTATTAGACAGCTTGCTATAACATCTTCCTACCCACCCATCTCCCAAGGGTGTTACGGGACAATACATTAATAATTGTAAACAGTTACAATACTTTGCATTTCAATGACACTTTCCCTTGTAGCAGCCAAGTAAATTATAAACTTTATTACTGCCCTCTGATTGTACCATGCACGCCTGCTGCTTTATAGTATAACACTGCATCAAATTCACCCTTGACGCAACTCCACTGAAGTCATGAAAATTACACCAATGGTGAGTTTGGCCACTTCCTATAACTAATAGCAACTTTGATGAATGAGTCTGACTGCAAAGTATTAATGTTGAACGCATTTTTAGACTTTTCCCTCTAAATTAATTTATGACCTGAGGTCAAACACAAGAAGCTTTAGCCCCGAAGGTACGTTTCTGCTGCAGTAAGCTTAAACCTACCTATAGACCTCAGAGATTTATGCCATTGAGTTCAGTGGGAGTAGGAGAAGGCCCTTAAACTGACCATTCTAGCTCAGCATTAACTATTTAGCTGAAATTCTGTGCTGTGCTTCCTGTATGTGCTGCACAAGGATACGGGGAACAAAGGTGGCTTTAAGTTAACTTGGAACACTCCCAATTCCAGCTCCTATGGGGGCCAAAATGATCCCCAGTGTAACTTAGATCAACCCTGGAGGTTGCCTGTGGCTTGCAGTGCAAGCCAGAATGGCCACAGAAGCATGTACTACAGCACTGCCCCGGGAACATCTCTTATGCTGGGATTTGTGGGAAGCCCATATTGTGGCCCTACATGGTGCCTAGGATGATCCAGGTAATTATAGGTCTGTCAGTCTGACATCAATCCTGGGCAAGAAAATGGAGTGGCTAATACGGGACTTAATAAAGAATTAAAGGAGGGTAATATAATACATGCCAATCAACATGGGTTTATGGAAATTAGATCCTGTCAAATTAACTTGATATATTTTTTGGTGAGATTGCAAATTTGGTTGATAAAAGTAATGGTGTTTCTGTAATATACGTAGACCTCTTTAAGGTATTTGACTGGGACCACTTTTTTGATTAAAAAATTACACTAATATTAAATTAGAATCATAGAATCATAGAATATCAGGGTTGGAAGGGACCCCAGAAGGTCATCTAGTCCAACCCCCTGCTCAAAGCAGGACCAAGTCCCAGTTAAATCATCCCAGCTAGGGCTTTGTCAAGTCTGACCTTAAAAACCTCTAAGGAAGGAGATTCTACCACCTCCCTAGGTAACGCATTCCAGTGTTTCACCACCCTCTTAGTGAAAAAGTTTTTCCTAATATCCAATCTAAACCTTCCCCATTGCAACTTGAGACCATTACTCCTCGTTCTGTCATCTGCTACCATTGAGAACAGTCTAGAGCCATCCTCTTTGAAACCCCCTTTCAGGTAGTTGAAAGCAGCTATCAAATCCCCCCTCATTCTTCTCTTCTGCAGACTAAACAATCCCAGCTCCCTCAGCCTCTCCTCATAAGTCATGTGCTCTAGACCCCTAATCATTTTCGTTGCCCTTCGTTGTACTCTTTCCAATTTATCCACATCCTTCCTGTAGTGTGGGGCCCAAAACTGGACACAGTACTCCAGATGAGGCCTCACCAGTGTCGAATAGAGGGGAACGATCACGTCCCTCGATCTGCTCGCTATGCCCCTACTTATACAACCCAAAATGCCATTGGCCTTCTTGGCAACAAGGGCACACTGCTGACTCATATCCAGCTTCTCGTCCACTGTCACCCCTAGGTCCTTTTCCGCAGAACTGCTGCCGAGCCATTCGGTCCCTAGTCTGTAGCGGTGCATTGGATTCTTCCATCCTAAGTGCAGGACCCTGCATTTATCCTTATTGAACCTCATTAGATTTCTTTTGGCCCAATCCTCCAATTTGTCTAGGTCCTTCTGTATCCTATCCCTCCCCTCCAGCGTATCTACCACTCCTCCCAGTTTGGTATCATCCGCAAATTTGCTGAGAGTGCAATCCACACCATCCTCCAGATCATTTATGAAGATATTGAACAAAACGGGCCCCAGGACCGACCCCTGGGGCACTCCACTTGACACCGGCTGCCAACTAGACATGGAGCCATTGATCACTACCCGTTGAGCCCGTCAATCTAGCCAGCTTTCTACCCACCTTATAGTGCATTCATCCAGCCCATACTTCCTTAACTTGCTGACAAGAATGCTGTGGGAGACCGTGTCAAAAGCTTTGCTAAAGTCAAGAAACAATACATCCACTGCTTTCCCTTCATCCACAGAACCAGTAATCTCATCATAAAAGGCGATTAGATTAGTCAGGCATGACCTTCCCTTGGTGAATCCATGCTGACTGTTCCTGATCACTTTCCTCTCCTCTAAGTGCTTCAGGATTGATTCTTTGAGGACCTGCTCCATGATTTTTCCAGGGACTGAGGTTAGGCTGACCGGCCTGTAGTTCCCAGGATCCTCCTTCTTCCCTTTTTTAAAGATGGGCACTACATTAGCCTTTTTCCAGTCATCCGGGACTTCCCCCGTTCGCCACGAGTTTTCAAAGATAATGGCCAAGGGCTCTGCAATCACAGCCGCCAATTCCTTCAGCACTCTCGGATGCAATTCGTCCGGCCCCATGGACTTGTGCACGTCCAGCTTTTCTAAATAGTCCCTAACCACCTCTATCTCTACAGAGGGCTGGCCATCTCTTCCCCATTTTGTGTTGCCCAGCACAGCAGTCTGGGAGCTGACCTTGTTAGTGAAAACAGAGGCAAAAAAAGCATTGAGTACATTAGCTTTTTCCACATCCTCTGTCACTAGCTTGCCTCCCTCATTCAGTAAGGGGCCCACACTTTCCTTGGCTTTCTTCTTGTTGCCAACATACCTGAAGAAACCCTTCTTGTTACTCTTGACATCTCTTGCTAGCTGCAGCTCCAGGTGCGATTTGGCCCTCCTGATATCTTTCCTACATGCCCGAGCAATATTTTTATACTCTTCCCTGGTCATATGTCCAAGCTTCCACTTCTTGTAAGCTTCTTTTTTATGTTTAAGATCCGCTAGGATTTCACCATTAAGCCAAGCTGGTCGCCTGCCATATTTACTATTCTTTCGAGTCATCGGGATGGTTTGTCCCTGTAACCTCAACAGGGATTCCTTGAAATACAGCCAGCTCTCCTGGACTCCCTTCCCTTTCATGTTAGTCCCCCAGGGGATCCTGGCCATCTGTTCCCTGAGGGAGTCAAAGTCTGCTTTCCTGAAGTCCAGGGTCCGTATCCTGCTGCTTACCTTTCTTCCCTGCGTCAGGATCCTGAACTCAACCAACTCATGGTCACTGCCTCCCAGATTCCCATCCACTTTTGCTTCCCCCACTAATTCTACCCGGTTTTGTGAGCAGCAGGTCAAGAAAAGCGCTCCCCCTAGTTGGCTCCCCTAGCACTTGCACCAGGAAATTGTCCCCTACGCTTTCCAAAAACTTCCTGGATTGTCTATGCACCGCTGTATTGCTCTCCCAGCAGATATCAGGAAAATTAAAGTCACCCATGAGAATCAGGGCATGCGATCTAGTAGCTTCCGTGAGTTGCCGGAAGAAAGCCTCATCCACCTCATCCCCCTGGTCCGGTGGTCTATAGCAGACTCCCACCATGACATCACTCTTGTTGCACACACTTCTAAACTTAATCCAGAGACACTCAGGTTTTTCCACAGTTTCGTACCGGAGCTCTGAGCAGTCATACTGCTCCCTTACATACAGTGCTACTCCCCCACCTTTTCTGCCCTGCCTGTCCTTCCTGAACAGTTTATAACCATATTAACATAAGAATATAAAAATGGCCATACTGGGTCAGACCAATAGTCCATTTAGCCCAGTATCCTGTCTTCTGACAGTGGCGAATGCCACATGATTCAAAGGAAACTAACAGAACAGGGCAATTATCTGGTGATCCATTCCCTGTCATCCCATTCCAGCATTACGGTACACATTAAATTGAGTAAAAGCTGGTAACTGATAAATCTCAAAATGTAAGTGTGAGTGGGGAATCATCATCAAGCTAGTGTTTTTCTAGTGGGGTCCCACAGGGATCAGTTCTTAGTCCTCATGCTATTTAACATTTTTATCAGTGACCTGGCAGAAAACAAAATCATGACTGATAAAGTTTACCGATGACACCAAAATTGGGGGAGTGCTAAATAAGGAAGAGGACAGGTCACTGGTACAAAGCGATCTGAATCACTTGGTAAATTGGGCACAAGCAAACAATATGCATTGCAATATAATTAAATGTAGATGTATGCATCTAGGAACATAGAACATAAGCCATACTTACCACGTGGTGGGGGACTCACACACTGGAAAGCAATGGCTCTGCAAAAGGTTTGGGGGCACAGTGAGCTGCTGTGGCCAAAAGGGCTAATGAGATTTTGGGATGCATATATGGTAATCTTGAATCGGAAGAGACAGGTTATTTTACCTCTATATTTGGCATTGGTGTGACTGCTGCTGGAATACTATGTCCAGTTCTGGTGTCAACAATTCAAGAAGGATGTTGATAAAGTGCAGAGGGTTCAGAGAAGAGCCATGAGAATTGCTAAAGGATTAGAAAGTGTGTCTTATTGTGATAGACTTCGGAGCTTAATCTATTTAGTTTAACAAAGAAAAGGCTAAGGGGTGACTTGATAAAAGTCTGTAAATACCTACATGGGGAACAAATAATGATAATACGCTCTTCAATAGAAGAGAGACATGTATAATAATGCAATGGCTGGAAGTTGAAGCTAGATAAATTCAGATTAGAAATAATGTGTACATTTTTAACAGTAAGAGTAATTAACACTGAGCAGTTTAATCAATGGTGGGGGTGGATTCTCCATCACTTGTCAATTTTTAAATCAAGATGGGATTTTTTCTAAAAGGTATGATGCAGGAATTACTTTGGGGAAGTTCGATGGTCTGTGTTACACAGGAGGTCAGACTAGGTGATTACAGTTGTCCCTTCTGGCCTTGGAATCCATGAATCTATGAGTAAATCTTCCTTGGACCCTGCAGGCTGTTAATGGTCCCATATGCTTCTGCAGTCATATTTGGGTTTGCAATGGAGGGGTGGGAGGAATCCACCTTCATAACTATAGAGTTGTTACTGACATGTTGTCTGTGATCTCTCTGGTCCACAGTGCATTATTCTGTTGGAGGCAGGCTGTAAAAGATACATCCCTTGTAGTCTAGGAATTACAAAAATAATTCAGAAATTCCAGATACCCAGAGTTATATACAGAAAATTCTGCCATGCTGTTTTGAGCAGATGACACCTGCAGTGAAGTTCTGTGTTTATTCTGATTTATAATTGAGACTAAGTGATGGATCTACCTAATTCATAAGGTTCTTTATTATGAATTAATACTTCTTAATTATGTTGTAACTTTGCCAAAAATTGTCTGATTAAGACCAGAAATTATCCCCTAAATGTTATGAGTGTTATATCATGCTTTAGCCATGCAGTCCCCATCAATTAATGAGTCAGTGACTTAAGACCCCATGCTGTGCTTTGGTCATTAAATTAACCCCCCAAACTACTCTTCTGATTTTCAGAGGTATTGAACACCTATAACTCCAATTAAAGACAATGACATCGGTTGATGCTCAGCACTTCCAAAAATTCAGCCCTCTAATTGAGAACACTCATATTAAAGTGTAGGATAAGCAATTTCATATTTCTAAGCAGTCATCACAATTCAACTCCCAACTCAAGCATTACATTAGAAGGCAAAGGAATAGAAGAAGTGAGTCAATTCACATATCTTGGCAATAACATCTAAGCAAATGGTGATGTCCACAAAGAAATGATGTCATGAATTGGCATAGTGCCAGCTGCATTCACCAACATAAACAAGTTTTGGTCATTGAACATCTGCAACCTACGGACCAAAGTATGAATCTTTAATTCAAATGTTACTTTCATTTTAACATCTGGATGTGAAAGCTGGAAATCAACCAAAGGTACAGACAGATGTCTAAATGCCTTTGAAAGGATGCCTCAGAAAAATACTAGAATTAAATGGAATTAATTTATAACAGAGTCAACAATCCTTACCGCTGAAGTTATCCAGAAAAGAAGGTGGAAAAATTTGGGACATATCTTAAGAATAAAGCCAGACCATCTGCCACAGCAGGCGTGCCATTTGGCAGCTGCAGGAACATGCAAGCAGAGCCAAAAAAAAAGAATGCCTCCTCCAAATTCTAGAAAGGGAAAACTTATGGGACTTCACAACGTAGAGGACATGCAAAGAGCAGCCCAGGATAGGCAGGGATGGCTGGGTCTTGTCCATTCCCTTAAATGAACCCTGTAGGCACCTAAACTCACTAAGCATCTATGTTTTCAGGATAAGAGTTCCTGCAGTGCCTGTTTTTGCCTCTGGCCATATGCACTGCTGCCTCAGTTTAGATATCTAGACACTTATCTCCCACCCAAGCCTCAGAGCAATTCACAAACCAGGGAAAGAAGGGCAGCAAAACACCTAAGTGATGTATAGGGCCCAAACTGGTATGCTCAGAAGCCACCTACTGGATTGGGTCCCATTCAAAATCAGGCTGCTGGCAGCAACAGTAGTGCAGCCCACCTTCTAACTCAGTGGTTAGAGTACTCACTTGGGATATGGGAGATCCAGGTTCAATTACCCCCTTTCTATAAGGGGGAAGGAAAGATTTGAACAGAGGTCTCTAACTTCTTAGGGAAGTGCTCTAACCACTGAGCTATGGGATATTCTGATGTGGGACTCCCTCAATCTTTCCTGCTGAAGCTGGTCTACTATGGGTAAATAATGAAAAAGTGATTGGAGGAGGGATCTCCCACTTTTCAGGTGAATGCTGTAACCAGTAGGCTTAAAGGTGAGGTGAGCACCACCCCCATCTCCTCCTCCTCTGGCCGTTTGGTATGGAGTGAGGCAGGTTCCTAACTCATTCTCACAATAAACTGCTTAGGCACCTAAGTCACCTGACTTCAGCAGACAGGTTCTCATTGGTGGTAACTAATAGAGATAGGCGCCTCCCTGCAGCCTGGACTTAGGTGCCGATCTCTCTTCCATTGGCTAGCTTAGGTGGCTCCCCACTTATCATGCTAGCTTTTGTGGATCCTATTCCTAGGCACCTAACTCAGACTTTGTGGATGATGGTGTGTGCCTGTGATTTTCTATGCCCCTAAATGTTAGGTGTGACACAACGCAGCATTACAATACCTAAGTCCCTTTGTGGATCTAGGCCTAACTGTTCCCCCAAACCAGCTTCCTCACTCCAAAGGACTGCTTCACAGCTTTCATCCACTTTCCCTGGAAACATGCAACAGGGTAACTCTGGACTTAAAGGGCCAGTGCCCCATTAGAGTCACACAATAACCTCGCCTTAGTTAGAAAATTACACTGTTGCGCTGGTGAGACTGAAGCAGGGCAAGTTGCAATGATGCAGTGCATTTAAACCAGCCAGCCTGGTTTGGGTGCAGTATTGCTCTGGGTCCAGACATTGCACTCCTTGGCAAATACTGCAGCAGTGCTGTTATCTGTGTATCACTTCCACACTTCATGGCACAACTCTTTAAGGCAAAAGTGAGATCATGCAAAGTATTGTGGATGCCCATTGTAATCCTAGCAGTCAATTTTATGTAACCACATTAGGAATTGCTACCATTTCCAAAATTGGTCGCAAAATGAAGGACATGGTGGAGAATCAGAGTTCCCTCTTTGCTTAAACAGTGACATTTCTGAGTCATTGCGTGAGACAGAGGCAGAGCTAGTAAAAGACTCAGAAATCCTTTCTCCCAATGCTGTGTTTCAACCCCTATACACAACACCGTGCACCCACCTGCCATGTCATTAGTACTGAAAGATATATTCTAATGCAGAGCTCTTCTTCAGGTCTGTGTAAGCTCAAAGCTTGTCTCCCTCTAACTAACAGAAGTTGGCCCAATAAAAGCTTACTTCACCCACCTTGTCTCTCTGATATCCTGGGACCAACACAGCTACAACAACACTGCACATGCTCATGCATTCATAATGAGGAAAAGGAAGAAAGTGACCTTGGCCAACAGGTTAAAAAAAAAACAGTCACTATTAGTTTATTCCACAATTTAGAAAAAGCAGTTTACACTGCACATCTCCCCTCTGGGGTTAGCTTCTTTCTTTGTTTCAAAATCCGTGTCAGGAATCTAAAAGGGAGGAATATCTTTAAGCTGTTATATATTTTGACGTGCACAGAAGATCAATAGGCTTGGGGTCTGTTGGATCAGTGAGTGGGAAGCCAGTTTCAGACCTCTCCACCAAGCTCTCTTCTCTCTATCTTTCCAGGTCAGCACAGAGCTTTAAAATACATTTTTTGCAACAAACCTCCACATGTTTGGAGTTTGGGTTTAGCTCACAGAAGAGTCCAGAGGGTCAGAAACTTTGCTGAAGTGTCTCTGAATTATCTGAACCTCCCAACTCTGCATGATTGGATTGGGACTTTCATGAGAACAAGGTTTATGGGCTAGTCAAAAGCCAAACGTGAAAAAAAAAAGTGAAGATTTCAAGCCCTCAAACTGATTTGGTTATAGAAATGGGTAAAGGTTCTGGATGGAGCGTTCTTTTATCCAAACCTGTTCATTTATCCCTAGTTAGTGCATGTTGACATGCTGTTCTTGGATACAGCTCTTCAGGACAGGGACCTCTCCTAATGCACTGGAAGGAGTATTAGTCTTGTTACAAATTGTGATGGTACCAAGGCACAGACTTCTCATGCAGATTTTAAACACCCCAAAGTTTGGGGCTGCTTGAATCAAGGGTTTTGTTCTACCTATTATAAAGAAACAGACCATTTACAATATTCAGATTTCAAACAGCCACATAGGCTAGACATGTTCAGACAGATGATTTTATTTCAGGTCTATCTCTACTTAAAAGGGTACATATATGAGAGTTTCAGTCTTTAGAGCAGGAGCACCTTGCACTTATTTAAAAATTAATAAAAAAACATGCAATTTAGTTCAATCCCCATGACATTTGAGGCTTGTTCTAATGTTTTGTCCAGTCTAGCTTGAAATGGCTCCAGGGATAGGGCTTCCTGCATTCCCATTTAGAGACAATCCCACAGTCCAACTTCTCTCAAGAAGTTTTCCCTTTATATTCAGCCTGCATTCCCCTCTTCTTAACTTCATTCCATTTGATATATAATGGCCCTGATAAATAACATTCCATTTTCAGCAAATGCCTCAGAAGTACCAATATTCCCCTCCCTAGTAACCCATGCCAAGAAGCCAACATACAAAAATGTCTAAGGTACCTAACATGTTTCATTCCATTTGCTCTATTAACCCCATCTGCATCTTCTCCAGATACAAACATGCTTCCCAGCTGTTTTAAATTCCCCTGATGAATATTCATGAGACAGACAGACCTTCTGCTTTCATCCTCCCACACATGTGAACAATTAATCATGCTCCGCCTGCTGCCCAGCCTAAGGGATGAGAAGAGTATTTACTTGAGACAGCTGAGCCTCTTGAATGGTGAAGTACACTGTATGTACAGCTTTGGGGATTTATATTCACTGCTAATTATCTGAAGTTCCTGCAACTTCAGTGACTCTTAGTGAAATCTGCCCTCCGCCCCTCTCCCATATTTTACCACAGGCAGTATCTGTTAACATTACCCAGAGGGGTTGCCTCAGTGCAAGCTCTGATTAACGAAACCATCACCCACCCACACAAAAGATGCAGTGAAATCAGTGTCAAGGTCTGACTTAAACCCAGAGGAGCCAGCAAAATGAGGATTCAGGATAAAAATTCAGTTTTATCCTCCAGCCTTAACTCATATTCCACTGTGCTTGTCTTATCACATGTGAGAAGCGGTTCAGAATGAATGACTGTATTGATTCCCATTAACATTCACAGAACAATAAAGGAATAAATACATACAAATGAAAAAAATCCAGTATTTTCTTCTACAGTTGGGGGAATGGGAGAACATTTTAATTGGTTGCTGTAAGTATCATCATATTGGGTTTTATTTTACTCTGGAAAATACTCAGCTACACCTGCTTATCCATCATCCTGGTAAGAGCCTGAACAGAATCACTTATCATTCAACAGCTAACCACACTTTTAATTAGAATGGCCTTTTCTTTGTTACTTACAGATACCTAAGGTGGTTACAGTAGCCTGTTAAAAGAGCCCCTTGATTGACATAAGTAAGGGTTTTGTCATTTATTCAATGCTGGGGTGGGGGGGGGGTGTCACAGGGGGTTACGGACTTGGCAAAAAAAAATTTTAATTAAAAATCAAGCCAGGTTTCTGAGGGGTGCGTTTCAAGCCCTGTCTGACCAAAGCTACTGCTTGCAAATTATGACAGAGGAACCCAGCACTTTTTTTAGACCACAGTAAGCACTGCATTTTCACCAATAGGATTAGGCCTGATATGGATATTGGGAGGAGGAACTAGACTGACCAATGAAGATCATGATTAGGGGTGGGTTCCTCTGACTGGCCCAGAAGCCATTAGCTGATTGTTAGAAAAATAAAATGTATAAAATAATAACACCTTTAAATTCAACACACACAATTCTCAGGCATGCCAAAGTAGGTATGTGGCTTCTAGCAGTATAACACATCACAGGCCTCTGAGTATAGGGGATAAAAGCCACACACAATAAGGGTTATTTGCTTATTCACTTGCCTTACAAAATTCATGAGCAAATTAAAATAGAACCAGCCACTTCTCTAGAGCCCTTAACAGAGGATCTCCATGTGCTTTACAGACATTAAATTAACCTCACAACACCCCCTGAGATTGGTAAATATTCTCCACATTTTACAGATGGGGGAACTGAGGCAGAGCTTACAGTCAAAATATTCAACCTGAGAGCCTAAAGTCAGACTCCTAAATCCTAGTTAAGCTCCTAAATAAAAGTTTGGCCTGAATGTTCAAGGTGGTGGCTACTTGTAGCTCCCATTGAATGCAGTGGGTTTTAGACTGGGCAGTGAGTGTAGCAGGGGAAACATGCTGTATCTTTCCCAGGAGTGATATAATGGTTGCCTGGAAGCTACATGAGGAATCCTGTCTGAGTCAGCCAGAATTTCTCCTCAGGATTGCAGCTGCAGTGCAGCCCAGTTAGTTTACCATGCACCCAACCTAGCATGTAGCTAGTGGGGATCTGTAGGTCATTTGCATGAGCTTGTGGTATTCTGGTCAGTTCTGCAGCTTTTGGCAGGGGCACTGTTTATCCACACTGTTACCGGCTTCAGTAGGAGTCCAAAGCTTTCTGCTGAATGGCTTGTGTCCTACTCCTTTCCCCTCCCAATGAAGCTGGGATCTCTGACTTTGTGCAGTCAGACAGAATGGCTGGTATTTTCTTCTCTATAGAGTTTCCCATCGTGTGTGTGTGTTTGGTTGTTTTTTCAAGGGAAAGATGATTAAACACACACACATCCCGCAAATTTTAGGGAGGGAAAGAAAGAAACCAGAAAATGTATTTAAAAATGAAACTGAATTACACAATAAATTGCACAAAAGTAAAGTAGTAATCTCCCAGTACATAGTTTGTGCAAATAATAGTCTCCCTCAGCTGACAATATTAATAGAATCTACTCCAATACTTTCCATTTTCTGTAAGATGCACTAAAAAAGGTCAGTATTCATTTGGCCTAGACAAAACTTGTTCAGTCTGGGAACATGTGAAAGGAGACACTAGGGAACTAGAGGTTTTCTACCAGTGGGGTAAATGGGAACCTGCTTAATGGAGGAGGAATTTACCTTTGGTGTAACCTTTAATGCAGAGCTGGGTAGCAGGCTTTGGGGAACAGCAGGGAGCAATCTAAACTGCTTTCCTCTGCCCCTTTTTTTTATTACTTCTAGGGGTGAATTATATCATTGTGGCCCTAAAATTGCCAGGAATAGATTTGGGGAAGGAGTGGGAGGATTATTTTTCTGTCAAAATAGAAAAAATATGATATGATCTTTTTTTATAAAACAACTTCCATATTCTGACAAACTGTATTGTTTTTTTTTTTAATTTATGCCTCAGAAGGAGACATCCACAGCTATTAAATCAATATATATGGAGGATTCACAGATTGATTTCACTAGCACCTAAACCCCCCAGATACATTAATATGAAATAAATCAATATCTGTATCTACTTTTCTATCTACTGTTTTTTATGGGCCAGATTCTTATATCTCTCCTCATGCTGAATGGTACATGACTCCCATTGACTTTGGCAGGTCCACTTGTAGAGTAATATGGTCCTTTGCAGCATGTATAAAGATATCACAATCAAAGTTCCCTTCAAGGTATTTCAGTATAACTAGTTTACAACAAAAGAAGACTCTTAACAATATACATGCAATAGTTCTTGTACCAATGGCTGATTAAAAATGAATAAGCATTTACTCTTATTTCTGCCATAATACCATCCAGTAGACTTTTTATGAAATATATGTAAAAATTACACACAAAAACTAGGTTAAAAGCACATTATTAAGGTTACAAAGTCAAGCGCTCAAAAATAAGGAAATTACAGAATTCAGGTTCTTCTCCTCACCCCAACCCACCACATGGGTATGCCTCATTCAATGCACAGGATGGAAGGTACTTGCTTAATGAGTTGCTATTCAATATTTAGTTTTTTCTTCATTCTTCAATGTGTGGCCCTATTCCTGATTTACTGCACACTATTCAAACCCTACTCTGAAGACAGAATTGTTAATTTCCTCATGAGTTTTCTATGGCACTTATCATTATAACATCTGAGTGCTTCACAAATATTAATTAATGTATTTTCACAATGCCATGTCAGGTGAAGGGGCAGTATTATTTTCATTTTACAGATGGGGAACTGAGGCACAGAGAAATTGAGGTTAAAAGTGTCTACTAATGTTGTGTGCCCAAACTGAGTCCCTATGACTGATTTTTCAGAGCACTTTATATGTTCAAAGCACAGCTCCCATTGACTTCAGTTGCAGCTGTGAGTGCTCAGCACTTCTGCCTATCAGACCCTAGAGTCTGAAGTCAGGCACCCAGAAAAGGGGGAACATACCATTAGTGATACCTGTGAAAAGTGTGGTTTAAGTGACTTGCCCATCATCACACAGGATGTGGCAGAGGCATGGATAGAATCCAGTTTTCCAGGGCAGCATTAAAGGGCCTTAACCATGCATAGGCAAGCTCAATTCTAGCATTTCCTAACTTTTGAGTGCTTGACTTTGTAACCTCAATAATATTCTTCTAATGTTGATTTTTTAAAGTGTAATTTCCTAGATTAAAAAAAATAAGAAACTGGAAACACAGATATTCCATCATATGGTATCGCATTGACACTTACATGGGTCATCAGCACAGCTGGAACTTTTAGAGCCACAACACAGACCTATGCCACTTGAAATGATGGAGTAACTGATAGTATTAGTAAGTTTCAGAGTAACAGCCGTGTTAGTCTGTATTCGCAAAAAGAAAAGGAGTACTTGTGGCACCTTAGAGACTAACAAATTTTATTAATCTTTCCCTGTTTGCTGTAGAAATTTGTTAGTCTCTAAGGTTCCACAAGTACTCCTTTCTTATTAGTAAGTTGTCATCCTCTGTGTGGATGAGCAACAGAGGGGGATGAAACATTTTGCCTGTGGATTTCACAGATAGTTGCTGACAGCAGAGAAATGGTGACACTGAGGAATCTTGGGTTCCATTCCAGATGTTGGAGGGAAGTGTTCTCTAGTGGGCACAGACTCTTCTGCTCATCCCTCCAACCTGTCCTTGTCAAGTTCTGTTTCATCCCCACAACTCGTTCCTACAGGGTTCATTGCTTCGTGTTCCCCTCTGGTTCCCTGATTTTTAGCCTTTGACCTAACTTCTGTTCCTGTTTTCTCCTTCATTGTCCCACATACTCACTGGCCTGGGCCTAGAGATTCCCACCCCTACCTGAGAGTTTTGGGTAGGACTAGTACCAACAAAGAGTACACCTTGTTCCTTCTCCCAGTCCCTCCTTCTCCTCACCTAGCCAGTTCCTATCTCCTTTCCCATAATGTCCTGGTCTCACTGTGCTGAAATACACCCCTGTATTCACACCCTACACACCACTTTATTATTCTTTGTAAAAAATATGCCTTGTAAGGTATCATCCGAAAACTAATAACTTGCTGGTCAATAATATCATGGTGAAATGTATGTAGCAACATTGTATGTGAAGTTATGAACTAAACTGAAATCATGACTGAGGTGTGTAAGCCTGGGGAGTGGGTAAACCTGTTTCTCAAAGACAAAGGACAAGCTGATGCCTCTAGCAAGGGTTTATCAAAGCTGATGGGCAATCACATATCAAATGACCATTCTTGGGCAAGGAAGGGGCTCAGAAACAAACAGATCTTAGCAAACAATAACATGGAACCTCTTTCCCTGCCAGACTCTTTGTCTCCATCCCCACAACAGGAATGAACTTTATCTAGGGGTAACCCTCAGGAAAATGCAGTTCAAAGGGTGACTGAACTATAAAAGTGAGGGGCAAAATCACACCTCCTGGCCCTCAAGTTATCGCTCCCTAACCATCTCATTCTGTCACCTAAGAAAACAAAAGAAACAGCCTATTGACTTTGGGAGCAGACCCTGACCTGAAACTTGAAACCCCTCAGGAGGCAGTTATTAGCCTGCCCCCAGGGGAAGCTTCTTCCAGACCCCCATTTAGATACTGATCTCCCTATACCCGGAAGCATGAGGGCTTATATACCTTCCCAACCTGTTTTTTGGTTTTGTGTGTGTGTGTTTCTTTAACTCCTTGATATTATAACTCTGGGTATTCTTATCCATATAATGTCCAATCCTTTTTTAAAATCCTGTGGCACTCTTGACCTTAATTATACCATGTGGCAAACAATTTTACCTTAAGGGCACCCCAGATCAGCAGGTACTTCTGAAAAGTTGGGCATTAATCTTTTATTTCCATTTTATTTAGTCCTTCTTAATAGTGGCCACAAGAGGCTCCTCACAGAGTAAAAAAGAGCCTGCAAATATGCGACTTGCCATTCAGCAGCCTTGTCTACTGTGCTGAAGAGTGTTTTTCGGTCACATCAGATTAGCTCAATTGAAAACTGCTTTTAACACTGTTGTTATAATTAAGCCTACAACTGTACACTAACAGTGAGCTCAACTGTAAAGAATGTGAAAGTTTGTAAGATGCCAGAATAACCTAGCACAGCAAATGTTGATGGGTTTGAGAAAAGATACAGACGGGAGGACAGACTAAATAAGTCCAAAGAAAGAGCCTACTGATATAACTCAAGAGCTGTGTTAAGATCATGCCTGGTATATAACAAAAATGTGGAACCAGAAATCAGGGAACCAAAATTGGGGTGTCAGAAACTAGGCCCTACTTGGTGGACAAAATATGAGGGGATGGGCTGTCCTGTTCACCATTCCCTGGATGGGTCCTTAAAGAAAAGACCTTGGAAGAAAAACGGACTATAGGAGCAGGCTTCACCATCCTAGCTGCCATCCCCACAACCCCTAGGAGGTCTAGACCTTCTTCATCCTAATCTTGAGAGATGTCCTGACTAGACAGGGCCAGAGCAGCAAAGATAAAAATTGATGATTTTTTGAAGAAGGAAATAATCAGATTTTTTATTTAAATTGGGTTTTTTTTTATTTTGTTATTTAAATTATGTTTTTCTTTTTAAAAATAAACCTGTTTAAAATGAAATCTGAATTGAATACAAAATATGTTATGGACTATATTTATTATTATCTCTCTAAACATTTAAATAAAAAGAAAATATGCTGAATCCATGAGCCTCTATCAGAAACTTTGAGTTAAGACTGCTTTTCTATATAAAGAAGATGTTTTCCTCTGATTCTAACTTTTGAGGTCAAGCTTTATAAATATGACCACAATAGATCAGCCTAAGTAATTTAGGAGACTTTCTCATTTTCAAGAGACTTAAGCAAGACTAGAAACTTAAGATCCAGTTACTTTCATTTGGGCACATTTGAAAAATTTCCCAGGATTTGCCTGAATAATTCTATTTAATTCACTGACTACAGTTAAGCCCTCTGTTTAATAAATAATTTAGATGGAAAATATGAACATGTATTGGATACATCAGCTTCTCCTATCAAAACACTTATGTTGTTTTGTTAATAAAAATAAATTTTATATGTGGTTTTGTGTTTAATTAAATTCCAGTTACCATTCTAATGCATCTTGACACAAATCATGCGCCCAAAGTTAATTATCTAGTAAATAAGCAATGTCATTCATTATTTTCTGGCATACTAACAATGTATAATTAATACGAATCTGAAATATTAAGCTATATAATGCTTAATAAATGTATATAGTTATCATGTACCCTCCTGGATGGCAAAAAGATGCACCAAATCTAGTGTAATGGCTCTATTTAGTTGTAAATAACATATTGACACGGTTATATCAACCAATGAGGATGCACCTCTCTTTAGAAAATAACTGAAGTACAAATGGAACATGATGAAAATCAATTATTAAACTGAAGCTTTCCACGTGGTGATTTAAAGAACTCAACCTGGGCAGAGAGAGGGACCAGACGACATCACCGCTACCAGTATCAGCTGAATCCCAAAGACAACCTGGAATGAAACAGGATAGGACTTTAACAACAACAGCAACCGCTCTAGCCCATCACAACAACTTTTTTCTATTCCCAATAGGCAGTTATCACCATCTTTGATACCATGAAAGTCAAACAAAGGGGGTTTCTTTCTAACAAACTCTCTCCAGCTAAAGAGAAAGGGAATAAAGGAAGTTGTTAAATTGAAAGCCGTATTTAATACTTTGTTTTTCAAATGCTTTAACTATTTTTCCTTCTTTCAGTATTTTTAACAAAAGTTAAAGGATTTTGAATGGTGTGTTTGCCACGTACTAAGCAGGTTGACTGTCTCTGCATACCAAACCCCAGACCTGTTTAACATTGTCTAATGATGGACAGTGACTGGGTTATGTTAACCTCTTAGCCCATATCAGTATTACATTAAATTAAACAACAACACAGGGATAGACAGTTTCAAGCATTGAGATGGTTGTGTAGTATAGCTGTATGTGCATGGGTGTTAAAGCCTTTTTTTTTTTTTTTTTTGCTAAGTTAAGCTAAATCGGTTTGAAAACCACACATTTCCTCAAAAAGAAAAGGAGGCCTTGTGGCACCTTAGAGACTAACAAATTTATTTGAGCATAAGCTTTCGTGAGCTACAGCTCACTTCATCAGATATATGCAGTAGAAAATACAGTGGGGGAGTTTTTATACACAGAGAACATGAAACAACCACACATTTCCTATCCTTGTAGACTAGTCAGAGAGGGGAACAAGTATGAGTGAAAGACATAGGTGACTAAGGCGTTGTCTACCTACGCAGCTTTTTAGCGGACACGTCTGGGCCATACAGCCGGTTGCCACTAAAAGGCGCACAGTGTAGCTGCCTGTTTGTCGGCAGGAGAGTACTCTCCCACGACAAAAAACCTCCACCCCCCACGGAGCGGCCGGTGGCTTGTCAGCAGGAGAGTGGTCCTGCCAACAAAGCGCTGTTCACACGGTGCTTTCTCGTCAGTAAAGTTTTGTTGTTCAGGGGTGTGTGTGTTTTTTTACAACCCTGCATGACAAAAGTTTTGCCGACGAAGTTCCAGTGTAGACAAGCCTAACAGCACCACAAGACTTCCATGAAGTTTTCACCAGAAACATAATGTAAAGCCATTTGCATTTGATGGTGTCTTTTGACATCAGCAGACAATGTCACTAATCAGTAAGAAGAAGAAGAAAGCACAGCTGGCATTATTTCCAAAAGACAATCAAGGCAGCCATGGACAATATGAGCAGGGTTTGTGCAAGGACTTGCAGCACATACATCCTCCACAAGTGAAAATCACATGTGGAGGTAGGCTGTGGAGCTAGGCTGTGGAAGGCAGCCTGCCATTCTGTCTAGATAAAAATTCCTGGGGTCACTCATCTCAAAGATGTGCCAAGGTCCTGCAGGGACAAACAGCAAGCCAAGGAAATTGTAAAACAAATGTAGCAAACAATGTAACCTACCCCACCTGTTTCGTCCATCCTTCTCTCTCTCTCTCTTACACACACACAACCCCTTCTATCTTTCTTCTATCTGTATGGATTCTACACCACCTGGTGTTGACCTAATTGTCTAAACCATGCCCTGGTGCCTTCATTTTTCATTAGCATAACACTGTCAAGGCTGCAGCAGCTTTAAATCTTACGTATCTCATTTGTACAGCTCACCTCCACCCACATGGCTGATGGCAGGGAATGGTTCTGAAAACAAACAGAATTTTTAAATAGAAGAAAACATCATCTCTCTGAGATTTATATGTTCGATCAAACATAAGCCTGAATTCTCTCTCTCTCTTTTTTTTTTTTGTGGGGAGCAGATAATAGGTAGATTATCTAACCATCTGTTTTGTTACACGCTTCTTGGCTTGGCAGCTTATTTGTTGCTATTAAATCACGTTCATCTCGACTGACATTTAAAGGACCATTCTATGATTACTGTCACAGTCTAATACATGGATTCTGAAACCAATCTCCTTGCCCCCGATGATGGATTCACCTGTTTATGTCATTGTAATTTGTTTTTTCTTCTGCTGCACATGCTGTGCTCTAGCTAAATGCTTTTACTGTCAAAGGCAGTTTTCTAAAGGACCCACCAGGCAGAGCTAAGTTGTAACTGAACGGCTCTGGGGCAAATTGGAGCTGCCCTCTCTTTCAACAGCTTTAGCAAAATAAAATAAACCAGAACTCTTTGAAAGCCTAATTGCATTTTGGAACCACCTTTCCTCCCCCTTTCCGAGTCACTGTCAAAATACAGCGTTAAACACGATACACCGGGATATTGCAAATCAGTGGCTACATGCATACACATAGCGCTTAACCATCCATGTGCAGAACACAGAATAGAACTCATGACCCTCTGTTCTCCAAACAAAATACACCCTTGAGTGCAGGAGACTCAACCCTAGCTCTTTCAGCCTCACCGGTATGAGACTCCTACTCTTCTGTTGACCAGATAGAGTGGGCAACATAACCACAAACATTTGAGGCAGTCTGATTGCAATGAACAGTTTGGCAGCATAGAGAGCACTACGGGGTGCTTATATAGATATATAAATAGTAATTGAACAATGAATTCACACTACTTTTGCTTGTTGGGTAATGTTGATTGCCAATTTGGATACTGAACCACCTGAGGTCTGAGTATACTGCTTGTATAGCATCTTGATGTCAGAACCCTATCCTGTAAGCAGGCATTCCCACCCTGCTCCAATACAGAATATACCATGAGTAATTTCCAAACTTACATCTCTCCTCTCTTTCCTTATTGTTAACTTAAATAACAGGCATAAACCTCCTGCCAGAGCTTGGCTGTTTTAGGATTACTCATGATAGCATCTCTTATTCCTAATTCCTTCTGCCTCAGAAAGCGAATCAAAACTTCTATAAACTGGCTGGTGCTAACCCACTTAGCTTGGCTGCCAGAGTGAATCAGCAGGAGGAAGACCCTGTGTAGGACCTAAGAACCCGACGCCAGCATGAGTCAGCAGAGCAGCACTGTGTATGTGGGGTCAAGAATCTGACACCAGGCTGTCTCAGCTGGTGTCCACACAATCTTCCAGGGGGAAAAATGGTTAGACGAGATTGGCAACTCTGGAGGCTAACAAAATCACCTCTAAAATTCTAGCCTAGAACCATCCCTACTTCATCTTGGAGGAGAATAACCATTTTTTTAAAAAATTAATCATCTGTGGATGGCGAAGTAATAACGGTCAGTTCATAGGCTTTTGTGGAAGGCTGCAGGGCTTTTGTTATTGTCTTTATGAAAGGATTGTGGGTCAGCCTTGAGGATGGCTATCAACTGCAGGAATATGACAGGAATCTAGGTCAGAAATGACCTTGAGACACTCTCTAATAATCCTTCTCATCCAACGATCTTAAAGTGCTTCGACAAAGAAGGGTAAGTATCATTATCCCTTCATACATTGGAGAAATCAAGGCACAGAGTGATTACATGACTGCTAAGGTCACCCCAATTAATTAATAGTATAAACCATAGACCTCCTGGCTTTCAGGCCAATGCCCTGTGGAGATTGAGGGAGTTATTTGCAGTATTTTTTATAAAATCACATGCCCCCAGGTTACCGTGTGCTATTCTGTCTGAATATGCCAGAGTTAAATCAAAGGGTTGTTAAACTACCGGAGCAGGAATGCAGAACAAGGACCTAGATAAGTGTCCTGAAGAAACAAAAGGGAAGCTGTTTCGGGGAATCCCCCCTATTTGACTCCATCCAGCTAAGATCAGTTACTCTTTCAAGGTTAAGCCTAGGATCAAAGAGGGTCCTTAACTGTAAAGATGCTGGCCTCAGGTAAGGAGGGGGCACTGCCCAGGCAATGTCACTGGGGGCTGATGGGCAGGCAAGAGACAGAGAGAACAATGCTGCAAGCCGGCCAATCTGCTTCTCCCAGCCAGGATGGGGTTACCTGGGTTGAGGGGAATGTACAAATGCTTGCAAGGAAAGATTAAGGCTTAGGTAAGGGAAACAGGCTTCACTTAGACTGTAAGCTCTTTGGGCAGGAGTGGGATTGTCTTTTTGTTCTGTGTTTGTGCAGTGCCTTGCACAAGGGGATCCTGGTCCAGGACTGGGGCTCAAAGTGCTATGATAAACAATAACTAACTAAGTAGAACTAGGTCTCTGTGTTTATACTTTTGCTCTGTATCTTCAGGTGGAAGAATCAATAGTGCTTGTTTGAAGAGCTGTTGTGTAACTGCAAATTCTATGTTGCCACAGGGTCCCAAAAGGAAATGCTTGGGTGCCAAACCCTGTTGGGTCTGTCAGGCTAACACAGTGGGAACGGAGATCCAGCCTAAGAATGGTTTGGACGCATGGTTTCACCAAGAGTGAGGTGCAGGAAGCAGGCCTGACACCTGAGGATTACACTGAGAGGGCAAAGGGGGTCTAAAGGACTGGCTTGTGCAGTAACCCATGACACCTGTTCACTGGAACACACTGCTATTTTACAGCAAGGCCAGCTTGATGGTAACTTCCTCAAAGGGGTGCTTATGGTTCAAATCAATGTGAGTGCCAGTTGTGTTAACCTGTGCTACCCCTGGGTCCGTTCTCCATTACCCTGCACCTCATTTCATCATGTACCACAGCGCAAATCTGAATGGTAGCATTTTAGATTCTCCATTCCCTGCACCAGTACAAGGTGAATACAACCCTTAGTGTGCAGGCGCTTTCCAATTTCAAAGTAGATGACCTGCCATCAGATCCCACTTGTCTGTTTCTCTCCTCAGAGTACTAGCCACAGGCTGCCTATATCTCAGTCTTGATTCGTGAGCGCCATTTGCTCCCAGCTGGCAGGGCAACACCTTAGGGGAGCTTTAGAGCAAGCTTGCTGTGTATGAGGTTCGGTTCTTACGGCATTGGAGCAATAGTAATGAAGGGCCAAATTCAACTCTGTCAACTGGGGCACCAACTTGCATTAGCTTGGGAGTTTCTCACCTTACCCTCCTGCTAAATTAGGTGCTAAGAACCCATTGGTCCTTAGGGAAAATCAGCTGAGTTCAATGAGAGCTTAACCCACTTGAACATTGGGGCCAAATATTTGGACTATTGCGAAGGAACCCATCATCAATACTGTCAAATGAACTCACTCAGCCAGTGAAAACTCCAGCTGAGAAGCACTACACACCAGGACACATTCTCTCGGCAAATGTACCTTGAGGAGGCTAGCAGCTTTGGAAGCTATTTTTTTTTCATCAGATTAACTCTTTCAGGAGGGTGGGGAAGTGTGTGCAGGATCTCAGTCCCCAGGAATTTGGGTCTTCTGGGAAGCTGCAGGTCAATGAGGCTCTGCAGTTTTGGATTGAAAGGAGTAAGATCACCCCAAAAGCACAAGTCTGTTAGTGAGAGAGTAGAAGGGAGAGCCTGAGAGGACAGTGTGAGAGTAGAGTGAGCGTTTCCATGTGTATGGGCACCATGGGACTGTTATTAGCTGCTGCCACAGCTCTGGCTTGGACTGAGCTGAGACATGGTTGAGTCCACATAGCAATTAAGCACCAGACAAAGCTAAAATATGCTTGCAGCTGCGAGCTGAGGTAAGTGTATGTCTGAAGGGCAAGGAGCACACAAGACTCTGCTGGGCATCACTCCAGCTGCGTTTCCAGTTCAGCCACCTTGTCCCTTCAAGCAGCCTCATGCTATTCGGAAGTTATTAGCTTGTCTTGTTATTGGAAACACGTCCCCACATTTGCTCTGGGGAGCACAGACTGTCACTTCAGAGAGCAGGCGCAAAGCCGCCAAGTCCGCCTGGACTGCAACCTGCAGTCAATCCTCTTTAGCCAAATCCTGCAATCCCATTCAAGTCCCTTTGTTCAAAGCCACTCTGCTGTTGCCTCTTGCAAGCCACTCGCATCACACTGAGATGATCTAGTTCTTCAAGAGCCATTTCAGGAAAACAAAATGTGCATTTGAAAGCAGATTCCTAGAAGCCTAATAGAGACAGGCAGAGAAAAGCCCCCAGGCTGTCTCCTCGGCAGTTAACACTACACTAATCTTAGGCTAACGTCAGACAGATCCACTCTATTTGGCTAACAAGGGCAAAACTTAGCAATGCCCTTTGCCGTGAAGAAAGATCCCTTTGCAATTTGGGAGGTGGTGGGATTCACAGATCAGCCACCACTTGGAGACCTGCGATCAAATCACTTTGAGAGCGCATGTGAAACTAATTTTAACTGTTGCAACATGTCCCTAGTGGGCACTGCAGCAGCCCAGGAGAGGAAGAGCACTAGAGGAGCAGGAGTGATGCTGGTGCGGAGGGAGGACGAGGAGAATCAGCAGAGCTTTGTGGGGATGAAGGATTAGAAGAGCAAGGATAGCTGGAGGTCAGGTCTGAAGTGGATCAACAGAGCTATGTGGGGTTGCAAGGCTGGAATAGGCCGGGGGTGCTGCAGCTCAGGACTGGGGTGCATTGGCAGAGTCACATGGAGAGGCCATGCCGTGGTCCATGCTAGTAGTTATTCGCTTTCTGTTTTCTCGCTTTCAGTGTTCATGAATTAAATAGATTAATGATTTCTTGCGTTCAAACTAGGGCTGTTGATTAATCACAGTTAATGCACGCGATTAACTCAAAATTAATCACGATTAAAAAAATTAATACTCACAGTTTTAATCACATGGTTAAACAATAGAATACCAACTGAAATTTATTAACTATTTTGTATGTTTTTCTACATTTTCATATATATTGTATTCTGTGTTGTATTTGAAATCAAAGTGTATATTATTTTTTGTTATAAACATCTGCACTGTAAAAATGATAAACAAAATAAATTGTATTTTTCAATTCACCTCATACAAATATGTAGTGCAATCTTTTTGTCGTGAAAGTGCAACTTACAAATGTATTCTTTTTGTTACGTAACTGCACTCAAAAACAAAACAATGTAAAATTTCAGAGCCTACAAGTCCACTCAGTCCTACTTCTGGTTCAGCCAATCACTAAGACAAACAAGTTTGTTTACATTTACAGGAGATATTGCTGCCCCCTACTTATTTACAATGTCACCAGAAAGTGAGAACAGGCATTCGCATGGCGCTTTTGTAGCCGGCACTGCAAGGTATTTACATGCCAGATACGCTAAATATTCGTATGCCCCTTCATGCTTCAGCCACCATTCTAGAGGACATGCTTCCATGCTGATGACGCTCATTAAAAAAATGTTAATTAAATATGTGGCTGAACTCCTTGGGGGAGAATTGTATGTCCCCTGCTCTGTTTTACCTGCATTCTACCGTATATTTCATGTTATAGCCCTGGTCTACACTAGGCATTGAGGTCGAATTTAGTAGTGTTAAATCGATGTAACCCTGCATCCATCCACATGACGAAGCCCTTTTTTTTGACTTAAAATCGATTTCCTTACTCCACCCCTGACAAGGGGATTAGCGCTGAAATCGGTTTTGCTGGGTCGAATTTGGGGTACTGTGGATGCAATTAGATGGTATTGGTCTCCGGGAGCTATCCCAGAGTGCTCCATTCTGACCGCTCTGGACAGCACTCTCAACTCAGATGCACTGAGCAGATAGACAGGAAAAGGCCCGCGAACTTTTGAATTTCAATTTCCTGTTTGGCCAGTGTGGCAAGCTGAAGGTGACCATGCAGAGCTCATCAGCAGAGGTGACCATGATGGAGTCCCAGAATCGCAAAAGAGCTCCAGCATGGACCAAACGGGAGGTACGGGATCTGATCGCTGTATGGGAGAGGAATCTGTGCTATCAGAACTAAGTTCCAGTTTTCGAAATGCCTAAACATTTGTGAAAATCTCCCAGGGCATGAAGGACAGAGGCCATAACAGGGACCCGAAGCAGTGCCGTGTGAAACTGAAGGAGCTGAGGCAAGCCTACCAGAAAACCAGAGAGGTAAACGGCCACTCCGGGTCAGAGCCCCAAACATGCCACTTCTATGATGAGCTGCATGCCATTTTAGGGGGTTCAGCCACCACTACCACCAGCTGTGTTGTTTGACTCCTTCAATGGAGATGGAGGCAACACAGAAGCAGGTTTTGGGGACGAGGAAGACGATGATGATGAGGCTGTAGATAGCTCACAGCAAACAAGCGGAGAAACCAGTTTTCCCCACAGCCAGGAACTGTTTCTCACCTTGGACTGGAGCCAGTACCCCCCGAACCCACCCAAGGCTGCCTCCCGGACACACATGTGGAGCAGGGACCTCTGGTGAGTGTACCTTTTAAAATACTATAAAAGGTTTAAATGTTTAATAATGAATTTGCCCTGGCATTCGTGGCTCTCCTGGAATACTCCCAAAGCCTTTGCAAAAGGTTTCTGGGGAGGGCAGCCTTATTCCCCACCATGGTAGGACACTTTACCACTCCAGGCCAGTAGCACGTACTCGGGAATCATTGTAGAACAAAGCATTGCAGTGTATGTTTGCTGGTGTTCAAACAACATCCATTCTTTATTTCTCTGTGTTAGCCTCAGGAGAGTGAGATCATTCATGGTCACCTGGTTGAAATAGGGTGCTTTTCTTAAGGGGACATTCAGAGGTGCCCGTTCCTGCTGGGCTGTTTGCCTATGGCTGAACAGAAATGTTCTCCGCTGTTAGCCATGCGGGGGGGAGGGGGGGAGAAATGTGACCTTGTAACGAAAGCACATGTGCTATGTATGTAATGTTAACTGCAAGGTTTACCGTGAAAGAGTGTACCCATTGTTCTATAAAATGTGTCTTTTCAAATACCACTGTCCCTTTTATTTTTCTCCACCAGCTGCATGTGTTTCAAGGATCACAGGATCTTTTCCTTCCCAGAAGCTAGCGAAGATTAGAAGGCAAAAAAAAACGCACTCGCGATGAAATGTTCTCTGAGCTCATGCTGTCCTCCTGCACTGACAGAGCACAGACGAATGCATGGAGGCAGACACAGTCAGAGTGCAGGAAAGCACAAAATGACCGGGAGGCGAGGTGGGGGGCTGAAGAGAGGGCTGAAGCTGAAAGGTGGCGGCAGCGTGATGAGAGGAGGCAGTATTCAATGCTCAGGCTGCTGGAGGATCAAACTAATATGCTCCAGCGTATGGTTGAGCTGCAGGAAAGGCAGCAGGAGCACAGACCGCTGCTACAGCCCCTGTGTAACCAACCGCCCTCCTCCCCAAGTTCCATAGCCTCCTCACCCAGACGCCCAAGTACGCGTTGGGGGGGCCTCCGGCCACCAGCCACTCCACCCCAGAGGATTGCCCGAGTAACAGAAGGCTGTCATTCAATAAGTTTTAAACTTTTAAAGTGCTGTGTGGCCTTGTCCTTCCCTCCTCCACCACCCCTCCTGGGCTACCTTGGTAATTATCCCCCTATTTGTGTGATGAATTAATAAAGAATGCATGAATGTGAAGCAACAATGACTTTATTGCCTCTGCAAGCGCTGATTGAAGGGATGTGGGGAGGGTGGTTAGCTTACAGGGAAGTAGAGTGAACTAAGGGGCGGGGGATTTCATCAAGGAGAAACAAACAGAACTTTCACACCGTAGCCTGGCCAGTCATGAAACTGGTTTTCAAAGCTTCTCTAATGTGCACCACACCCTCCTGTGCTCTTCTAACCGCCCTGGTGTCTGGCTGTGCGTAACCAGCAGCCAGGCGATTTGCCTCAACCTCCCACCCCGCCATAAAGGTCTCCCCCTTACTCTCACAGATATTGTGGAGCGCACAGCAAGTAGTATTAACAGTGGGAATATTGGTTTCACTGAGGTCTAACCGAGTCAGTAAACTGTGCCAGCACGCTTTTAAACGTCCAAATGCACATTCTACCCATTCTGCACTTGCTCAGCCTGTAGTTGAACAGCTCCTGACTACTGTCCAGGCTGCCGATGTATGGCTTCATGAGCCATGGCATTAAGGGGTAGGCTGGGTCTCCAAGGATAACTATAGGCATTTCAACATCCCCAACGGTTATTTTCTGGTCTGGGAAGAAAGTCCCTTCCTGCAACTTTTGAAACAGACCAGAGTTCCTGAAGATGCGAGCGTCGTGTACCTTTCCCAGCCATCCCACGTTGATGTTGGTGAAACGTCCCTTGTGATCCATCAGTGCTTGCAGCACTATTGAAAAGTACCCCTTGCGGTTTATGTACTTGCTGGCTTGGTGCTCTGGTGCCAAGATAGGGATATGGGTTCCGTCTATGGCCACACCACAGTTAGGGAATCTCATTGCAGCAAAGCCATCAACTATGACCTGCACATTTCCCAGGGTCACTACCCTTGATATCAGCAGATTTTTGATTGCGTTGGCTACTTGCATCACAGCAGCCCCCACAGTAGATTTGCCCACTCCAAATTGATTCCCGACTGACCGGTAGCTGTCTGGCATTGCAAGCTTCCACAGGGCTATTGCCACTCGCTTCTCAACTGTGAGGGCTGCTCTCATCTTGGTATTCTTGCACCTCAGGGCAGGGGAAAGCAAGTCACAAAGTTCCATGAAAGTGCCCTTACGCATGCGAAAATTTCGCAGCCACTGGGAATCGTCCCAGACCTGCAGCACTATGTGGTCCCACCAGTCTGTGCTTGTTTCCCAAGCCCAGAATCAGCGTTCCACCGCATGAACCTGCCCCATTAGCACCATGATGCCCACATTGGCAGGGCCCGTGCTTTGAGAGAAGTCTGTGTCCATGTACTCATCACTCTCGTCACCGCGCTGATGTCGCCTACTCGCTCGGTTTTGCTTTGCCAGGTTCTGATGCTGCATATACTGCTGGATAATGCGTGTGGTTTTAATGTGCTCCTAATTGCCAAAGTGATCTGAGCGGGCTCCATGCTTGCCGTGGTATGGGGTCTGCACAGAAAAAAGGCGTGGAACGATTGTCTGCTGTTGCCCTGACGGAGGGAGGGGCGACTGACAACATGGCTTACAGGGTTGGTTTATAGGGAATTAAAATCAACATGGGGTGGCTTTGCGAGAAACTGAATGGCTGCCTCAAGGATAGAACGCAAAACCTCAAGGATAGAACTCAAAACTGGGTTTAGCAGGCCGTTGATTTCACAGAGGGAGGGAGGAGAAAATGAATACAAAACAAATCTGGTCTATTTCTTGTTTTGAGCCACTTCATCTATCTTTATACATCATGCTGGCAGCAGATTGTGCAGTATGACCGCTTGCCATCGTCACCTCCTGGGTGCTCGGCAGAAGAGGGTGCAGTATGACTACTGGCCATCGTCTTCTGCTAGCTGCAAATTAAAAGACAGTGCACTGCCGGTAGGACTCAATCGCCATGAGACAAAACAAGGGAAATGACCTGGCTGAGTCACTCCCATGTTTGCCCAGGCGCCCGGTTAAAAGAGCACCCAGGACTATGTTGATGACGGCTACCAGTCATACTGCACTGTCTGCTGCCAAAAGGCAATAAACTGCTGCTGTGTAGCAACGCAGTACCATGTCCGCCAGCACCCAGGAGACATACGGTGACGGTTAGCTGAGCAGACTCCATGCTTGCCGTGGTATGATGTCTGCACAGGTAACTCAAGAAAAAGGTGCAAAACGATTGTCTGCCCTTGCTTTTATGGAGGGAGGGAGGGAACGGGGCCTGACGATATGTACCCAGAACCACCCGCGACAATGTTTTAGCCCCATCAGGCACTGGGATTTTTACCCAAAATTCAAATGGGTGATGGAGACTGCGGGAACTGTGGGATAGCTACCCACAGTGCAAAGCTCCGGAAGTCGACTGTTGCCTCGGTACTGTGGACACAGTCCGCCGACTACATGCACTTAGAGCATTTGTGGGGGGACACACACTCGACTGTATAAAAACGCTTTCTACAAAACCAACTTCTATAAATTCAACTTAATTTCTTAGTAGACATACCCGCAGTCTCCAATGATGACCCACCTCATGATGTTCATTTTAAGAACACTTTCACTTCAGATTTGACAAAACAAAGAAGATGCCAATGTGAGATTTCTAAAGATAGCTACAGCCTTTGAGCCAAGCTTTAAGAATCTGAAGTGCCTTTTAAAATCTGAGAGGGATGAGGTGTGGAGCATGCTTTCAGAAATCTTAAAGGAGCAACATTCCGAAGTGGAAACTACAGAAACTGAACCACCAAAAAGAAAATCAACCTTCTGCTGGTGGCATCTGACTCAGATAATGAAAATGAACATGCATCAATCCACATTGCTTTGGATTGTTTTGTGCAGAAACTGTCATCAGCATGGATGCTTGTCCTCTGGAATGGTGGTTGAAGCATGAAGGGACATATGAATCTTTAGCGCATCTGGCACATAAATCTTTGCGACACCAGCTACAACAGTGCCATGAGAACACCTGTTCTCACTTTCAGATGACACTGTAAACAAGAAGCGGGCAACATTATCTCCTGCAAATGTAAACAAACTTGTTTGCCTGAGCGATTGGCTGAATAAGAAATAGGACTGAGTGGACATGCAGGCTCTAAAGTTTTACATTGTTTAATTTTTGAGTGCAGTTATTATTTTGTACATAATTCTACATTTGTAAATTCAACTTTCACGATAAAGAGATTGCACTACAGTACTTGTATTAGGTGAATTGAAAAATACTATTTTTATTTTTTTACAGTGCAAATATTTGTAATAAAAAATAAATATAAAGGGAGCACTGTACACTTTGTATTGTGTTGTAACTGAAATCAATATTTTTGAAAATGTAGAAAACATCCAAACTATTTAAATAAATGGTATTCTATTATTGTTTACAAGTGCGATTCATCGCACGATTAATTGCAATTAATTTTTAATTACTTGACAGCCCTCGTTCAAATGACTAATCCTGCATATTGCAGCTGTGTCACATAGGGGGTACCAGTTACTCCCTCCCAGGCAGCACACTGTACACTAACCCTCCCAGCAGAATCTCCTAGGGAACCATAGGCGTGGTTTGACTTCTATATTTGGGGGAGTGGCTGCATTCAGGCCAATGAGGCTGCACATGTGGGCAAGACCCACCAGGCAGATACCTGGGAAAGAATATCTGACAGCAGCATTGTATCTAATTCCTATACCAAGAAAGAAAGAAAATTAAATAAATATTAGAGCCACTCAGCTCTAATACTAACATGTTCTGACATCTTGTGGCAAGTCACTTATGACACTGGTTAGGTTTAAACATTATAATGTATATTCTTACTCAGATACTCTTACTAAGGCTATGGCTACACTACGAGGCTTTTAGCGACACGGCTGTGCCGCTACAGCCGTGCTGCTAAAAGACCTGCAGTATAGCTGCTGTTTGTTGGCATGAGAGAGCTCTCCTGCCAACAAAAGACTTCCATTCCCCACGAGCGGCCGCGACTTTGTCGACGGGAGAGCTTTGCTGCCAATAAAGCACTGTTCACACTGGAGCTTTTTGTCGGTAAAACTTTGTTGTTGTGTGTGTGTGTGTGTTTTTTAAAACCCCTGAACAACAAAATTTTGCTGATGAAGTGCCAGTATATACAAATCCTAAAGTCCGAAGGGACCACCGTGATCATCTAGTCTGACCTCCTGCACCTTGCAGGTCACAGAACCTCAACCACTCACTCCTGTAATAGACCCCTAACCTCTGGCTGAGTTACTGAAGTCCTCAAATCATGGTTTAAAGACTTAAAGTTACAGAAAATTCACCATTTACACTAGTTTAAACCTGAAAGTGACCCCATGCCCCATGCTGCAGAAGAAGGTGAAAACCCCAGAGTCTCTGCCAATCTGACCTGGAAAAAATTCCTTTCTGACCCCAAATATGACGATCAGCTAGACCCTGAGCATGTGGGCAAGACCCACCAGGCAGATATCTGGGAAAGAATTCTCTGTAGTAATTCAGAACCCTCCCCATCTAGTGGATGTCCCATCTCCAGCCATTGGGGATTTTTGCTACAGGCAGTCGCTGATAGGCCACACATCATTGTAGGAAGTCTCATCATACCACCCCTCCATAAACTTATCAAGCTCAGTCTTGAAGCCAGTGAGATTTTTTGCCCCCAACTGCTCCCTTGGGAGGCTGCTCCAGAACTTCACTCCTCTGATGGTTAGAAACCTTCGTCTAATTTCAAGTTTAAACTTGTTGATGGCCAGTTTATATCCATTTGTTATAGGGTTCACACTGATTCTTAACTTAAATACTCCTCACCCTTCCTCATATTTATCCTTCTGATGTATTTATTCAGAGTAATCATATCTCCCCCCAGCCTTCTATTGGTTAGACTAAACAAGCCAAGCTCTTTGAGTCTCTTCTCATAAGAAAAGTTTTCCATTCCTCAGATCATCCTAGTAGCCCTTCTCTGCACCCTCCCATGCCTTTCCCCCACAAACTTCACCCCCAGGAAGTGTTATACCTCTTGTCACTGTTTATCCTGTTTTATATAACTGCAGACGTTCTTATTAGCAAAATTAATGTTTAATCCTTCTTTGAATCCTAATAAACATTTAGTTCAATGATAACTTGTAGATTGTTTCCCAGGTTCATGACATGTGTTAAATTACATGTTTGACCAGTTTTAAATCTGTTGCCTTTTGACTTCAATAGATATGTGAAGTGGAATAGAGTGAGTGAGTGAGAGAGTGTGTGTGTGAGAGTGAGAGATCCTGAGATGAATGAAGAACAAGTAAAGTTGCTCAGGGTCAAGGGATGAGAGTGTGATACTGTCATACGTAGGAAGCGTCCCTGAAGTTTCAATGCCACACGTAAATGATTGGGCATTAAATGCTGGAGCTGTGTCATGGTTTTGATATCGAGGAGTCATGAACGAATTTGATTTCATTAGTGTTTCTGGGTGTCTGAGAAACTACATAGGCCCAAATCAGCTGACCTGCTCGCTAAAACAAAGCAGCTAGATTTGGTGCTTGTGGGAATATAGCCGGGAACAACGGAGCTGCTACATAGTTGCTACCACGGACCTAAGACTGATGGCCATCACTCGTACTGGAGGGCCATTTCTGGTACCCTGGATCACCCAGCCACACCTTCACTCTTCTTCTGGCCTGGTCTGGTCTATCCCCAGACCTCACTGTGAGGGGAGAGCCCCTCCAAAGCTAGTCTGCATGGTGCAAAGGGGTTGCAAAGCCCAGAATTCCCATCGATCTCCAACACTATGGAACTGAACTATTCTGCTACATCTGAGTCAAGGGTCATCTGACTCACAACTTCTATTACATACCTAGTACATGTACATCCAAAGCAATGCCAAAGGGCACTTGCTCATCTAGGATGTCTCCTGCGGTGTGCCTCTCAATAGGGTGCAGCCAATTTACATCACAAATATCCTATGTAAATGTCAAAATCAGCCACAACCATATTTTATTTTCTCTGCAAACTTCAACTGCATCATTTTGACTCTTCCTAACTTTCCACTGTAAACAGCTGGGGTCTGACACTCCAGAGGATATGGTCTCTCCTCATCCCCAGAGCCCTGCGCTTGCAGAGAGCTGAATATCAATCTTACTTAGGAATGCTAGGCACTATTTCATTTTCTCTAGATGAAATTAGCAGCAGCCACTCCACTCCAGTGCCCATTTCAACTCAGTCCAGATGGAGGGAGGGAGATGAACAGCTTTCGGGTTTGGAGAGAGAAGGAGCCTGTGGAGCAATTGCAAAAAAATAGCAAAGCAAACCTAAAAGTGTCCCGTGTTTGGGTTCAGTGCAACTAACGAGCCTCAATGTTTTACAGAATCCCACAATTAATATTCATAACTCAGCTATTCTCATCCTCTCACAGATGGGTAACTGAGGCAGCAAACTGTCAAACATCTTCCACAAAGGTACATTGGTGTAATTCCCAGCACAGGCAGACGTGTACATGCTAGCTCTGATTGAGCTAGGATGCTCAAAATAGCAGCCTGGCCAAGGAGAACAAGGTCTGAGGTATGTATTCCAGTGGCTAGCCCGAGCCACTATCCATTGCACCATTTTTAGTGTGCCAGCTCAATCCGAGCTGGTGCATGTACGTCTACCTGAGCCAGAAATCGCACCTCCCAACTGCGGTGTAGATGTACCCCCAGATACATAGTGAGCCAGTGGATGAGAATTCAGGAGCTCTGAATTATGAGTCCCATGCATGTGTTTCTGGACTATGAGGCTTTTGGATTTTGGCCTGGAGAGTTTCTGGGGAAATCTCCCAAGAACAGCTTATCTCGCAAGGCATTTTTGCAGATCCTGGCTGGGAAAGAAGTTTCAAACTCTGATGACACTTACACTGTGGAGTAACTCAATTTACTTCAACGAGAGCAGAATTTGGCCTCCTATCTGAACAATTCAGAACCTTAAAGCTCCATTTTTAGTCTGATTCTACAAAGACAGGGTGGTAATTGGGAGCAGTGGGGAAACTGTTTGATTAGCTGGTTCATCCTCTGGTTTGGCAGAGAGCATCAGTTAAATGCCTGCTTACTTCTGCTTTGTGAGAACAACATAAACCACTTAAATACACATACCAGACAGACTGATCTGTAAGTGTTTATGAACTGAATGTTTGATTTATCTTTATCATTCCTGAGTATCTTACAGTGCCATTTATTTTTTAATGGTAAATTAAAGTGGAGGGGCTAGGCTTTTAAAAACAGAAATTAATATCCCAACAACCCTTCTACCATAATATCTATAATTTACAGAATGAAATCACCCAGCTTGGCTATAGGTACTAAGTTTTTCTCCTATTTCCCTTGGTACCTTCTAATTACTGCTGCATAAAGGGGAAATGAAATATGGACTTTGCAGGAGAGATGCTCAAGTCAATGAAAGATAGTTTTTAAATTAAAAGTCCAGTTTTATGGCTCTCATAAAATTTCTTTTTCTTCAGATTAGACTCAGTCATTCTCATCAGACTCATAATTTATCTATTGTGTTTGCAATCTCATGCTGAAGGGCCCTGTGAGTTTTAATCTTACTATCTCTGTGTTTTACCAGTGTAGTATTGCAATAGCTAGGGTAGAAGCAAGCCGACCCTAAGAGCAGCGCTCTGATCCCTCATGAAATATTCGAGGATACGAATCGTTTAGCACAATCTTATCTAATACAATGACAAAACTTTTGCCTTTCAGAAGCACTTTTATTCCTGCGGCTCATAGATTATCTCCAACAGGGGAGGACTGTATCAGAGACTGGGAAATCACCCAATCTTTTCTTCAGTTCTCTGGTAGAATTTAAATGAAGGAGCTCCTTCACGTGCCCTGCAGCACATCACTGCATGGGTCACATTTGCCCTAACCATACAAGTCTCTAGGCCTCACTTGGCTTTGCTAGAACATCTGTGATTACACATGCAGCAAGTGTGGAGTCTCGCTCTCGCCAGTGATCAACAGGCTTTGTGAACAGCGTTATTTTGTTCCACTGAGCACGTTGCAGAGGTCGACCACATATGGCTCCATGCAGCGCTTAAGTCCTCATTTCATCTGGCTTAAACGGGGAATTGAACTCCAGATCTCATAGCTGCTCATCTCTCACAGAAGCAAAAACAAATGAGAGGGAGCATGGATGGCCACTCTGGACAATTTTGGCCTAACTAGCTGCAGCCCACTTCATCACTCGGTATGCCTCAGTTTCTCAGTGTACAGCAGGGGGATACTTACCTGCCTCCCTAGCAAGGTATTGTGAAGCTGAGTTGGTTCATGTTAGTAAAGCGCTTTTGATGGTACACGCTGCTCTACTAAGCTACATTGACAAGATCTGCTCACACTTACACCTGTGCCAACCTAGTGCGGTGCAAGACAGTTACGCAAAAGTAGCAGATCTGGTCTACTGGTCAGCAATGGCTCCACAATTCTTGTACAGTCCTGCCTCATTCTAGAGGGTCCCTTCAGGGTCATATACAGGAACCTGATCTCTCCTGCACGTCTCCTCTTCTCCCCTTGAGGCTCTGCCATGACAGAGAGGAAGGAGAGGGAGCAGAGTATGGACACTCATAGTGCTCTCACTCCACTGAGTCCCAGCCTAGGGTTCTACGCTTGGGGGCTTCGCATGGGTTCTCAACCTCCAAAATTAGCATGATGGGGGGCAGGATATGAACCACTGCTCCCAGAGTGACCTTACCAATACTGCAGTCACTCTCCCCAGCTCCAGACAGCAGCCCTCGCTTCCTGGTGCAACCCATATGCCTTTCCCTTGGGCTCCTTGTTCTTTTAAATAGTCTCTCCACTTGGTAGCACGCCGTGTAGCTGCTTAGGAGTGAGGCCTCCCTGCCCCAGTAGTGCCCCGTGCCTCACTCTGGTTTAGCATTGTGACAAGAGTAAAAATAATAAAATAAAATAAAAAAGAACGTGGCCCCTGTGCTCCAGCTCTGTGGGAAGACTCTGTGTTCTGTGGCAGGAGGTGCTCAGATACTACAGTATTTAATGTAGCACACATGCCTTCATAGACAGATGTTATACCACATTCTTTGGAACAAAGCTGCTCTAACTCATATCACAACTCTGCAATAATGACCATATTTTACGCATTTGTCTGGTGCCTTTTGGCAATGGACGAGACAAAGTGCATACATGCAGAGGCCCTGAGCCTTGGGACTGGTCAATGGGGGCAGGGGCAACAGCGATTCACCCAAAGTTGCATTTCCCCCAGTCCTGGGGCCAGCTTGGGGCTGATTTGGCCCCTGGAATAACTCTGGGAAGCCTCAGTTTTGCTCTAAATTGTCTGCTGGTTAGTAATGACACTCCAGGGGTCATACAGCAGGTGGGGATTGCTGGAGCACTTCCTTGCTCTGACCAGGCCCACTCCTGAGCCACCACCCAACATGTTTCCTGCACAGGCTCTGCACCACTTAGGGGTTCCCCTGCAATGGATTGGCACAAAACCGCCTCAGGGGCCCTGTTATAGTCCATTGTACATAAATATAGAAAGATTGACTGCCCACCACCAAATAAATGCGGAGCACTTCTGGGTGAAACATGACCTTTCTAACAACACACAGCAACACTCCAATACATGATGTGAATACTCATACAGTTGACACTGAAGCATCACATTACATATGCCAGCTCGATAGCCTTTGCTTTCATTTAAACAATTTACCTGTAATTACTTAGGATTCTTGATGGCCAGAGTGACGCTAATGCTAGACTGGGTTACGTGCAGTCCTTTGATTTCTCAGATAAGTTTGGGGGTTGGTGTCCCTTATCAAACCAGATAAAATGAAGGAACAATAAGAAAAGAAGCTTTCACTCCCAGAGTGCAGTAATCTCCACATCGAACATTGTTAAAATGTTTTTTTTCTTTTAGTGAAGGAAAACAAGTCGATTAAAAAGAAAATGTAACATGACAGCCTTTGGGTTCCACAAGCTCTGTTTATCAGAGTTCAAAGGAAAGGGGGAGAGAAAGCCTTGATGCTTTAGATCAAGGCATATTTGAGCTTTGAAGATTATATCAGTTAGGGATGAATTAGAACACAAATACAATAATTAGCACTGAGAATTATTGCAAATACCTGTGGAAATGGGAGGAACAGATTGCCTGAATGCTGACAAAACACACCAAGTGCAAGAAGCCATTTTGATATTTACATAGGACCTACATTGTAGTCATTCAGCACCTCAAACAGCTCCCCAACTCTTCCTAGGCAGGGAGTAGGTTTGGAAGACACACAGGCATGCTCCAGTAAGGGCGTGACCCTTTGTGCCAAACCACGTTTACATTCCACACACTATGTTCACATTGTCAGTGTGAATGTGTCACATTTGAACTGCACCACAGGTTGGAATTGGGTTTATCACTGGAAAACACTCAGTCATTTGCATTTATTATGAAACTTTAATACGCCCATTGGAGTCAGTTCCCAGAAAGGGATATGGATGGTATAACACTGAGACCCCCCACTCGCTGGAATCCTGCACTAAACCTAAAGATGAATGTGTCATGAAGCTGGAGATAAGATAAAAGAACAAAATTCCACCACAAGAGTTTAGGAAGACATCTTAAGCTTATCTTTTTGTGCTTCTGTCAACTGCAGATTGCAGGCTTTTTTTAGTTCCAGCAGCAATTAAAAAGGAAGAGGGTATGAAAATGCAGCCTGTATGTAAAACATGAGCCTTGGATAAATACCATGGATACGTTATCTCATTAAAAAGTATTTAATTTGAAGGTTAAACATGTATGGGTTTTACGATTCTAGCATTCGACTGCAGTAAAGAATGGAAATACGTTTGCCAATTACTACTGATTCTTGCATACTTGTCCAACTGTTTCCCCTTTCGTTAGCCTGAAATGTTTGTGCGGAGCCACTTAGCTTCGCTCTTCCTCTATATTTAATTTGCTTGAAAATCAGCCTCATAGATCAGGAGTCTTTAAATCAACATATCATTAACGGGATGTATTGGCATGCAAAGCACCCGGGAGCCATTTAGCTTGGCACAGCAACGATTCATTTAACCCACAGGGTAGGACTTGACCACCAGGTGCTGTTTGGGGCTGTTCTCCTCCTCCCACAAATAGTCTGGTTTAATCACTGAAAGGTAGCCGCTGATGAGAGGTTAAAGCAGAGAGTGGAGTGGAGTGAAACCAGCTGTTTTGGGTTCATGGGGCTGTGGTGAACCCAGTTCTTTTGAGAGTTTTTAGGTTTACATGAATGCAAGTAAAACTAGTGTAAGTGCTGCTAGAGTAAATGCTAAACCCTACCAAGCCCTTGGAACATCCTTTGCCCATTGGATTGGCTTTTGAAAGGTGCCAAGCACTGCCCTAACTCTGCTCCCACTGAACTCATTGACACAGTTAGGCCAACACTGAGTGCTTGTGCAAATTCCACCCCATACCACCTCCCAGAGAATGAGTGGTTGGTAGCTTGGAATTCCCTCCTAAGCTCTCCCAGAGCAGCCAGCTGGCTTCTTTTCTCTATCTGCAGTCTTCGGTGGCTAGCAGGTGAATTCACTGCCTCTCCCCCCGATCCATCCATCATTAAAATCTTTTGGGGCAGGTGTTTCCTGACTGCCCACCAGCTAGCAGACAGGGGACTGGGAATGCTCCTCTGGTCCTGCTGATCTCTCTATGTAATTCTGCAGCCTGGTGCTCTGCGCAGTAATGAAAACTGTCCTATCGAAAGGAGTCTGGGCAGGAGAGGGGCTGTTGGGCAACTAGACCCTCAGAGACTATTTAAAGTAGGAGAAACACTGAGGTTTCTAGGGGAAGCCAAGAAGAAAGGAGTCTTTCAGGCTGGCCCAATGCAGCCATGAGGTTTGCATGCATCTCAGCAAGAGATTTGTACAGATTTTGATGAGTTCAGAGTTTGCATATGTGAAATTTTCATACAGTCCTGCCCAAGTCTTCCCCGACCTGTTCCCAGATCTACACTGACTCACTGACTGACCTTAGCCTAGTCTTTCACCCGTCCATGCCTCAGTCCATCCTTTTAGAAAATAGGCCTAGTAATGTTTGTCAACCTCAGGAAATGTTTGCGAATTTGCTTAGAGCTCCTCAGAGGAAAGGTGAGTGCTGCAGAAGTGCAAAGGAGAGTTAAGAAGGTCAGGACTTGAGTCTTCCTCTCCCAAGTGAGTGGAACTCAGTTCTGTGCAGAGGCCAACACATAACTCCCACTTGAATTTCAGTGGGAGTCATATGGTGCATTGGCCACAGCAGGTAGGAGGGGAATTTTCAGAAGCTCTCAGCGCTGGCCTAGCTCTGTTCTCCCGAAAGCCTATGGAAGTGTTTGAATTCAATGGGACCAGCTAGGCTAACGCTTAGTGCTTTTTGAAGTCCTATCCTTGACATCCACCAACTCAGAATCATGGTTTCTCTGCCTCTTTAATTGTTTAATTTTGTTTTATTTAATGTATTTATTTATGTTTCTTTCAGAGGCTTTTAAAAATGTTCATTTCTCTTTTTAGCTCTAGAGAAGAGATGGCCAGGCCATTGTGCGGTTACTGCTATTGCTCGAAGTCCTGATAGATCTTATAGCCTGGTGAAACAACTGCCGTTCCAGCAGATAAATAAGAGGTAAACATCTTCCCACCCCCACATAACACAGACACACACTAGCCAGTCTGCAATAACAATTTTCAGCAGAAAAAGAGAGGGCAAGATTCCTATCAAATAATTTGTTGCCATGTGAGTAACTTTTAACAACATATACTGGAGGCTGCTTTAGACTCAATGTTTCAGTCACGGAGGGAAATTCTGAGCGGCACAGATAAAGATTTGCAATGAAACTATGTTTCCACCATGGAGTACGTAACTAGATTTGGCATCTTCCCACTTGGAGTAAAATTTGCCCCCATATGCAGAAGGCTGGCACCTGGCCTTGATCTATAGGAGACTCAAGAGTTGCCTTGGCTGCAGCTGGTATAAATCAGCATAGCTCCATTGACTTCAGTGGAGCAACATCAATTTACACCCACTGGGGATCTGCCCCATTGGCATCAATGGAGCTAGGCAGATTCATCCCAGCTAAAGGTCAGTCCAGCCCATGTGCAGACACAATCCTCAACTCCCTGTAATGGTTCTGTAGTTAGAAATATCCATAGATATACTGGGCATTCTTTGTGTCTATCTTTACCCTTCTTTGTTTCTTTTGTCCTTTGTAGTTAGTTTTCACCTCTGATCAGAGGCAGCACCAGGGCTAATGGCTTGGCACTGAGTTTTGCTAAGATTTTTTATTTCATGTGGAGATGTGAAAGATGTAAGGAACCTTCCTGATGAATTTCTAAGAGTCCATACTTCTAAAAACGCCATTTTAGTGAGCTCTCTAGGGGGCTCACTGAGCTGAGCGCCCGCAGCTGGGGAAAGTACCTCATTATATTTAAAACATTTGAATGTATTCCACCTTTCCCTTAACACCTGGCCTTTAAGTGATTCCTGTTGACTTCATCAGACCTGCTAATGTTTGGTTCATTTTTCTCAGGACAAGAGATAATAAGGGGTGAAAGAGATGGATCAAATAGTTGTGTGAACTTGAGCACGTCCTATGACCACTCCATGCCTCAATTTCCCCATCTGTAAAACGGAGATACAGACACTTAGCTTCATGTGTAGTGCTGTGAGCTGTATGGATGAAAAACCCCTCTCCAGGTAAGAGCTAAGTTCTGATATTAAACTGCTGAGCCAAACACCTGAGCCATGTTGTAGCTCCCAGGAAGTCAGCGGTGACTGAAGTCAATGGAACATTTAACTGTGTTGGTAGGTTATGTAGGTGTATACATGCTGGATTTCTTTCTTTCTGGCTTCATAGAGTAACATTCAGAGCTGGGAGAGTTTATCTGGTTGTAGAAAACAAAATTTACCCCTATGCAGAGGGCCTACTACACGTCACTGAAATCCACTCAAGCCCTATTTCAAGGGCCTAAATGGGACTTCAGTGGTGCACAGATCTCAGGTGGTCTCTCTGCCCAAGGATGAATTACATGCCCTATGAGCATCATGTATAGTAGTTGTGACCATATTCCTTTGACAAAGGCTGGAAAACATTTCATCTCAGACCCTGGAAATTGCACGCTCCCGCCTCATGGAGCACCGCTGTAATATCGCTAGTCTTTCTTGTTGCCACTAGATGTCACTGAAGACTAGAGATGAGGCAGTACGGAGCTTTGCTGGCTGTGCCCTTGGAACAGTGATGGGAGGAACCGTGAGGACTGAAATGCAAAGAAGAGGAGAAGCTCCATTACATGGACTGGAAATTCCACTGTCTTGCTGCTCAGTCTGCAGCCTGTAATAATAATAATAATATTAACATCACTCTCGCCTCTTGCATTCAAACGTCTGAGCACTCTCTTTTCAAGTCTAACATTATTTTATTTCTCTGCTTTTTCCAGTATCACTATCTCATCTCCAGGTGCCTTCACATTAACAATTTAGAAACAAAGATGATTAAGCTTCACATTTCCTCTCTGAGGAAAGGAAGTATCACTATCCCCATTTCATAGGTGGGGCAGCTGAAGCATGGAGAGGCTAAGTAGTCTGCCCAGGGTCACCCAATAAGTCAGTGGCACAGTTAGGAAGAGACCCCAGGAGTCCTGATTTCTAGTCCCTTGCTCTAACCACTAGATGACACTACATCCCCTCAGAGGCAAAGGTGACTGCCCTGTGATTGGCTTGGAGTTAAGCCCTACCTTCTCTTAATGGTTATAGGGTGGCACTGAGCTTTGTCTGGGAGCCACAAAGACACATATTTAAACATTGCAATAGAGGAACTGTCATAGTGAACCAGACCCAAGGTCCCTCCAGTCCAGTATCCTGTCTCTGACATTGAGCAGCACCAGATGCTTCAGAGGAAGGCATAAGAACCCCGCAGTAAGGCAGATGTGGGATAACCTGTCCTCATCAAAGTCTCATCCTGGTCTATTACAGTTAGAGGTTGGCTTAAGCCCTGAAGCAGAAGGTTTAATGACTCTTCCAAAATTTGTTATTAATAATAGCTCCAGATATTCTTGTAATCTATAGAAATGTCCAATCTCTTTCTGAATCTTGTTAAATCCTTGACCTCACCAACTTCCTGTGGCAATGAGTTCCACAGTCTAGTTATGCATTGTATGAGAAAGTATTTCTTTTTTCAGTTTCAAATTTGCCAGCTTTAAATGTCACTGAAAGCCCCTGTTCACGTTATAAGCTGGGGAGAACAGAAGATCCTGATCAACTTCCTTTAAACCATTTGTTATTTTATGTCCTTTTATTATGTCCTTTCTTATTCAGCTCCTTTCGAAGGTCACACAGCATGAATAGCTTATGATTTCAATGGCAGTTGGGCACCTAAATACATTTGAGGAGTTGGGCTTTAGTGATGATGGGAGGGTCCCAGAGCTTGGGCTACAGCCTGAGCCTGAACGTCTACACCGCCCCTTAACACGAGCCCCGCGAGTCTGAGTAAGCTGGCATGGGCCAGCCATGGGTTCAGTGTAGACATATGCTCTGAAGTCAGTAGTTCCCAGGTCTGAAAAGAGAAGTTGTGTTTTCTGAGTTTGCTGTTTGCATTGTCTTTGATGTGTCCTACCTATTTTCTATCCTGGCTGCCAAGCACCTCAGTGGATTTCTCACTTAACAGTACTAAGTAGCAGTAGCATGTAGCAGCCTCAGACAGGCCTTAGAGGAAGGCAGTAGCAGCATTAGGTGTGGGGGGGGCTGGGGACCTGGACTTCAACTGGGCCCTGCTAATAGCAGCAGTGCTAATGTTCTGGATGGCTCAGGGAGCACATCCTGTGTGCGGAGATCCACATTAACAGAAGGCAGGGCTACTAGCATAGATCCGCTGGGATAACAGATGCAGCCTCTCTTTGAGGGCAGGTAACATTTTAACAGGAGTTGTGATGCCCAATCTATTCTGTGTATCAAGTGGCTGTCCAACAGGTATCCTGTCACTGTTAAAGTGCATTGCCTTGCATGTCCTTTGGGGTGGAGAAGGAGCGTGAAGTGATCTGAGCTCTCCTAACTGTGGGCAACGCTTATATACCTTTGCGCCCAACCATCTCAAAGTGCTTTACAAAGGTGGATAACTGGGGGAGACAGAGGCACAGAGAGTTGCAATGACTTGCCCAAGACTACCCAGTGAGTCCGTGTCAGAACAGGGGACAGAACCCAAGACTTCTACCCAGTCCTGGGACCTGTGAGGCACTCTTGTGGTCCTGTTGTTCCCTATAGGAAGGAGGGCTAGTAGACAAGGCACTGGAATGGGACTCAGGGGTAAGGCTCTGTGAAAAATCGCAATTTCATGGACTGTGTGGAAATAGTGAAATGCCGTGGCTTCCGCAATACCCATTAAAGCGGGAGGAGGCGGCACTGTAGCCGGCGCCGCTCCAGGTGGAACATGAGCAGCCATGGTCTCAGCAGAGAAGCAGAAGTAGGCATCTGCGTGTGCTGGTCTGGTGCTTGGTGTAACTTGTAGCTCGCAGCAGCATCGTGTCAGAGAAGCCAATGGGGAGGTCTTGGTTGCCAGTGTTATGCAGTAGTGATTTTTCGGTGACTACACTCTTGTGCATATTCCATGCAATTTGCTACTTAATCTGTGACACTGCTGTGAATTTTCTAAAAAAAAAATCTGTGATTTTCCCAGGGCCTTACTGATGAGACCTGCATTCATGAGTGGCTCAGCCACAGACTTCCTATGTGATCTTAAGCAAGTCCTTCAATCTACTCTGTGCCTCAGTTCCCCCCTGTAAAATGGAGATTATACATTCTTGCCTCACAGGAGTGGGGTGAGGATCAATTCCATTATCGATGGTGAGGCACTCCGATACTATGGAGATGAAGGCTATATAAGTACCTAAAGAGATTACAGCACATTTTAGCACTCCCATTGAAGGCATGAGTTCATCTCCAAAGTGAACATGGGCTCATCACAAAACAGTTCTCACACGACATGTGAGTGTTGGGGTCAGGTGGCTCTCTCCTTTAATAGAGGTTTTAGGCTGAAGTCTCTTGTGGTTAGAGGTGGATTGGAAATGATTTTCCCATTTGGTGAGAATTTTCAAAAAAAAAAAGAATTCTGTCCCAAATTGGGACAAACCCACAAAATCTTGAAAATTTTCGCAACCTGAAAATCTGAAAATTTTCTGGATGAGGTAATTGAAATGTTTCATTTTTGACCTTTAAAATGTTTTATTTTTTACTATAAATTAACCTAAATTTCAAAACAAAGTTGTTTCAAAATTAAAAAGGGAACTCTTCGTTTATAAAATGTTGAATGGCCCCATTTAAACAATTTCAAAACTTTTGTTCTCAAATTTCTTTTTTCAAAATGGGAAATTCAGTGAAACCGACCTTTCCCGCGAACAGTTTTGGTTTCAACAAATCAGCATTTTCCGAAGCAAAACATTTCGTTGAAAAATTTCCAACCAGTCATAGTTGTGGAAGCTGCAGATCCAGAAGTTAAGCCAGTGTAATGGCCACCATTCTCCTGTCAACACGACAAGCAAGTAAGCAAGTACTGGGTGTTCCATTTTTCTCTACCATCACTGATCACCAGTACGCAACTGCTAAGTATTTTAACATTACTGGACTATGAAAAGTGCTATTTTAAAACCAAATTCTATTCTATTCTCATACTGCAAAGAGCTGCAGATGAACAGCCATGAGTCTACTTTACTGACACCCATAAATCAACTTGAAAGTTGACATTGTTTAAAATATATTTGATTTGAACTGCAAAATATATTTTTAATGCTCTATTTGCCCAAGGCATTCTTGCAGAAAAAAGCGTGCCTTGCACATACCAGGGACAGATCTAGATTGGCTTGATGGGCTGGAATAATTTATAACCGCATGAGGCAGTCTCAGGCAGAATGCTCTGTCAGATTTCCAAATAATTTTAACTCTCATGCTCAGAGAGTGTGAGAACCACAGAGCACAGCTGAGCAGCTCTGGAGTCCAGGCTGTCAAGGAACAGGCAGGAACCAGGAAGCTTTGCCATCTGTGTGTTAAAAGGAAAATATTCTTGGGGCTCCTGTATGCAACTCAATAAATGGTATTTGTAGTTTATTAAGTACCATTTACAGCAGGAGTATCCTGTGTTCTCTAGCTGTGATTACTCTTACATGACGTAGCAGAGCCTCAGCCCAATTAGTTTAAAGAAACTTGTCTTCTTCAGAAGCGATGAGCTTTTGTTATTAAGTTTAGAGGACTGTTCCACGGTCCTGATACAATACTACTTAGAATCTCTTTTTACAAAGGAAGGGAAGGCTCATTATGCCCATTTTTCAAGTGGGGGAAACTGAGGCACAGAGCAGGGTAATGACTTGCCCAAGCTCATGTAGCAAGGCAGTGGAAAAGCTAGGAATAGAACCCTGGTCTCCTAGTGCTCATTCCCAGGTTCTATCCCCAGCTCACACAGATTTGACCCAGTAGATTTGTAATTTGGTTCACTGAGCTTCTTTAAATAAATGTGGAATTAGATTTTCCCTCACCCTACCATGCTGATTTAGTGTGTGTGAAATAGGAATCCTAGGCTTACATATTACAGTGACGAGACAGAACGTTATTCTTTATACATGCAGGCAGTGTAGCTGCCTAACTTCTCACGCCCTCATCAGAGGAAAGTAAGTGAAATGAAAGAAGCCAGGAGAATCTCTTTCATTCCCCATGTGTGTTTTTGCCTTGGTCTAACTTACCATGTTTCATTAAGCTTCTGGGAATTGATGCTGAACTTGGGGAACTGACACACAACAGTGATATTTGCTGATCACACTGAACGATAGACCTGTCCAGTTCAAGAGAGGCGCAGTTCATCTGGACTGCTCTGCCAATGCATCTCATCCCTGATTCCCACAGCCCTGCTGCCTTCTTAATCCTCACCTGCAAACACCACCTACCATTTCACTTCAACATCACTACACACCATAGTGGAAATTCAGAAGACCCCTTTTATTTATCTCTATTGGGTCCTACCTCAGCACCAATAGCCCCTGGAACCACTATATCAATAGACCTGTTGTTCTCCTTCAAAACCTAAATGCTCGCCAAGCCCAGCAGAAAATGGCTGAAAAATTTCAACTTGAATTTACACTATGCCTGGACTGTGCACGCCAACAATGCTTGGAGTCCTCTGGGGCAAGGGCACTCAAATTTTGCCAGCCCAGGGCCACAGTGTCCCTACTTGTATTTGAGGGGATTGAACATAGTGCCAGTGACATTCACTATTGGCTGCAGGAGGTCTCCTGGCCTGCACCTCATGTTAAAGAGGAGGACAGCAGCTGGACACTGTTAACCTATCAGAAGCACTTCGGACATCCATCAAACTTATTTCTACTTGTGTCCCTAAGGTGAGTTTGGAGCCCACGTTTCTGTAAGGAAAAAACTAGTCCACCAGCCCGCTGCAATACTCACTAATCGTGGAACAGAAATTTGGAGTTCTGATGATCCAATGGGACAAAATCTCTTGCTATGGGATAGATGTGAAGACAAGGGAATAAACCCTGACACTCTTGTGATACATCCCCAGGGACATCTCTGCATAATGTGCTGTGGCTTCCCTATGTGCCTGGAGGGAGAACTCGGGTCCTTCTTTTCCAAAAGCACAGCCGGCAGGAGAATTCTGGTTAGCTTCAACAGCATAAAACCCTATGACACACATTTGAACATGTCTGATGGCATCCAGCAGGGGGCATTGGTGCACAGACATGCTATCAGATACAATAATATAGGACAGCCATGATTTGTTAAGTAGTAAACACACTGTGAGCAAAAGCACAGTCTTCCTCATGTTATAATTGCAATAACCCTAAGAAGAAGGGAAAAGGAAGTGTTCAGAAACTGATTAAAGAAACGCTGTCATCACTGTATAATAGATTCCCATGGGATATTGGAAGGAGAGGAAGGGTATGAAGCCCATTAAAGTTGGGGAAGAGGGGTTGAATTCAAGTTAATTTCATGCAAGGAAACTACTGTTAAAGCTTTTGAAGAGAATTAAAAGCTTAGATAGTACAAATAAGCCTTCAGTTATTGGATTAACAGTACAGAAACAGAGGTAATGACTGATAGAACTCTTTTTTATTCTTGTCATTCAGGGCAATGAAGTGTCAAAACAGTTTGGGTGCTTTCCAAGAAACCACTGATTTTGTGACTACTATTGCTTTTATTCTTGGATAGAAGATTTAAAAAAAAAAAAGCTCTTGTGTGTAGAGAAATCCTTTTCAGACAATATTGCACAAAGAAATATAGCCAGCAAATGACAAAAACTCCATTAAGGGGCTGGCAAACTATGGAAGTAAAAAGAGTCACAGTTCTATGATGGGTATGATATTTTTAGGGCCAAAAAGGGTTTTAAGAAATAGATCTAGACAATGGATAAACGTACAGTAAACAATATTGTACTTCGCTCCTATATAGTGCCTGTCATTTGATATTCTCAGAGTTTTATAAGTGCTCATCAACCAAGCCTATGAATATCTTTGTCAGATAGGTTGCTATTATTATAGGTGGAGAAGTGAAGAATGGGAAGATAAGGGACACAATTTTCATACATGGGTACCTAAAATTAGGCACTTAAATGACTGGCCTGCTTTTCAAAACTTCTGAGCACTACTGAATTAAAGAGAAGCTTGGTTAGGTCCCTAAGTATAGATATAGATGCTTAACTTTAGGCATCCAAGCTTTAAACTTTTGACTACATGACTTACCCAACGTCACTGATCTGCAGAGCCATGAAGAGAACCCAGGAAACCCAAATCATACATCCATGCTCTAAGTACTGGAGCATTTACTACTTTAAGTCACTGCTGCATTTTGTAGTAGGGCATCACATTGGAAAATTTCAACTCCTGCTAGTCAGGGCTCAAACCAATAACTATTAAAGAGGCAAGGCTGTAATTGGCCTGTAGATTTATTAATCATGTGTGAAGAATTACACTACCCAGCAGGCAGGAATGGCTTTTATCTCTGTTTGTTGGGACCCCTCACTGCCTAAAAGTAATCAAGGTAGCCATCTCTAGAGCTGAATTAATACATACATAAATGATAATTTATCTGTCAAATTTAATCTCTTTTTCTGCTCATGGAATATCCACAGGGTCACAATTTCTATAGGGTTATTTGCTGTTCAATTAATTTTCCTGTGAATGTTTTTGAACTCTATGGATTGATCACAAAGTGAATCTCTATACTGTAATGTAAGCCCAGGGTTATTAGAACTTGTGTTAGCAGACCCTAGATTTGTTGAGATATGGCTTGAGTATCTACACTCATTTGTAACCCTAGATTAGGAACTTTTAAACCTTGGGTCCCAACCTGGGGCTTCTGGACAACCACCCCGTATACCAGACTTCCTAGCACCAACCCAACATGTGGCTGCTGTAGCCCTTTGTTAGTGGTGTAGGGTGGGAAAACTTGACTGTCCACCAACCTTGACCATCTAGAGGACAAAGAAAGTCACCCATGGGATTGAGGAATACTTTTGTCAGACTCCCAGAGTATGAAATCCAGTGGAATTGTGGAGTCACGGGACGCTGAGTCCAAACCCTGATTTAGTGTGATGTGCGTGTAGAGGAAAGGGAGGATTGGCTTGAGTTCGACCCCTGGTTTTATGTTGAAGTGTAGATATACTCGAAGAGTACTCTATCCGCTAACTGGGTTGTGTTGCTTAGCTGTGATTGGCCCAATAAGTCACATGGTATTGTTTCTGTGCTCAGGTTGAAGACGGGCACAGACAATTCTGGAGTGAATTCTTGAATGAGCAAATCTAAAATTCAATTTTTGCAAATGTGTGTGTATATAACTCTAATGTTCCTCTTGGCAGAGAGGAGTCAGGACTCCTTGTAGTGAATGTAAAGGGGATCCTTACTGAGGCTGCTGGACACAGACAGACCCTATGGTTCTCTCAGGCTTTTTAGCTCCCAGACTAAATAAATACAGCCTGCATTACATACAGGCTGTTGTAAATCTTGGTCCAGTTTAAGCAAGGGGCTGCCGACTACAGTATCGCTACTCTGAAAGTCACTCTCAGCAAACATTCATGCCAGTGCAGGAATGGTCACAGAAAGCAAACCCAGAAAGGGCACATATGGGGCCAGAGCAGATTAATTATAAACTGCGAGTGAATATTTGCAGAAAACTATTTGCAATGTTTACTCAGCATCACCCAGCAAAATCCTGAAACCACAGCTACTCCACAGCAATGTATAATGGCTAATGATCAGTTATTGCTGATCCAGCGGTCCCCCTGGCAAGCCTTTTCATCATCTCCTATTGTGCCAACCCTCAGCCCCTCTTCCACTCTAGAACATTTTCTGTTTTCTTCTATCCCCACTCCAGTCTTGGCAGATTGTGACACTCTCCTGTGCATAGAGGAGGCTGAAGTTAGGCCAAGGAGCTAATCTAGAGCATCCGGATCCCTGATGCTGTCTCACATAGGAATCAGGTAGCATGGGGACTCCAGTTCTTGTAGGAGGTTAGTACTGAAGGTTCAGGTGAAGCAGCCATCATTGCCATTGTCCATGCTTTTTACAGACATACATACTAATGGCTTGATTTGCAGAGGTGCGAGGCATTTGTTTGCCCCTTGAAATCAAAGGGAGGGGCAGGTGCTCAGCACCTTTGATTTTCAAGAGACTTTGGCAGCTTTTGACACAGATAGAATCAGAACCAACATTCACCCCATGAACCGAAGAGAGACAGAGAGGATAAGACCCATCAGCTGGAAAGGTCACAAAAACAGCATCCGAATGCACAGATAATTATATGAATGCAGAGTGCATGAGTCGTCTCACCAGCACCCAGAAGTGCTGCACTGATGGCAGATAAAATGGCCTCAAAGAGCTTTATGCTATTAGTGTTCCATTGCTGAAGCGGAAAGTAAGAGAAATCAACCAATTTTCTTCTTTCAGAGACAGAGAAACCGGAAACTAGTATGGGGAGGAAGCTGAGATGTCTTTTTCTCAGATTTCTGAAGAAAAAATCCAGCTGAGAGAGTGCACCCATACATAAGTGCGTGAGAGAGAGATTGTGGGAAAGGGGGCAAGGAAGAGAGGAGGAGAAACTGGAACCTGGCAATCCCTACTCCCTTCTCCGCTGGTAATGAAACACTTATAGCCGGCAGTACTCATTCCAATTTAATCTAATATAAATAGATGTCAGTACCAGGCATATTCACTGCATGGGGACTGTGAGCAAAGCACATGACTACATCTACTTCTCTTCCTCACCACTGCCATGGGATCTGATTGCAGGGTGGTTCATGTGCGATCATTTCCAGCCCAGGCTTTCAGAGCTGAAGGATTTGATGTTTCTGTGGTTAGTTAGCCTCTCCACCTAAAGGGGATCTCTACTCCAGGGGAGCGTTTGGGAGCAAAGGCAGGGAAGTAGCTGACGGATGCCTCTTTACTCAGTCACAGACAACCGAGCCAAGGCAGAGTCCATGCTGGGCTGGTACTACCCATGCTGACGCCTGCACTGTGCTATCTTCGTTGCTGTTGTTACCTGCACTAGCTGGATTCAAGCTAGCGCAGGTAGGCTAGTCCATGCCCAGCTGCTGCTTTGTAGACAGGCTCTTAGAGAGGAAGGTTTGTCCAATAGTTAGGTACTGGACTTGGACTCAGGTTCAAATCCCTGCTCAGTCACAAATTCCCTGTGTGATCTTGGGCAAGTCACTTAGTGTCTCCATGCCTCAGTTCCCCATCTGTACCATGGGGATAACAGCACTGCCCTGCCTCACAGGGGTGTTGTGAGGTCCTCATGTAGTATGACAAGAGTTTATATAAATACCCAGATAGAAAGACACCGGTTCAAGCCTGACCCCAACGTGGTAAAAGAACTAGAAGGCCTTTTTCATCTCTTTGGTGGCCACCCACAGGAAATGACTTGGGGAGGGGGAGAGAAATCTCAGTTCACTCTGGAGGAGAGTGTACTTCACAAATGCCAACCTTGCTAGCAGTCTCAAGAAGGATGCCAAGGACTGCATGGGCTACGGAGACTGAACAACTCTCTCTCCCTTAGCAGCAGTTTTTCCGAGCCGCAGCAGAGATCCATGGGCAGAGCGCAGCGTCTATGGGAAGCTTTCACTGCTGCTGACCATATTGCACCTACCCTCTGATTGGAGGACTTCAATCACTATGGATACCCTGTGGGCACCTCTCCCTAGAGCCGCCCTGGTCAGTGCCATTTTTAAAGCCTCATGCCTTAATTCATTAGTTGCTGAAATGCTGAACGCGGAGCCAGACTATCTGCTGTGGCTGGTGCTGTGGAAACACAAAGCCACTGGATTCCTCTGCTGCTATTCAGACTGACAATTTCTTTCCCTTTAAGATCCCCAGCGTTTAGTGTATTGTGCTGCCTGGCACAGGAGGGTTCATTTACACTTTTAACAGCAAGTGTTTCATTCCCCCCCCCCCCCTTTTGGTGTTATTAAGGTTTGTATTAAACTCATTGATGGGAGTGGAGCAAAGACAGGAAATGGGGGGGGGGCAGATCGCCATACCAGTTCAGACTGGTGCTGTGCCCTGAACTCGCCCGTCAAGACTGTTCAAGATCCTATGCATTTCCTGCAAGAGTAGGTGAGTTAAATGTCAGGTTGTGGCTAAATTCCAATGTGGGTAGCTAGTGTCTCACTGTCTAAATCTCTCCAGCTGTTTCTACTGGCTACGGTATTCTTCTTCACTTCCTGTCCTCAGTGGCTGCGCAATGTTGCTGTTAAATACCTGCTGTTTTCCACCTCAGAGGTGGCTGCATTTCAAAGAGGGCACACAAAACGAATGTGTCAATGAAAGATAATGAAGACATAGTGCTCACAGGCTGTGTTCCTGCCATCCCCTCATTGCTCTGCTTGGTCAGTACAGGCCTTTCCCTCATCCTTCAACTCTTACTTTTGTCTTTTTAGATGGCAAACTCTTTGGCGCTGACACTAGATCATCTTATATGTTTGTACAGCGCCTAGCACAATGGGGTCTGGTTGCTGACTGGGGCCAACAGATATAATAAATTAATAATTAATCAATGACCCTTCTCTCTATAGGGTCCAATCCAGCAGACACTTACTCTCATGAGTTATCTTTACTCACACGAGAAAGGATTTGCAGGGCCAGGCCACAGAGTATAAATCAGGATACTGAGTTTATTAAAATGCATGTGAATTGTTCTGCGTGAGCCACCAGTGAATTATATTATACAGGGAATAAAGGGGCATGTGTGACCCACAGGTCAGTGTATTACATGTCTCCCTCTGTGCTTGATTCACTGAGGATATGAGTCTGTTTCAGCCACAGCTATATAGCCCATCCCTCTAGCTCAAGCTGAGATTTGTACTTTCAGCTCTCGAATGCCCCAGTTCCCTGGTATGGTGGCCATCACACAAGCTTCAAACTATAATTAGCACTTGCCTATAATAACATTTTCCTCTTCATGTCAGCACCTCTGTAGCCCCACCCTTCGATCACTAAGAAACTGCTCCCCACGATGGGCATGCTACATCCATCCAAGAACAATAAGGGCCATCATCCTGTACCAGTGAAGGGTGGGTACAAGATCAGGCCCTTGATCAAATGCCCTCTGTGTCCTGTCAAGGCCACATCTTTGGTTTCCAAAAAATGTCAGCACTGAACAATGCCAGGCATCTCCCACCCCACCCCCAATCACTAGAGAGCAAAATTGCCAGCTCAGGGAAATGAGGAACTTGAGCAGACTGCTTCTGCAGAATCCCCACTTCTCCCTGCCGAGGAACTTCTCCCAAGTAGATGAGCATGCTGGCTCTGCAGCCTTCCGGGTGCTTTCTGGCCAAGGGAGCAGGAGACTGTGGGCCTTTGCATCTCAATCAGTCATTTGCAGAGAGGGAGGAAAACTACTCTGCTCACACTGGTGTGCTTCTTTGCTGTGTTAGGGTAGAGCTTAGGGATCCTTCTCAAGGCCCCACTGCACCAGGCATTGCACAGGTGACTATACACCATGCAAAGCAGAGAAGAGTCAGGCCCAGGGAACAGGAACATAGAGTTGCTATACTGGATTAGACCCCAGGGACCAGCACCAGATGAAAGTGCAAGAAACCCTGCCCAGAGAAAGCTACCCGGCTTGACCCCAATAGTCAGAGGTTGGCTAATGCCAACCATTCTAATTTGGGCTCTGCTGTGTGGCCTAAGTTTTATCTCAATAGTTTTTAAGGGTTTCACTTTTCCTTAGATTTGTGTATAAAAAAAAAGGCAAAGAGAAAAACAAACAAGTTTCCTTCCTTCAGACATTGTTGTTTCAATTGATGCTGTGGTGCTTTGGGATGCTTGAAGGACTTCTGAAGTATGTCAAGCCTCAGGATTGCTTGATGTGCCCTGGAAAGCTGGGATATAGCCTGGAACTTAGATGCAAGAAGAATTGTGTGTATTGCCCTGGTTCCTGGGTGTGTCCGCTTTTATCTTGAGTATGTTAAAATATGGCTTTTCCCATAGCTTCATTAGGCACTGTTTGCACAGTACCTTCAAAAGGTAAAGCACTTTTCTTAACAGCAGATGGCTCCAGCCTGTTGTCAGTGTGTACTCTGAGGCATTCATACTCAAAGATTTGACATGATCCATTGTAACAGCACCTGCCAGGTGTCCCAACGTGCCATAATCACTGAACAACATTGACAGTTACATGCTACTCTAGTTATCTATGCAATGTGTAGTTAGACTATAACTATGAGGAAATACAGTTCATCTGCAGTAGCTCATCTTTAATGTCAGTGGGACAGGGACAGCCTATAGTAATGACCTAAAGAAGTCGCCCTCTGATACGTTCAGTGGCCTTTGTGAAGTAGATTGGTGGACTCAGCCTAGTTCGTAATGTACAAACACATCCATTGCTAAAAATTACCATCACAATTAGCTCCCTTGAAGGATGGCCTTAGAAGAGCAGCCAAGTATGTAACGGGAATTGAGACTGAACTCTCACTCCTAGAGAAGATCTGTAAGCTGCTGGACCAGCTCACCTGCCACCGCCTCAAATAACACTCCCAACAGCCAGTGGGATTTCAGTCTCTCTCTCCATAATTGAGTTTTATTTCTCCAAATCAAAATAGTTCAGCCTAGAGCAAACCAGATCTCTCTAGCTACCCCATAGGTTCCTACAGAAGCCTACCTACTCCCTGCAGGTCTCACTCTCAAGTGAGTGGATCATCAATCCTTTATCTAAGGACTGGGTGGCCTGGAGATTATCATCTGATCTCCAGCCTCAGACTCATCACTTAGGAGGCAGCTAATTAATCACAGGTGGGACTAAGCCCAACTTCCTTAAAGGTCCATCCCACCCTATACTAAGGACCCTCCAGGGCCGGGCAGGGCAGCCTAGACTAGCCTGGGGACAGCTGGCTATGCGGCTGCCTGTGCTGTACTGTATTTGTTAAGGGGATGAGTAAAGGACTCCTCTCTCCAGGGGACAGGAGTGTCAATTCTGCACCTTTCACTAGCACTATGTTTACTTAAAATAAATGCCAAGTGACAGAGCTGCCTGAGAAATAGCTTATTTTTCCCTGTGAAAATTTTTGAAGATTTAAAAAAAAAATCTATTTGCTGTGAAAAACGTCAGGTTTTTGTTGAAAAATTAACTATTTTTGGACAAAAATCTGAATATTTTAATCAAAAATTATTTTCCCCACATTTATCAAAAATCATTTTTGATAAGATGGTTAAAAAAAATGTCAAGCAGCTCCACTAAGGAGCAGCTCAATGCAATTGTCTTGTGATACAACGAGCACTGTGAGGATTGAATCACTGTGGGAGAGTTAATACATGTCTGTCTTCACTGAACTCAGTGTGTGGGTGAAGAATGAGAACAGAGAATGAGAAATCAGACAACATAATTGAACATGATACATAGTCTGTCATTATCAGATCATGGGCAATGTTCATGAGACAAACCTCATCTGCCTTATTCATGACCAGACTCAATTCTGCTTTGGTTTACACTGGGGTGTTATTTTCTGAGTAAATCAGTGGAGTTACTCTGTATGTACATCAGTATAACTGAGGTCAGAGTGTGGCTTTCAGCCCATGTGGGACAGTTTGGGATGGTACATTCCCTGTTGGCCAGTCCCAGGCTAGTCCTGGGATGGAGTTTAATCCCAGTAGGTCAGATACTTTCATGGTTTAAAAGAGACCTCTTGGTAAAGTAGTATCTCAACATCTGTTCTCAGCTCAGGTACTAATTAACTGATGCTGTATCCCTTGCCTTTGTGGGGAAAAAAAAGGCAAATATTACATAGTTAAAGGGACAATGTTGAGATTGGTAGTGTGACAAAGCTCTGTCCTTGCCTCCGTGGGTCCCACTTTTCCTGGCGGATTTCGCTAGCCTCAGAGGCTCATTGTGACCCTCCATGTAACCCTTCTTTCTCTAGAGACAAGGGTCACAGCCTACTGAGCCATTTTCATCATAAGCCAGCAAGGGAGGTGAGGAGAAGTTATCCTTCCTTGCACAGTCTCTGTTGTCTCCCACTCTCAGTGATTAAACAGGGGGCAAAGGTGGGGGAGGGGGAGCCCGGGCCCACCCTCTACTCCGGGCTCCAGCCCAGGGACCCTAATAGTATCTGACCTTTTAGAAACATGACATGTACAATTCCCTGGGCTACTTCCCCCACAGCAGACCTCACTTCCTCAAGCTCCACTTCACCCTTACCTCAGGGCCTCCTTCCTTGTGCCCGATATGGTGTGTACTACTCAGCCTCTCCAACAGCACAACTTCCTCCCACAGCTCCTGACATGCACAACCACCTGACTAACTGGAAGGCTTTTAACTAGTTTAAGACAGCCCCCTTCAGGTGTCCCAATCAACATAGCCTTCTCCCTGCCTTCTGGAAAGTTCTTAATTGGCCCCAGGTGTCTTAATTGACCTGGAGCAGCTGCCATTTCACTTAACCTGGTAACAGGGATTTGTTTAGCCTGGAGCGAATCTCTCTCTCTCCCTCCCTCCCCCCCCCCCCCCATGACTCTTCCATAGCCTTCTACCTTGGAGGGAGGTGGGAAGCTGCTACTCCTGCTGCTAGGCCCTAAGCTCTCCCTGCTGCTCCAGCTGCTCCCCTGGCGGGCCAGACACCCCCTGATCTCTGCTACCTGGTTGCTGGACCCCCCACTCTTGGGTGCTGCTACTGCTCCAACTGCAGCCCCGATGTGGGGGGGACTGCTAGCCCACTCCCCAGAGAGGAGGAGTGAGGGACCCCAGCTACTGCTGTTGTGGACACCACCACCATCACCATCACCTGAGAGGGGTCCTTTCTGCCTGCCTGGACCACCACCTGGAGTTCCTGGAGCTGCTGCTGCGGAGTCTGTTGCCTGGAGCTGCTGAAGCCCTGAGGAGGAGAAGAGGACCATCTACCAGTGGGGGAGCACCTAGAGACTTTGCAGACCACCGTGGAGGGGGCCTAAGACTGAGTAATTTTCAAACTGTGCTCTTGTGGTGGGGGTCTTGACTGTGTTTCCAGGGACACAGGGGGTGTGGCGTGGAGCTGCCCCCCGATCCATCTGTGTGTCCCCCCCCAACCCCCACCACTACTACCACCACCGCTGCCCCCTCCACCACCCCCACTGGCTGTATACCATCTGCCTCAGCTCCTGCCTCTGGACTCAGCTGCTTGCTTGGCTTGCCACGCCCTATTTCCACCCTTTGGGCCAGAAGCAGCAGCCAGCCTAAAAAGACTTGTGCAAGCGCACGTGGGTGCACGTGTCCCCCCCCGACTGCCTACCCCCCAGCTTTGCCCTTTACTACCTGCCCCCTTTGCCACTTGTAGCTTTGCCCCCCCCTTTGCCCCAGCCCCCCTTACTAGCTTCAGTTTGTTTGCCTGCCCCGCCCTTTTCCTCCTGCAGCCTTTGTTTGTTTGCCCCACCCCAGCCTCTGAAGCTAGCCCCTTGGTTTCCCTGTTCTACCTCCAGACCGCTTAGCCCCTTGCTCCGTGTGCCCATGCCCCCTCCCATGCGCTTGTGCAACTCCCCATTTTAGTTTCAACCCTTTTCACTGCACCCCAAATGTTGTATCCCCCCCTCCCCTAGTGCACCAAGAGGAGGCAGAATTCCACCTTGTGTCAGTGACTGACCCCTAACCCTGATTGCCCCTTGTTCAGCCCACCCCTTTTGGCGCCCTCCTCCCCTGCCTGCAGCCTAGCGGGGAGGAGTGGTCGACCTGCTTCCCCTCTCCCCTCCTCCTTCTGGTGTCTCCCCTTCCCTCCCTGCTCATGATGGCGGGGGATGAGAGGGGTGGGGCCCCTACAGCAACCCGAGCTGCCCCTCCCCCGCCTGCCCCTCCGTCACCCCCCCAAGCTTCTACCTCCGCTGCCGAATCATCTGCCACCGCCCCCGCTGGGGCACCAGCAGCAACGGGCATTGGGGTGACCTCCACTGCTGCCACGTCTCTCCCTCCCTCAGATTCGGGGGGAGCCCCCCAGCCAGCGGGAAGGGCCAGGGGAAGAAGAAGGGGAAGGGCCCCGCTAAGAAGACCAGGCCCTCCATGGCAGGGGCTGCCCCCAATGCCCCGGCCCCACCGCTGGCTGGGGCGTCCCTCCCCGCTGTTCCCTCCACCAGCTCTGCGGGTGTCCCTCCCCCGGCCCCCAGAGCATATGCCCAGGTGGCAGCAGCCCCCCGCGCCTGCCGCTACATCATCTCTCCTGCCCACCGCCTCCGCTACCATCTATAGTGGCCGGGGCCCCTTTCCCACCATGACCAGGAAGCACGGCGTCTGTTGCCTCCTGGTGCCCGCCTCGCCCCACGTGGAGACCTATGTGCGGGCGTTGGCGAGGGTGGTGGGGCCCACGGCCATTGTGGGGGCCTCCAAAATGTATGGCAAGGTCGTCTTCTTCTTAACATCGGAGGCCGCCACCCAGGAGGCGGTGGAGAAGGGCCTGGCGGTGGGGGGCGTTTTTGTCCCCTTAGAGCCGCTAGAGGACTTGGGCGTCCGCCTGGTCCTGACCTCTGTCCCTCCCTTTCTCCCCAATGCCGCCCTGTTACCCGCCCTCTCTACCTTGGGAAAGCCCATCTCTGTCATCAGCCCTCTCCCGTTGGGCTGCAAAGACCCCGCCCTCCGTCACGTCCTCTCGTTCCGCCGGCAAGTGCAGGTTAACTGCCGCCAGCGGCGCGTGACGGAGAGGCGCTGGAGGGGTCCTTCCTAGTCCCCTACCAGAGGGCCCGTTACCGGGTGCATTACTCCACGGGGGAGGCCCGGAGCTACCTCTGCCGAGCGATGGGGCATGTCCAGAGGGACTGCCCCCTGGCCTGGCAAGGAGGGGCATCTGGGACCCCCGAGCTCCCACAGGGCACCAGTCCCGTCATCGCCGGCACCCCTGGCTGCCCGGCACCTGAAACCACCCCTCCTCCTTCCCAGTCCACCATTGCTCCCACTCGGGCCCATGGGGCACCTCCCCAACTATGCCCAGATGAGCAGGAGAGCCCCGCCCCCGCTGCTTGCAATCTGGCGGGCACTGTGGAGGAGGGTGCGGCAGGGACACTGCCGGGCATGGGAGAGGGCCCGCCCCAAGGGGAATCTTCCCTCCCTTGTGCTGCCCCACCATTACCCCCTCGAGTCCCTCAGCCATCGCCTCTGCCCCCTGACACAACCCCTGCTAGCCAGCCCCCGGATGATGCCATGGAGGGCTGGGCCCTAGTCCAGGGGAAGCGGGGCAAGCGGAAGGCTCGAGCTCCGCTCCTCCCATCTGACGCGGAGGCCCCCTGGAAGACCAGGAAGGGGGGCACCGATGCCGAGCCTTCCGCTCTACCCACGGGTGTGTTCCATCCACTAGAGCCGGCTGGGGAAGACATGGCAGCACTGGAAGGTGGTATCTCCCCTCCACGGGAGTCCCTCTCCTCCAAGGCCCCCGAGGCTCCATCTGAAACCTCAGTGCACCCCGAGGCAACAGTCGCGTCAGGTGGCAGCGGGGAGAATCCCAGGGTGGCGGAAACTGATCTCCCATCAATATACGAGGAGATCGAGGCCCTGGGTCTGACCCCGGTCATCCAGGGGGAGGACGACCCTATGCCAGTGGGCTTCGATATAGGCGACTTCACTCCAGCCCCCATTTCCCCATGCTCCCTCCCCCTAACCATTGCTTCCGCTCCCACCTCCGAGGGGCCCCTGGACTCCTCCATCAACCCGGCTCCAGATGGCACCCCACTGAGGGCCGCCAAACCTGTTGAGGCGACGGCCAGTGCCACGCGGCCGGGACCTGAGCCACCAGGGGCACCCATCGTTGGTGAGGAGCATTTGACCTCCTTCCCGGGAGAGGGCACTACAGGAGAGAGTCCACCTCCTGATGCCATGGCTGCCAAATCCACAATAGAGCCTGCGCCCGGCATCACTGAGAGCCCTCTCCCCACCCAGACTCTCACCTCTACCCCTGCCCCTGCCCTTATCCCGTCCACCTCCCGAGATGTTATTGCCACCCCTGGGACTGTCTCCTTCCCCTTTCCAACAGATGACTCCCAGGGAGTGGCCTTTGTGTTTACCCGTCCCGACCCACCAGGGGCAGCTATTCTCCCTCCGCCGCCCCCTATCGCCCCAGCATTCAGGTCAACCCATCAAGAGCCCCGTCGGGGGTCCGCACCCTGTCTACCCGTCTTGGTGGGCCATGGGGCTGTACCAAGGGCTCCGTCGGGGAGTAACCAGACCGTAACCCCCCATGCGCTGTGAGAGGAGTTGCAGGAGTTTCTAGAAGACGTCCGTGGCTCCTGCAACAAAGTACAGCTTGCCCTCCAACGATGGGGGGACTTTAATCAAATCCTCTGGGCCACAAGGGCCCTCATGGGGGAGAGTAAAAGGACCGGGAGGCAGGGCGCCGCGGCCTACCAGCGGGTCTGCCTCTTCCGTGACTCCTTACTCACCTACGGGGTGGGTCACGGACTGCTTTGCGGCCCGCCGGGAGACACGAGCATCCCTGCTGGCGAGGATCCCCCCCCAGCCCTCCTCATGGCACCCTTTACCATCGCAACATTGAACACTTGTGGCTGTAGGATGGGTCTCCGCAGGTCCCAGGTGCTCTCCTTCCTTCGGGAGGGGAGGTACTCTGTGGTTTTCCTGCAGGAGACCCATACGGATCCGACCGCCAAAGACAGCTGGCGGCTGGATTGGGGGGACAGGGTCTACTTTAGCCACCTCACAGTTCGTACGGCTGGAGTGGCAACCCTGTTCTCCTCCGACCTACGGCCCGAGGTGCTGGGGATCGCCGAGGCTGTGCCGAGTCACCTGCTGCACCTCCGGGTCCACATGGAGGGGCTCGTAGTCAACCTCGTCAACATCTATGCCCCAGCAGCGAGCCCGGAGCGGCTGCAATTCTATCAGCAGGTGTCCGCCTTCCTCGGCACCTTGGATCCTCAGGAGTGCCTGGTCCTGGGAGGGGACTTTAACATCACCCTTTAGGAGCGGGACCGCTTGGAGACCGAGCAGAGCCTGGCCGCCATCGCTGTCCTCCAGGAGATAGTCGAACACCACTCCCTGGTGGACGTCTGGTGCGACCACCAACACCCGGATGACACTTCCACGTTCACCTTTGTCCGGGTGGAGGCCCATTGGTCGGGCCACTCCCGGCTGGATCGCATTTATTTATCACACTTTCATCTTTCACAAGCCCACTCCTCCAGCATCCGGCCGGCCCCTTTTTCTGACTATTATATAGCCACCGTGACAGCCTCCCTCTGCGCGGAGAGGCCGGGGCCGGCCTATTCGCATTTTAACAACAGCTTGCTGGAGGATGCGGGCTTCGTGGCGTCCTTCCGGGAGTTCTGGCTGGCCTGGCGAGGGCAGCGGCGTGCCTTTCCCTCGGCGCGGTGGTGGTGGGACCTAGGGAAGGTGCGCGCCCAGCTCTTCTGCCATGATTACACCCGGGGCGCCAGCCGACGGAGGGATGCGGCGATAGAGCAGTTGGAACGGGAGGTCTTAGAGCTGGAAAGGCATCTAGCTGCCAGCCCCGAAGATCCACCCCTCTGCGGAGCGTGCCGGGAGAAGTGGGAGGAGCCCCGGACCGTCGAGGACCATCAGGCCTGGGGTGCCTTTGTTCGATCCCGCATCCGTCTCCTTCGGGAGATGGATCGCGGCTCCCGCTTCTTCTACGCCCTGGAGAAAAAGAGGGGGGCTAAAAAACATGTCATCTGCCTACTGGCAGAAGATGGCACCCCCCTCACGGATCCGGTGGAGATGTGCGGGAGGGCGAGAGCCTTCTACGCAAGCCTTTTCTCCCCGGATCCGACCAATCCTAACGCTTGCAGAGTGCTGTGGGAGGAACTCCTGACGGTCAGCGTGGGCGACCGAGACCGGCTAGAGCTGCCTCTCACTCTGGCCGAGTTCTCGGAAGCCCTCCGTCGCATGCCCACCAATAAATCTCCGGGCATAGACGGGCTGACCATGGAGTTCTACCGCGTGTTCTGGGGCGTCCTGGGCCCAGACCTAGTCACCGTCTGGGCGAGTCTTTGCAGAGCGGGGTCCTCCCTCTTTCGTGCAGGCGAGCCATGCTGGCCTTATTGCCGAAGAAGGGGGACCTCCACGATTTACGAAATTGGCATCCCGTCTCGCTCCTCAGCACGGACTACAAGGTCGTAGCAAAAGCCATCTCGCTGCGGCTAGGGTCCGTGCTGGCGGACGTGGTCCACCCAGACCAGACCTACACCGTCCTGGGCCGCAGCATCTTCGACAACCTATATCTGGTCCGGGACCTATTGGAACTTGGGTGTAGGGATGGTCTGTCGTTCGCCCTCCTGTCCTTAGATCAGGAGAAGGCGTCCTACAGGGTGGATCACGGGTATCTCCTGAGCACTCTGCAAGCGTTTGGCTTCGGACCCAGATTTGTGAGTTTTCTCCGGGTGCTGTATGCCTCCGCAGAGTGTTTGTTTGGTCAGGCTCAACTGGACCCTGACCAAACCGGTCAGCTTTGGGCGAGGAGTACGGCAGGGGTGCCCCCTCTCGGGCCAGCTGTACGCTCTGGCAATTGAGCCCTTCCTCTGTCTCCTCCAAAGGAGGTTGACAGGGTTGGTGCTGTGGGAGACGGAGCTGCGGCTGGTCCTGTCGTCGTACGCTGACAACGTGCTCCTCATGGTCCAGGACCCGGGCGACTTGGCGCGGGTGGAGGTTTGCCAGGCCATCTATTCGGCAGCCTCCTCCGTGCGGGTCAACTGGGTCAAGAGCTCTGGCTTGGTGGTAGGGGACTGGCCGCAGGCGAGCTCCCTCCCACCCATGCTTCAGGCCATCCGGTGGAGCACGGGTCCGCTGCTCTATCTCGGCATTTACCTTTCTGCCACGCATCCCTCTCTGCCGGAGAACTGGCAGAATTTAGAGGGCAGGGTGATAGAGCGGCTTCGGAAATGGATAGGACTACTCCGGTGCCTCTACTTTCGAGGGAGAGCACTGGTGCTTAATCAACTAGTCCTGTCCATGCTCTACCGGCTCAACACCCTGGTCCCGGCCCCGGGTTTCCTGGCCAACCTCCGGACATCGATTCTGGAGTTCTTTTGGTCAGGACTGCACTGGGTCCCTGCAGGGGTTCTCCATCTACCTCTGGAGGAGGGAGGGCAGGGCCTAAAATGTCTGCTTACTCAGGTCCATGTCTTCTGCCTCCAGACCCTGCAGAGGCTCCTTTATGGTGCAGGTAGTCTGGCATGGAGCATACTAGCGCACGCCTTCCTGCGCCGATTCCGAGGGCTCCGATACGACCGGCAGCTCCTTTATCTCCATCCGAGAGGTCTTCCGCGAGACCTCTCCGGGCTGCCGGTCTTCTACCAGGACCTCCTCCGGACCTGGAAACTCTTTTCAACGATCAGGTCCGTGGCAGCCACCGAGGGGGCAGATCTCCTCGCGGAGCCCCTGCTACACAACCCCCAGCTCCATTTGCAGGTGGCGGAGTCCCGCTCGGTGCGCCAGAGGTTGATCCTTGCAGAGGTCACAAGAGTCGGAGACCTCCTAGACTATGACCGGGGAGACTAGCTGGATTCCCTGACGCTCGCTCAGCGCATGGGGCTTTCCAGACCTTGTACTCCCTGGCGCATACTTCAGGAGGTGAAGGCCGCTTTGCCGCCCACTGCTCGGGTTCATCTCGACCGGGTCCTGCACACCCCACCCACTCGCTACCCCAGGCCCGCCGGACCTTTTAATTGGACCCCTGCCCCGTGGACCCAACCAACCCCTTCACCCCTTCACTGGAAGCTGGCTGCACGAGATGCAGCCGGTCTGCTTTCAAACCGCGCCAAGAAAACATCCCTACACGCTCGTGCTCCACACCCTTCACGCCCTCACCCTCGTGTCCCGCCCCAATACAAAATGGCGGGACCTCCTGCCACCTTTGGAGGGTGAGGAGCCCCGGTGGGCAGCCTATATTCCACCTTAGTCCCAAGGCCCGCCGGGGATGTCAGTTGGCGGCTCCTTCACGGAGCCGTGAGCACGGGCGTGTACTTGGCGCAGTTCACTTCAATCCCAGACACCTGCCCCTTTTGCGGCGTGAGGGATACCCTGGCACATGTATACTTGGAGTGTGCCAGGCTGCAGCCCCTATTCCGGCTTCTCACCAATATTTTATTACGTTTTTGGTTGCACTTCTCCCCTCACCTTCTCATTTATGCACTCCCTATCCGTGGCCCCACAAAGTCACGGGATCTCCTGGTCAACCTCCTCCTGGCCCTAGCTAAAATGGCCATCTATAAAACCAGAGTGAGGAGGTTGGCCGATGGAGTCTCCTGTGACTGTGGGGCCTATTTCCTATCCTCGGTCCATTCACGTATCCGGGCAGAGTTCCTCTGGGCGGCGTCCTCTGTCTCCCTTGATGCCTTTGAGGAGCAGTGGGCCTGTCCGGGGTTCTCTGCTCAGTGTCCCCGTCCCGTTCCCTTCGTTTGACCCTTTGACCGCACTCCTGTCCCTGTTATTTCATTAGTTGTCCCCGGGAATTTTTTGGGTATCTAGGTCCTGTGGATCCCCCTTTTAGGCTGGGGGGGATCCTTTAGCGGTGGACGGGCTTCGCCCACCCACTTCCCAGATCCCAATCAGACTACTTTTCTATAGCCATCTGGCCTTGCCCTGTCACAGTAGACTCTGCATCTGATCATATATTCCTTTATCTGCAAAGTCCATGCAGTTCCTTGAATGGCTTTTACTCCCTAAATTAAGCTTTTACCTATTTTTAAGTCTTTTTATCTCAATTTTACTCATGTTTTTAACTCAAAACTCCAGTTTGTTTTTATTAAATAAATAATAATAAAAAAGTCCATGCCAATGACCCTGAATCCCCAAGGGACCCTATAGGGTCTAAACTGGGCCAGTTGATCTTTAAAGTTCTTAATGGTATTGCCCTTGCTCTGTTTAAGATCCTCCTCCTGAGCCTTGTCCGTTTGTATTACAGAACCTTTTGAAGGAAATTCCACCCCCAAGTTTGCTCGGGAGGTGATTAGGCCTTTGCTGTGGGTCCTTACATGGCCCCTAGTACTGTAGTGTCTGAGGTTCTCCTAGACATGAATGAATTTATCCTCATAACAGCCCTGGGAGGCAGGGGAGTGCTATCCCCATTTCACAGATGGGAACTGAGTCATACAGGGAGAGATTTTCAAAGCACCTAATGGGACTTGTGCTCCTAAATCCCTTAGGTGCTTTTGAAAATCCACCTCCAGATAAAATAAGCAATTTGTCCACCATGCCACAAGACGTCTATGGCAAAATTGGGAATCAAACTACAGACCAGTGATTTAAGCCCAGAGTGGAGAAGCAGAGTATGCCTCTCCTTAATCTCAGCTCTTAACCCACTTGTCAACACCTCAACACCATCTCAAAGTATTTCTTTATTAGTCTCACTGGTTTAGCTATTTTCCACAGCTAGATCCCTTTCCACACAGTGTAAAATTCCCCTTCTTTATTCCCACCCTCCCCGTCCCCCAGTTTTCTGCAAGTTGTTTTTACTGTAATTTTTCAAATGTATTAATCATGTTTGAATTGTACAATATTCCCAGCTCTTTGGGGGGAAAGAAATAGTGCTTTTTAAAAGGCACTCACCAAATTCTGCTTTCCAGTGTAAATCTAGAGTAACTTCTCTTCCAGTGGGGTAACTCCATATTTACACCAGGGCATAATTTGTCCTGCCATATACATGCATGTGTTCAACAAGTATTACAGTCCATACATATGCACCTTATGCAGTCATTTATACCAGTGCACAGTAAGTGTAAGGCAGTTAAAACACAAGAGTGGGACAGAGGCGATATGGGTTCAATTTCTGGCTCTGCTATGGACATTCTATGGTGTTCTTGATCAAGTCACTTAGAGCCAGATTTTAAAGGTATTTAGGCACCTAACTCCCACTGATTTCAAGGGGAGTTAGGCACCTAAATACCTTTAAAGATCTCCCTTTTAATCTCTCTGTGCTTCAGTTCCCCATCTGTGATGTGGGGATAATACTACTTCCTTTCTCCTACCCTGTCTTGTTCACTTAGGCCTGGTCTACACTTTGGGGGGAGGGGAAGAGAGATCGATCTAAGTTACGCAACTTCAGCTATGTGAAAAGTGTAGCTGAAGTCGACGTACTTAGATCTACTTACCGTGGTGTCTTCACTGCGTTAAGTCGACGGCTGACGCTCTCCCATCGACTCTGCCTGTGTCTCTCGCCCTAGTGGAGTACCAGAATCGATGGGAGAGTGCTTGGCAGTCCATTTATCCCATCTAGACTAGACTAGATGTGATAAATCAACCCCCTCTGGATCGATCGTTGCCCGCCGATCCAGCAGGTAATGTAAACAAGCCCTTAAACTGTAAGCTCTCCAGGGTAGAGCCTGTCCCAGCTTATATGTTTGTAAAGCACCTAGCACAACAGGCCATCTTTTGGGGGGGTGGGATAGAGAGGGGTGGCCCTAGGCGCTACTGAAATATAATTAAAATAATAACTAGTCTGACTCAGTAGCATTTTATGTCCAGTTTACCCCACATAAGTGATTGAATGAGGCAAAGCTGAACTAGACCTAGTGTCTGTCTCCCAGTGCTCATGAACCAACAATAAGCCATTATAGATGAGATAAAGAAAATAGTCCCATGTATCAGATTTTAGTTTGATGCTCCGAAAGTTTTATGCTCCTTTATTGTGAAGGAAAAAAAGAGAGAGGATTTTTTTTTAAACTAATGGTGAAAAAAATCCTCCTTGACCATGTCCTTCCTTTTAATTAAAAGCTGTGTAATTTTCACCAAAACCACTAGTCCTGATTAGCTCCAACTGATTAGTTTTTCATGCTGCCTTTTACTTGTCAGTCATTGGCCTTTGGCAAGGAGGGTCAGCTAGTTTACAGCCTGTTACAACCAGCTGAATTAAAAAAAAAACACAGTAACAGTTGCGCTAACAGGTGGACAGTAGCTATGAGGCTGGCTTGCCTTGGGAAGCACTTGTGTATGAGAGAGCCCAGACGCTCATTTTTTTCTGATCTAATATGTTTTAACCAGGGCATGGTTCTCAACATATAATAGTGAAGGGAAAGATCCACGATCATAAGGGAAAAACAATGAGAAACCAGACAGAGAGAAAAATGCCCATAATAAAGTTTCGCTAATAAAAGATATGATGGGGTAACAAATGTAATCTTTCCTGTGCTGCCCTTGCGGTTCCAGAAGCCATCCATTACTTTAAAGTGCTGGATGATAAAAAAAAAAAAAAACCACTACTGAGTAGTTTTGGCTGGTGCCTGTGTCATTGTGTCTAGTTTAGTGCATTGAGGTTGGGCTCCTTGTACTATCTGAACAGTTATTGAAGGGCTGGAATGCCTGGCAGGGGCTGGGATTTTTTCTAACCATTCAAAGTTAGCTAATGTGCAGACAGATTTAGTTAAGTTATTGCTGCCCTTCACAAGCCTGGAATAAGCAAGCTCACCCTCTCGCTCTCCGGTGGGATTCAGAAAGGTTCCATGTGTTTTCTCAACATTTCCTCTGAACTTCCTTCAGGCCAGGTGCTTTTCATTTTTATTCAAACCTGTTATGGCTCTTTTTTAACTGGACATATAAGCAGTTGATGACATGCCTCTCTGAGCAGGAAAATGAGTCAGTGAGCCTAGGTGGAATTTAAACAGCTTTGCCGTGGGCTTTGTCTTCAGCCACAGACCTGTATGTGTTTGGAAGCAAAGATGCACAGAGTAGGTGCTGTTCGTAATTATTATCCCCAACTCCCCTATTTTAAAAGTTTGTCATCCAGCTAGGAAAGAGAAAAAAAGAACAGCCCAGTGGTTAGGGCATGACCCTAGGACTTAGGAGACCAGGGTTTAAAACCCTACTCCATCACAGACTGTCTGTGTAACCTTGGGTAAGTCATATAGGTCCTCAGCAGTATTTAGGGTCCTAACTTCAACTTATTTCAGTAGACATTAGGACCTAAAGATCTTTGTGGATCTGTGCCTCAGTTTCCCCATCTGTAAAATGGGGATACTAATGCTTTCCTACCTCAAAGAAGCGTTGTGAAGATAAATACTTTAAAAAGATTGTGAGGTGCTCAGATACTACAGTAACAGGCCCCACCAAACTACCTAAACTAGGCAGACAAAAACTGAGACAATACGGCAGAATCCCTTGTAGCAGAAGAGAGGCAGGACTGGGTTGCAATGAATATAAAATGAGATTCTGTACTCTGCCTGCTGAACACAAATGAGACCCGCAATGGGTCCTAGCTCCTAGACTGACTAACACAGCCCATGCTGCCTTCTTTTACGGGGGATGAAGTCCTGGCCCATCTGAAGTTGATGGCAAAACTCACATTGACTTCAGTGGGGCCAAGATTTCACCTGGAGTCTCCTTAAGCCCTGGCCTGAACCTTCATAGGAGTCTGTTAACTACACTACAAATACCACCACTTGTACACCACAGCTAATGAACAATTAAATGGGACCATTTCCAAATATTTCATAGGCTGAAGCTTGGTTGCACAAGCTAGTGAATACAGGGTACAGTCACAGAAACCAATTAGCTCATGAATGATTTATGTACAGGATAAAGTGCTAAATCCCATAGATAATTTATTAGCAATGAGCTAATTCAAATGGCTCTAATCTTTATAGAGTACATTTTCAGCTGCATCCTGAGGTTATTGCTGATGGTTGCATCACAGAGATGGCTACAAACATAAACTTCCGTAACTCCTGTATGGTTTAAGGAGCTTTGTTCTTAAACCAAACCAACCAATATAATGAATAGGTCTTAAAATCAATTGGGATTTTCTTTTCACTTCTACAAGTGCGATCTATTCCAGGGACAAAAACAGAGCTGTTTGGAATGAGGATAGCAACAGCTACTCAATGCAGGGCTGCTATCAAGATGGAAACAAAAACAAATTGATGTTATTTACACCCCCACCCCTCTTAGTTATTGAGGATGACACTAAACGCATGAATGGAAAGCCAGAGTTGTTTTTTTTTATTTTGTATCTTTCACATTCTTTGCACAGCCCATGTGTCTAGGTAAACCTAACACTGCTACACAGATTGAAGTTGGAAGATTAGAGCAATCAAATCCATTTCCAGAGGATACATTTAATGGGGCAGGTTTTGCTTTAAACCTAAGTACGCGACTGGGGATTCATTACCAAAACCCATTTGTTTTCCATTGGTTTTTAATGGGAAGAGAGATGGGTTTTGAATAATTAAAAGGCAACTCTTCTGTCTGTCTGCATGTCAATGGGGAAGCTAATGCCATAACATAGATATGCCTGCTTACCCTGAGAGCTGGGCTTTTTTTGTGCTCAGAAATGAAGATACTCTGCTGACACTTGCAGGGTAATAGAAGTGACAATAGATGGTCTTCCCAGACAAGTGGCAAGGCCAAGAAAGCAGGATTCCTTGGGGTATGAACGAAAGGTGACATTAAATCAAGAAGAACAAATGTAATTTTAAGACGATGTGAGTGATTCTCTCTTTCTCCAAGTTATTGCTGCTGTTGTTGTCTGTGTTCATCATAATTGTAGTTATTTTAAGGGAAAATGTCTGAGCAGTAGTGCCGAGGCAGGTTTTGCTACAGGCTCTTTGCCATCTGCTGCGGGTGATAAATGGGGACTCCCTGTTCTCTTGCTGAGTTCCTCAGGGGGATCTAGGACAAGCATTTGGAGATGCTACCAATTTCTTCAAGCTCTCAGTCTTTACTCAGGCAGAGAGCAGAATGGACCTGGAGGATGGGCATATTCTGGGCACCTTATAGCTCCTTTCATATGGAGTACCACATGCAATCCTCTGATCACTGTGTGTTCTGTGTCCCCCTGTGCTCAGTCTACAGAGGACGCGTCTCTGTTACAGCTACACCTGCAGAGCTTGGCTCTTTAGCTAAGAACTAAAGACAAATGCCTTTGGGGTGGAGGTTGCTGGTTCAATTCCTAGTGCTGGCCAAGGTAGAGACCATCACAGAGACACACTACTTCCCAGACCTTCTCCCCACTGCCTACTGCCAAAGGGCCAGATCCAATGCTCCTTAAAGTCAAGAGAAGGCCTCCGGCTGACTTTAATGGGTATGGCATCAGGCCCCTGCCAGCATGCTCTCAGGAGAGGCTGCAGGCCTAAACACTGTGTCAAGCCAGCACATTACCCTGCTGAGGCTGTCATGCACCTGTAATAGCATGAAACATCCCCACACTGCAGTGTTCCAGAGAGCCCAGCTGCTGTGAGAGTATGATAGGCTGGGGGGAAGGGGGAGGGAGAAGGAGTACTTCTATACCCTCTTGCTGCCTAGCACACTTACACAGGCTTTTTGTCTGTGTTTATGACATTTATGAAAGGGGTAAAGTGAGGCACAGAGAAGTTAAGTGACTTGCCCAAGGTTACACCACAAGTCAGTGGTAGAACCAAGGAAGGAACCCAGGAATCCCGACTCTCAGTCTCGTGTTTTAGACACTGCTTTAAAAGCTTTTTTAATACTATGGATACAGGACTATCCTGGATTCGTGGGATCACAAGCTAAGATCAAGTTAAATGAGTGATGCTGATAATACATTACAAAATGGACTTTGGGGGAAAAATAACCCACACTTTGGAAGGGTATTAGTTGTTTTTTCCAAATTCAGTTTTATTACAACTCCCTCTCTAAAAGTCAGAGCTAGCTCAGATAGATTTGATACTGAAATCCTTTCCACTTTAAAGAGGAGTGGGGTCAGATGACTACAAATTTGCTTCAGTTAATTAAAAAAAAAGCATACAAAAGCTTTGAAGTAATTTATGAGCATTTATTCATTTTGTCTCAGAGTGGTCTCTGTGGAAATGCGAAATTTAGCTACTGTATGTAACTTTCTCTCTGCATTGACTGGAAATAGAAAGAACAAGTAGATTTTGTTAAATTAATTATCAACATTGATTTTACCATGAGATGATACCTTCACTAACTTTGAAGAATCTTGGGTAGTCAGGCTTGGAAAATTGAGCTACTGGTTTCTGTAAAGTAGAATTTCTAGGCCCCCCTGCCGATACATTTTAAATGTTAATTTGCAGGCTCAAAAGGAATTGGGTGATTTGTCATTATATTTTCCTCCTGAGACATAGCTATACATTTCCTTGTTAATTGATTCTCATATTTAGACTCAGTTATAGGAAAAGTAATTTAGGGAATCTGAGTTAAAATTAATGGCAGACAAGCTGAAACTTTAGATGAAACATCATTAGGCTATCAAAAGCTACCAAACTTTCTCCCTCTCTCTAGTAACTTTAATTTTCTTGATCCATTATAAATCAATGTATTGAAAAATAGCTGCTAAGCTATGACACTGCACTTCTCTTGGTATCTTTGATTGCACAATGGAGGCTAAAGCAGGGTGGATAAGGGTGAGAAAGTATTTGCAAACATTCATTTGAATTCACTTCCCCTTAGAGATTCAAGTGCACACAGAGAGTAAAATTCACCCCTCCTCAGAAGGCCATCAGAACGTCTGTGCACACTTTGGGGGGTTAGTTAAGATTCAAAGGAGAATCAGCCTTGGGTTCTCTGTACAGGAATGAAAGTTACCTAGAAAGAGAAAGTGTCAAAGAATTGTGCGAATATGTTTCTCACAAGTAGTCACACTGGAAAGGTTTGTGTGGCCATCTTTCATGTGCTTTGGGTTTTATTAGAGTTATTTATGTTGCAACAGCACCTCACCAAGATTGGGGCCTCATTATCCTAGGCGCTGTACAAAGGCATTGAAAGAGACAATCCTTTTGCCAAGGAACTTACAGTCTAAGTTGGCAAGGCAGACAAAGGGATGGGAGGCAAAACAGAGGCCCCAAGCAGTAACATGACTTGCCTAAGGTTGCACAGCTAGTCAGTGGCAGAGCTGGGACTGGAACCTAGGTCTCATGAATCCCAGTCCAACGCTTTATCAATTGGACAGAACAGCCTTTCCTTTATTGCTAGTCTTTTAGCCAAATCTTCCATAAACCATAGCAATCAGGTGACAAATCACACACCTTCTGCCTTGCCCCTCCTTCCCTCATTCAGTCATGGGCCTGCCAATGTATTCACAAATATTTGGGTGCAGCAGCAGTCGTAACAGTTTACGAGCAACCTATTGGCTGAGACAGATGTACCAAGAGCCCACTTGTTAAACAGAGTATCTCACCTTCAGCACAGGCTGCATGAACTCTGGCAGATTTTCCGTGAGATTGTATAGTGGTGGGGGAAGATGTGCATTCCCTAGCCCTATGTTGAACCTCCCATGCCTACCCTGGCCTACCCTTTCTCAGCAAGACAGAATGGTCTCCGCACAGTGAGACTCAGACAGGTGATGTTATAGTTAGGTGACTCCCCCCAGCATGAGGTATGGGGGAAGTCTCCATGGAGGGACCTATAATGGCCTAGTGGTCTGGCAGATGCCTGCACCATAGGAGATGACTTATACAAATACCTTGACATTTTAAAATGCATGCAGTATAAATGCAGCTGCTTCCCTGAACAAAACAAGCAACTGGGCTGAGCTGCAATACCAGCAGCACCAGAGAGACACAATGCAATTCAGTTACAGCAACGAGTGCAGAGAAGTTTAAAGGATAATTCTGTTTCGGCCCCTTTGCACAGTTAGCCTCAATTTGTGACACCTTTCCATGAACAAAAATTAAGCATCACAATGGAGGGACCGTTCATGTTACTAGTGTTAAATGGAAAACTTTGTGAAACGGACAGTTTAGTGAATATTTCCTCACTGAAATCAGCTCTCAGAGGGGCTCTAGCCTCTCCACAGATGGGTGAATTCACAACTATGTAAAGGCAGAGAAATTGGGCTTTATGACAACTAAACGTTCAGGCAAAAAGCACGGCACCCTATGACATTTAGTTCTGCAGCAGTTACTCTTTCCTATAGGTAAGTCTCGCAAGCCTCACGGAAAGAAGTCAGTTCTCACTCAAGCATAAGGAAAAATCCATCAGTTTGCAGCACTGGGGCCTGATCTAGCAGTTGTCATAATTCATGGAATGACTTTGGTAGAAGCTGGATCAAGCCCATAATTAAAAAATATACTAGTATTGAAATGTTCCAGATACAGGCATTAAGCCTGATCCTGCAGCCCCTACTTACTTATCCTTTGACTGCAAAGGGGCAATTCATGTGAGTAAAGGTTGCAGGCCTGGCCCTTAACATTCCTTACACTGTGCTGAAATAGGATCTGCCCTCTGCAAGTCAGAGAGTTCCTGTGGGAGACTTCACAGGAACTCTTAGGCCAAGCTTTCAAAACCAGGCATTTAACTCATGCCCAAACTCAAAATGTGTGTGTGAGGCATCAGCAAGTGAAATGCATTCACAAAGTATGCAATGCACATGCAGAATGGATAATGGCTTCTGCTTTTTGAGCATGCAGTTATCGGTTTGACATCTGTATCAGCATAGTTTACATATGCAATTAGCTGCAAGTTGCACACCTTCTTTGGAAACTTTGCACCTTTCAGATGCAATGTTCTCTGTTTACATGCAAATGTCTTGGGTAACAAAGAATAAGGGAAAGGACAGAGCAAAATTGTTCCAAATCAGAACATTTTTCAAAGTTCGCAAGGAGGCACTCACAGCTGGATAAATTACAGGGCACAAGTTACACTTTTGTTTGCAAAGTAATCACAGACTTCAGCTGATAATAGCAACATCACATGCTTATGTTGATTACTTGATAAATGCACTTAACATGTGCTCTCTTCCAATCTGTTGAGAGGTCCTTCTCTGTAGGAACATCTGCAGCACCTGGGACCTAACTATGTCTCCCAGTGCATCTTAGGCAGATGGCTATAATACAGTGTAGCATTTGATAGTATTTTGCATCTGCAGAACACTGCAGTAACTAGTTAACATTAATTAAGTCATTGTCACAACACTCCTGTGAGGTAGGTTAACATGACATCTATTTCACAGATGGAGAAACTGAGGCAGAGAACTGGAGGGATTGGCCTAAAGCCTCAAAGTTAGTAGCAGCTCTAGGATTGGGCCTCAGAACCATCTCACTCCCACACTCATTGCTTCAGAAGAGGGGAGCCCTGACATCATGGTGATGGGTGCATTACAAATCAGATGGGGGACAGCGCTGCCTCAAACTGTACATGTCAACAAATCTCTCACTCTAGGGAGCCATTATGGGAATTCCAACCATATAGAACAACTGTCTTGTTATTTTTATTGTGTTAAAATGGGGACACGTAAGACAATTGAAATACAAAATGTAGAAATGCAATGAGACAACCGTGGTTGACTGAACTGTCTGAACTTCAGACTGAAGGCTATCCAGCTAGCTTGACATTTAATCCCAAAACAGGCATCTGTGTGAACTGGATGGATTGTTGGCAAATAGCTTCTGTGTGTTTCTAGGTGCAGGGATGCCAGGTCTCTGGCCATCTGTGCTGTGTTCAGCTGATAGCTGAATAATATAGGTTTCAGAGTAGCAGCCGTGTGCTCTAATAAATTTGTTAGTCTCTAAGGTGCCACAAGTACTGAATAATATATTGGCTTTTGATCTTGATACATATGGGGAGTGTGCTCATCCTAATAGAAATAACAATTAAATACCTACAGATGGTTATGACAGACCTTGAAGGACCGCTAACCCCACTGTCATAGAGATGTTCAGCAATACCGAAGCAAAACAGCATTTGACCCTAAAAAGGGCTCCCTGCCTCACTCAAGCAAACCAGCAGGAAGAGATGTTCTATATTTCTTTTCTCTGTTATTGCTAGGAAATCCAGATATGAACAGAAGTTTCCAGCCCTCTGTCTCATTGACACAAAGGCCCCTTCCGTTTGCAGTGCTTTGGCAGGATAAAAGGGCCTTAAAGTCAATGCAAATGTAATTCACGCCCACTTTAAAGCCCCTTCACACTGCCAAAGTGTTGGTAAAGAGACCTTACTGTAAAAGAAGCTGCCCTTTCTTCTTTAGAACAAGCCTCTTCCTGCCTGGTGCAGCTCTATAGCTGTAGGGGAAAAAATCGTGAAAATGTCATAAAACAAAAAGGTCCTGAATTTAGGTACAAGACAGTATGTAAAATATAAAATTGACAGTGAGAGGAGAATTCGGCCCAGTCTGTGTGTTATGGCATTGGTAGATGCAATATATGCTTGTGGTCTTTCCCCCCATGAGAAAAAGACAGGCTCCCTGAATCTCAGGCCATCAGTGACCAGTCACAGGTGCAGCCATACCAGTTCAAACCTCTAGCGTAAACGTGCTAAACAGCCAGAAGTCACGATTTACACCAGTTCAGTTTTGCACCTACTGGAAACTGGGGTAAGCTGCATCATTGCAAATTGCAGCCTAGACTGCCGAAGATAGGAGTGTATACTGGTCCAGTGATGCTGGAGCATGATGGCTGAAATCAGGGCAAATCCACAATACAGACACAGCCCCCAGCCTTTCTGCCTGCACCCAGATCTGTGCCCACAGAGAGAATGGCATCTCAATCTTAATCTTGGGTGTGTCTGTTTATTTGTTGAAAGTCTTTTCATTACATCTTGTAAAACAAGTAAATAAATAAATAAAATGCCTGTCTGCTAAATATATTTTACTTTAAGGCCATTTTAATATTGGCTGGAAAAAGTATATATCTTCCTCATCACTCTCCTATGGCTCCAGATGCAGTTAATTTTTTTTTTTTTTATAAATTAACTTGCACAATGTCACACTACATTACTCCACCTTGGAATATTTTTATTCTGATCTTTGCATGGCTGACAAATGGAATGATGCTTGGATTTTCTCTGGGGATATTTTACCCATAATGTAACTTATTAAAATACAGCTGACTGCAGAAGAAATAGCACTTTTTCACTGGGACCTGGGTTATCCAGTGAAACACACGGATAATGAATAATGGTTTATAGCAAAACTGATAATGTAGCAGCTATTATCCTGACTGGCTCTGTGGCTTTATTTAATCACTGTAAATTGCTGTACGAGGTGCCATTTTCCACCAGATCTTCTCCACAAAGGGGGGACATTTTTGAAAGGGAAACTATATAAGGTCTGACTTTTTTTTAAATAACTTATGGCCTGGCTTCCAGAGGTATAACTCAACAACTATGGAAATAGTTGACCTTTTTTTTTTTTTTAATCTCAATAGCTCTTTGCTCCATGCACCATGTGCCTTTGTGCTATGCCACATGCTAGACCTCAGTTACATAGCACGGCATCCAATTATTCAACAGAGCAGCACTGAATTATTCAGAAAGCAGAGAATTATAGATGCCTAGACTCTAAGGCCACAAGGAACCATTATAATCCTTGTCTAGTCTGATGATTTCTGGTATACACAGCCCATAGAATTTCATCCCATAATTCCTGAATCAAGCCCGATAAATTGTGGTTGAACTAGCTCATATCTTTTAGAAAGAGACATCCAATCTTGATGAAAAGGCCCTAGGTGATGAAGAATGCCCCAGAAAGGGCAAATATATAACCACTGCATGTTGTGATTGGCATTGTAACAGAGGAATGGAGCTGTCCGATACCACCATGAAGGGCTTTTAGAAACAGGTGGGTGGTACACAGAGACTACCTGACATTTTCTAATCTTTCAGCAATGGGAAAAAACTTCACTAAGAGAGAAGAACCAATTCAAAAAGTCAATTTCTTTTCATGCCATATGTATGAACCGAATAAGAAACTGCAGACATTCTCTCTGTGTAGGGACTTATGCGGCCCCCATTACTGCAGTACCTGAGCCTGTAACAGTCCTCACTCGGGGTTTGGTTGGGAAGCATGGCCTAGTGGTCAAGGCTACACCCCGTGGCCAGCAGGTAGAGGAGGTTGGTAGAGGAACCCAGGCCCTCCCACCCACTAGGCTCCGACCCAGATCCCTTTGGGCTACCAATGGTCTGGCAATCCAGGCTGCTTCAGGTTGCCCTCCTTGGACCACTTCCTATCTGCCCCGCTCCCTCTGGGTCAGCTTAGTCCAAAGCTTTCCTCTGCTGGGGAGTCTAAATCAAGAAAATAAGAGGGGATTACCAATGTCCAGGATCCACATGAGGGAGAGAGAAGAATACTTCCCTCTCTGATTGTTTCTAGGGTGGGTCCTCCCTTCCCTCAGGGCAGTTGTGTCAGAGGCTTCAGCCTTCCCTCTGCTCAGTGCCCCTGGAACTGTGGGCTGCAGATCTGCTCTCTTCCAGGTCTGCCCCCAACGTGCTGTTTCCCTGTCTTTTCATTCCTTCACCAGTTGGAGCATTTGCTGCAGGTGTGGCAAGGCAGGGTTGGCGGGACCCAAAATAATCTATTAACCCCTTGTTGCACAGTGTGGGGTTCTTGTATACCCTGTCACAGAGCCCCTCACAAACATTAATACATACACCCTCACAGAAACAAGTCCGAGGCAGGGAAGCTTTATCCTCATTTCACAGAGGGCAAAGTGAGACATAGAGGGATTAAGGGCCTGATTTTTAATGGTATTTAGGAACCTAAAGATGCAGATAGGAGCCTAGTGGGATTTGCAATTGGATTTAGATGCCTGGGCACTTTTGAAAATCCCATTAGGTGCCTATCTGCATCTCTAGGCACCTATAGACCTTTAAACATCTGGGCCTAAGTGACTTGCTCCAGGTCACGCAGGGAGACTGTGGCTGAGCTGGGAAGCAAACCTAACACAGACCTCCAAGCCCCAGGCCATTGCCGTAACCACAAGACCATCCTTCTTCTAACTGGAGGCTTGCGACGGGTGGTGGTTGAAGGGAGTGGGGGGTGGTTAAAGCAGTTCCAATGAGGCTGATGATGACTGGGGCTCAACTTCAGAAATCCCCACTTAGGAAGGGGAGGTGGGGGAGAGCTCACGTTTGCTACTGATGTTTTTCTTTATCATGCCATGTTTCAGAGATTTGTTGATTCTAAGGCCAGAAGGGACCACTTTGATCATCTAGTCTGGCCTCCTGTATAACACAGGCCACAGAACTTTCCCCACATAATTCCTAGAGCAGGTCTTTTAGAAAAACAGCCAGTCTTGATTTTAAAATGGTCAGTGATGGAGGAGAATCCACCACGACCCTTGGTAAATTGTCCCAATGGTTAATTACTCTCATGGTTAAAAACTGATACCGGGTTTCCAGCCTAAATTTGCCTAGCTTCAACTTCCAGCCACTGGCTCGTTAGACCTTTCTCTGCTAGATGGAAGAGCCCATCGTTAAATATTTGTTCCCTGCATAGGCACTTACAGACGGCAATCAAGTCACCCCTTAACCTTCTCTTTATGATGCTAAATAGGTTGAGGGAGAGGTGGAATGGGTGATAGTCTACAGCAGCAAGGCATAGGAGGTCTGTATGGCATTGGCAGCTGTTGCCCCTTGTGCTCCTCCCCACAACCATACAAGTACTGCGGTCTCTTCCATCACTAGTTTCCCCTGCTCTACCTACTCATGGATCCTAAGGCCAGAAGAGACCATTATGATCATCTAATCCGACCTTCTGCAGAACGGAGGCCACAGAATTTCACCCAGTGATTCCTGCACCAAGCCCACTTCCTAACGACTCCTTTATCTCGCTGAAGCCTTCTTTCTTGGGTAGCTCCTGAAACTTGTAGGAGGCATGATCCATGCCTGTGCAATAGCTGGGATTAGTGGCTGATATGTGGCATTCTGAGCACCTGCTTCTGTATCCCAAGGCAGGCTCTGGGAATGCCACAGCACCTACCACAATGGGGCCCTGATCTTGGTTGGGACCTCTAGCTGCTTCTGTAATACCAAAAATAAACTTCAACGGTATGCATGCATGCGTGTGCATGTATCCATCCTTAGGTCATCTCCACCATGCTATTGCCCCCCCCTGCGGGAGAGGAGCCCATCTTCATCTTCCTTCCAACCTAGGGATGGGTTTATGTTGCTTTACCTTTTCAAGGCTCTTTTCAAAGAGCCATGGAGTTTAAGGCCACAAGGGCAACAACAATTATTACGGGTCTGGAACAGCTTCCGTATGAAGAGAGATTAATGAGATTGGCACTTTTCAGATGAGAAAAGAGATGACTAAGGGGGGGATATGATAGAGGTCTATAAATCATGATGGGTGTGGAGAAAGTAAATAAGTATTATTTACTCCTTCTCATAATACAAGAACCAAATGAAATTAATAGGCAGCAGGTTTAAAACAAACAATAGGAAGTATTTCTTCACACAACACACAGTCAACCTGTGGAACTATCTGCCAGAGGATGTTGTGAAGGCCAAGACTACAACAAGGTTCAAAAAATAACTAGATACATTCATGGAGGGGAGGTCTATCAATGGCTATTAGCCTGGATGGGAAGGGATGCTGTCCCTAGCCTCTATTTGCCAGAAGCTGCGAATGGGTGACAGGGGATCGATCACATGATGATTACCTGTTCTGCTCATTCCTTCTGGGACACCTGGTGTTGGCCAGTGTTGGAAGAAAGGATCGTGGGCTAGATGGACCTTTGGTCTGGCCCAGTATGGCCTTTCTTATGATCATCTAGCCTGACCTTCTGGATATCACAGGTCATTGAATTAATACCAAACTACCTCTCTATGGAGCCCACTAACTTGAGTTTGACAAAATAATTTGTGTTTGGCTAAAGCATCTCTTCTAGAGAGTCAGCCAGTCTTAATCTGAAAACAGTAAGAGATAGAGAATCTACCATTTCCCTTGGTAGTTGTTTCCAAAGGTTAATCACCCTTCGCTGTTAACAAATTATGCCTTATTTCTAATTTGAGTTTGTCTGGCTTCAGCAGCCAGCCATTGAGTCTTGTTCTGCCTTTCTCCGCTAAGTTAAAAAGCCTTTACATACCTGGTCTTTTCTCCCCATGAAGATACTGATACACTGTAATCAAGTCACCTCTCAATCTTCTTTTTGATGAGCTAAACTGATTGAGCTCCTTAAATCTCTCACTGTAACACATTTTTCCAGCCCTCAATCATGTGTGGCACTTCTCTGAATCCTCTCCAATTTTTTGACATACTTTTAAATATAGGTTTCAGAATAGCAGCCATGTTAGTCTGTATTTGCAAAAAGAAAAGGAGTATTTGTGGCACCTTAGAGACTAACAAATTTATTTGAGCATAAGCTTTCGTGAGCTACAGCTCACTTCATCAGATGCAATGAAAATAGGGACACCAGAATAGTCAGCAGTATTCCAGAGTCTTGTCTCCTCCAATGTAAACTGCTGGGTGGCTCCACCAGCCAGGAAAAGGAAATAAAGCTCCAGGCATCGGTGCCCTTTCCTCAAGGCTTGCTTTATTGTCCGCAAACCAACTGAAAACCAATAGCACAATTCCCATAGACTTCCCTTACTTTAACCATCCAGTAGGGAGAGGATAGCCACCATGAGTAGCAGTGTGACAGGCAGAGACCAGTTCACTCCTTCTGGCCTGCAGTGCCCTTACCTTGTCACAACAAGGTAAGCTCAACCAGGAAAAGCACAGCTTTCATCGTCTGCACTAATGGAATGTCTCTTCACTACACAGTTAACTTGATTCTTATTCCAGTGGTGATCCTTACCATCCCTAACCCAAATCTGGGTACGTATACACGGGGATAAAAGGCATGCCTAGAAATTGCTGTGTAAACTTTTGGGTTCAGGCTGTAGTCCTAGCAGGGCCGTCTCTATGGAGGTGTGGGGCCCACGTGGAAGTGACAAATCCGTCACTTCCGGGACCGACCCATCACTTCCAGGACCGATCACACTGGCCCTTGGGGCCCCCCAATGCATGGGGCCCAGAGCGGTCGCCCCGATTTGCCATACCCAAGGGACAGCTCTGAGTCCTGCAAGCGTGGAGGGACCTAGAGCTCAGGCTCCAGCCCAAGCCCAAAACATCTACACAGCAATTTTTCAGACCTCAAACCCAAGCCCTGTGAGCCAGAGTCATCTGACCCGGGCCGCTGCAGGTTTCTTATTCCATGCAGACATACCTTTTAAGGCTGAAACTGAGGCTAATCTCCAATGCAGACAAACCATAGGAACAGACAATCCCTGCACAAAGAATCTTTCAGCCTAAAAAAGGCAAGATACATAAAGGCTATGAAAAAGGATGTTGTGTGTCAAGTATTTTACTAGGATGAGAAAATATATAAACATAAGCAGACCAGATTCACCAGTACACACTAGCTGCTTTACACTTCAAAGAACCCAGAAAGCTATGTAAACCATCCAGCTAGGTCGGGCTTTCACCTGCTTTGGGTCGTCGAAGCAGCATAAGGCAGATGGAGGGAACCTGGCCCAAATATGTATATCTTGTCAATGTGAAGCAATTATTACTGCACAGAAGTAAGCCATAAAATGCATTGTTATTATTTCAATGGTAATAAGAAGAATGAAGCCTGAATAGATTTCCTACCTCTAACCCAAGCAAATATTAACAAGAGACAATCAAAATAAAAACAAACAATACCCCAATAACCCACAGTGCAGCCAATGGGAGAAAAGGAAATCTGCTCGAGTTTTTTAGGCCTAGTCTACACCCAGTTTGGTCTACACCCTAGTGTGGACCTGGCTATACTGGTATAAAGGTACATTATGTTGATACATTTTATTCCTCTTCCTTTACTCGAATAAGCTATACCAACATAAACCCATTTATACCAGTATAACTGTGTTCACACAGGAAGGGTTTTACAGCTTTAACTATACAAGCCCTAAGAGAATCACGTGACAGATGTTGGTCATGTTCCTTGACGCAGTTATGGCAGATGCTCAGATACTATGGCTACGAGAGCAGTATAAGTACCGGAATAGAACAGGGGCAGAAAGGGCCGAACTGGATTGACTCAATTTTTACTTAAATGTAGAAAATATTATGGGAGTCTGGGGTTTAAGGATGATAAATCCAACCCCTCCCCCACCCAAATAGTAGTACACAGACAGCTATGATGTAAAAGACTTAACTAACCCTTCCCTCAAATCTTTAGGCCAGGCCTGCACAAAGTAGTGTGAACATGAGACAAACCCAGAGTACAATCCATACTAAACAGTAGCTGCATCACCCCGCCCTCTAATCTGGGGTGCCCTTTCCAATACTTGCTGGTGTCACCTCCAGTCTGGACTGCTCCAAAACAGCCTCCAGCTTGCAAGTCACTCCCAGCTATGTCTCTGTGTGTGCTGCAGCCAGCCAACCACACCTTGGCACTTACCAGCCAGCCTGGGTTATATTGCAGGATGACCCCAACATACCCCCAGTCTTAGATTTCCCCCAGAAATATAGGTCTTGTACTGCCCAGCCCTTTCCTAGACATTACAAGTTCATCTAACGTTCATATTTCTTTAATAGAAATAATATGCACACACCTGGTTACCCCAAATGGAGTTTCACAGACACTTCAATTTAACTGCAGAGAGATTTTAAGGGAGTACAACTAATGAGGCATACAAATCAGAAATCGTTACTAGAAAAATAAAGATAAAATGCACTGGTGCCTAACTTAAACTATGTTAAATTCAAAGCAAAGTTCTCTCACCATATGCTCTCAGCAGTCTTACTGACAAAACTTCTTAGGCCAGGACCCTTTCTCCAGTTGAATGGCTGCTTCCTTTGTCCCTTCTGGTGCTGTGAATCGATGGACAGAGAAAGAGGGATGCCTTGAGGTGTTTGTCCCTCATTTTTGTAGTGTCAGCCCCCCTCTTGGAAAACATTTCCAGTGTAGAGTGACCATATTTCCCAAACGGAAAAATGGGACACCACGTGGGGCTAGATTGAGGTGCTCCCCACATCCCTGCACAAGGCTGGGGCTGGTGTCGCTGCTCGCCCAAGCCCTGCCTGCCCCCTCCTCCCCTGCAAGGCTCACTGCTCCATCAACCCCTTCCACTCTCCCTGTGCAGAGCTGGCATCGCTGCTCACTCCCCCCGCATGTTCCTCTGCACACCACTCTTTTGGCAAAACTGGGCATTTGTCCTGTTTGCTCTTGCCAACTGATCAAGGATGTTGCCTGCTGCTTTTCCTCACTTGTTTGAGATTTCCTTGTCTATCCTTCCTGCTTGATTTCTCTATTTGCTGATTCAATGCAAATTAAGCAGAGCACACATTCCTTTGTTTGGGACAGACCTGTTTGCCAAACTCAGTTTGGAACATGTATTAAGAACATCACACAGTGGAATCTTGTAATTCTACATACAATGTTGCCACATGCATTTTATCATGACAATATTGACCAGCAAATTATGAGTTTTCAAATGATACCTCAACAAGGCATACTTTGTACAAAGATTACTATAATAGTGTGTAAGATTGGACACGGGTACATTCTGTCACACAACACAATGGCTAGGAAGTGGTTATGCTTTGGGAATGGAAAGCAGCATAAAATTATTGTGCTGGTCTAGGCAGAAATGCTAAGGACTACCCAGAGAGCTCCTAAATTCAGCTAGAGCAGGATTTTAGGCAGACTGGATGGAAATATGGCAATATCCTACCTTTGGGAGAGCCTATTGGAATTGTATGAAATGCAAAGATTACGTTTTATTGTGCCTGGATGATCAAAGGACTATATTGAACAATGTGACCGACAAGAACGAACTTTGGGGACAATGCATGTGAAGTAGATTTCCTGAGAAGTATCTGGTGGGGAGGGGATGCAAATCTCACTCCCACCTACCTCTGGTTATGCAAAACCCACAGTCCTTTTAAGCTGTGCCCTGAGGGGAGGGTGATTTCCTGCTGAGAGGGACTGAGGGTCCCAAGATCGGCCCCAGCTCTATAAAGGAGTGGCTATCAGATTCATGGGGGTGCTTTTTCTGAGCTAACAGCTGTTATGAATTTGTAACCACAACACACAAAACAATGGAGTTTGAGCACAGATCGCGTGCCAGACCCATTGCTGGAGCTAGGGTGATCTCTGGTAAACTTATTAGCATGTGTTTGGGTTCTCTATGGTTTTAATGGTTTCTCTGTGATGCTTTTACATTCAGAATTAATGTGCTTGCCTAGAAAGGAGCGTGTGGTAACTTCTAATTGTGGGCATTAAATTACTGATAGCCTCTTAGGAGAAAGAAAAACTGGCATCCTTAAGCAGTTTGACTTGCTGGGGAGCTTGCAGCATAGGCATGGAACTGCGCAGCCTGGAAATACCCTGGTTAGGAGGGAGGGAGATGCGGATCTCCATCCAGAGAGGTGACAGCTGGGGAGCCATAAACCTGGACCACAGAGTGGGAAATACAGGTGCAATGGCCCTGAAATGTGACAGCAGCTCCTTCAAGTTTCCCTTTCTCCCTACAGGTGTTGCAGCCTATTTTGCTGCCAATGGGCTACAAATGCCAATTCAGCCCAAGCAGAGAAGCTCAGCAGAGACCCTACTCCTGAGAGAAGGTCCAGGCTGGCTGCCATGCTGCTGATTTTTATTTGGAAAATTTCTGGTGTCTCTCTAAGGCAGCACCATTCAAGTGGGCACCCTGCTGAACTCAGTCTTTTGGGGAAAACGTGGAGGAAGGAGAAGGGAGGGAAGAATGTTAGGGATGGTTGGTCACTCAAGTGCTGGGCTTAACTGCATACACTGGGATTTGCATAGTGATCTGCAGGGCACCCCCACTGGCTTGATAAATGGGGTACTACTGCACGCGTGAATATAGCCCATGTGGCCAGAACAGTGAAGGAGGGGGAAAAAGGAGGGAAGAGGGAAAGAGACTAAAAAATAAGCAAGAAGAAGAAGAGAGACTGAACAGCACTGACTGTAACCATCTTTTAGCTTTAGGAAGCTATTTTCTATGTCCTCACTACAGACAGCAAAATATCTCCAATTATTCCATTTTTACCCATACCTGCTGCTGACAGAGGCCAATTAGGAGCCTCCTCACAGCTAATCTCAGCCAACAAACCCTGTCTGCTTTTCATTACGCTGATCTCCCCCTGAGTTGTCTTTTTGCTTTTTCCTCCTGAGAAAAATGCAGGTAGCAGATTGTTTGCTGCAGAGATGCCTTTCCTTTCTTCCCAAGAGTTCTCTGCCATGCCTGTTATCATTTCGTTCTTTCGCTGGAGATTACGTTTAGCCTCTGCAAATTTAATCTAAGATGTAGGAGCAGCAATTGTCAATCTAAGCGCAGCTGGGCCCAATTCGCCCCTGTCTTGCATATTGTGGAGTCATTTACACTTGTGCCAAGTGGGTGTACAATACTACCAAATTAGAATGCTCTGTGCTTACACAGATGGTTGAATTCCACACTCATTTGGTTCAGGTGTAAAGGACTGTTTAAGGTGCAAGGTAGTGGAGAATCAGCCTCCATAGCCTATTCGTACCCATCCTGGCTTTCCATCATAGCTATTTGGAGAGTGAGGTTACTTAGTTTTTACTGATAACAATGAAGAGAAGCAGATGGCACACAGCCTCATTTTCCACAGCTAACTTAACCCTGGAAATAAGCGGCAGAAGGACAAATTTTGTTTTCATTGTTCAGCTGTTTAGAAAAGAGCATGGAGTCAGAAGGCAAATATAATAGAGGTGGGAAAAAAGTCTCACATGCCATCAGATCAAAGATGAAAACAGATCTGGAAACTCCAGTCAAAGCAGGAGTTACATCATTTTTCATGCGCACAGCAAGGAGCCAAATCTCAATGTGTTTAGAGACTTCAAACTGACTCTAACACAGCACCAAATGCATCCGATGAAGTGAGCGGTAGCTCACGAAAGCTTATGCTCTAATAAATTTGTTAGTCTCTAAGGTGCCACAAGTACTCCTTTTCTTTTTACAGTGCTATGTGCAGCTGGGAACCAGGAATTCCTGGGTTCTATTCCTAACTCTGCCACTGACTTTAGTGCATCTGATGAAGTAAGCTGTAGCTCACGAAAGCTTATGCTCAATAAATTTGTTAGTCTCTAAGGTGCCACAAGTACTCCTTTCTTTTTGCGAATACAGACTAACACAGCTGCTACTCTGAAACCTGACTTTAGTGTGTGATTGTGGGCATGCCATTTAAACGTTGTGCCTCAAATTCCCCATCAGTACCATATGGATAACAATTCCTGACAGAGGTGCTGTGAGGCTTAATGTTTAGAAAGTACAGTGACAGTTTCTGATGCGAGGTGCTAATGGAAGTGAAAACTCGTTATTTTGCTGTTTGGAAGATTATAAATGAAATGGATTTGATAGAAACAAGTTTCTGGCACGAGAGCTGAATCGGAAAATATCTTATGGGCTGTGATATGCTTTATGGATGAAGGGCTGGGCCTCTCAGAGCCATATTCTGCCTTAATTTACACCCTCTTCAAAATCAGCTGAAGTGAAAAGGTCCATGGAATCTTGGATTCAGGATGTAAATAAGGTGGTGTCTTGTAAAGACATTTTAATACTATAAAACTTGTGCAATATAGTTTTTCTAGGATATCATCGTCTCAGGTGTTCTATAAATATCTGGCGACTATGAGCCAGAGTGACCAGTATGCTCCACAGCACTGGGCCACTCTGATGACGCAAAGTAGCTATGAACCCAACTCCACTGGCTCAAAGCAGCTGGTACACACTGCTGAACCTGGACATAGGCATTTTTCCATAGGTGTTCCGGTACTTGCATTATTGTTTTAAGCCAGGATGCCACATAAGTAGCTTCTCTTTTAGCAAAAGTCATTAGTTCCCTTTAGCCACATAACAGTGGATTCAACCTTGTTGAAGCTGAAGTCAGAGATACTGGGCTCAATGCTTTTCCCATGTGTTTAAGATCCATTCAGCATGGGGTCTAACGGGGGCAGGTTAGGGCTGTTGATTCTGTGCTGGCTCAGTCCCAGCGAGGGTCAGAGCAACCTAAGGGCTGCTCTATCTTATGTTATGAGCATAAGGTTTCTAAAGGACCTTATGCTAACTGAGGATCTGCACAGTGTAGAAAAGCTCTGCCATATACCCATCACCTGCAGCATGCTCTTGCCATGCGCCCCAGCACCCCACTTATGATGGGAGTGGGAAAACTGGTGCATGAGCCAGCTTTATACAGCCTGGCGTTCTTCTTCTCCAGGGGAATTCTCTACTGGCCATTTATGGCCAGAATCTTTGTACTGCCTAAATGCTAGAAAGGGACAGAGACATAACAGAGAATCTGGCCCACTCTCTTACTAAACACTTGGTCCCTATTTATTTCTCAGCTCAGCGTTTTGTTTTATTTCTAGAACTGCCTTGCCAAACCGATGGGGCTTTGTATGTACTGTGTATCTGTCCAGCCTCAGAACCTCTGACCAGTGAGATTCAATTTTGTATCCGGATATTGGTTTTTTCAAACAAGTCCATTTACATAACCTAACCTGTACCCATTAAGAGAATAAGGAGCAACATCAAGCATTTACTGCAGATGACCAAAGATGTTTGGCAAATGGATACTGGAAAAGTATGTTTGCATCAAAGATCTCATGAGGAAGGCTTAGACATTTCCCTTCATTTTAGCCAATATAAACAGTCCTCTACCTAGTCGGTAGGCTGGAGGCTGACACATTTTATATGGACCATAAGAAGAGTGCCCTTCTGGAAAGAATCTGGCCCTAGATCTTGTTAACTGCAGGATCACAAGTATGTACACTGCAGATTGTATAATACCCGGCATTACTTACAATATTGATGTCTGAATAAAATAAGCTTTAATGTGATCATAGTATCACAAGTCTTCCTTTGAGCTCATTCAGAATATTTGTTCTTTCCTTATGAGGAGCCTAATCCTGCTCCCATTGAAGCGGTTTGCAAAACTCCCATTGGCTTCAAAGGAGCAGACCTAGGCCCTATGAGCTCAGTACATCTGTGTCCAGCATGGAACCAGATTTTGGAAAATCTTGCTTTAAGTGTCACAGTGTGAGCTGCTGGGAGTCAAGCACTTTTGAGAATCTGGCCCTGAGTGCTTTTGGAACTCTGACCCACGGTGGCTATCTGGCTATTACTGAATCATCCACTATCTAACTGCTTGCAAATATTACAGCCCCTTCACTGTGTTTGGTAATTTACCACCAAACAAAGGATGGAAGCTGCACTACTTTTGATAATCTGGTTCCTAAGGGAGGTTTTGATTAAATGACCATTTCTATTGTAGTAGAAACTAGGACCCCACTAAGCACACTGGTGTACGAGGCACTGTACAAACAAAGACAGTTCCTTCCCCAGAGATCTCCTGATGTAGGGTTTAGACCATACACAACAGGTAAATAGACATCAATAAAATTGAAGGCTTCAAACTGGTTAAGTAGAAGTCTCTATAGATCAGATACCACACTCCTGACTCAGGCAGAAGTCATCTGGGGCAAGATGCGGAGGAATCAAGTCTCATTTGTGTATGTTTGTGCCTCATGCTGAGATCCTTAGAAGTGCAGAATATTATTTATCAATATTTTCCAATATCCTCTAAGGTGTATCTTTCTGAAGATTTCTGCATGAGGGTTTGTTAAGTGACTTCAAGTGAAAAAAAAATCAGCCATTCAGCAACACAAATTTCCCCGGAGGCCTCTGTTATTAATCATCATCTTGCCAGTTTGAGTGATTTATCCTTCATGTTCCTGGCTTGGCGTGCACTTTGCCAATTATTGCTCCCATTGTTGCTCCTGTCTCAATAACTAGCTCTTGTGGCTCAGGCAGAGGGGACGTTGTGCTTGTTCCTTTTGTTAGGGACACTATTTCCCTCAATAAACCAATCAATAAACTGCGTGAAACTCTGCCTTCTGCAGAGAGTAACCCAGGCAAAGGGCTGCTGATCGGCATTCAGCTAAGAGGGTTGTCTTATTGACTGCATGCAGGCTGGGTAGTTGCCAGACTGACTTCTATAAGTAATTAAAGGGGGCAGGATGCACTTTTTTCTCTTCGTATGGACTTTGTCAACTTTCTGCCTAATGACTTCTTCTGCTTCATTCCAGCAAGATTTCCTCCCTTCTTTGTCTCAGCTTCTCTTTCCTATTATGCTTACATGGTAAGAAAAAAAATCATTTGATTCCACAGGGAAGCAAGGTGGAGTTCTCTTTCTCTCCTTTGGGTCCCTGAAGATCCTCATTTGACTCTCCTGCCTACAAAGTCAAGGGCTTCTGGGAGATGGGAAGCACATAGCACAGCTCCTGCCTTTCTTAGGAGGAATGGGAGGTATCACTGCTGTGTTCCTTCAGAGTAGTGTCCCACAGTCATATGGCCAACCCCATGCATTTGCACACACAAAAAAGTCATAAGTTATAATTGGCTAAAAGATAGAGATTTAAAAAAACAACCCAATTAATTTGGTGTCTTTGCTTTCTGGTTTCTAACCCTTTAGGCCACACTTGGGTCACATTTTCAAGCTTTTTCTCACCTAATCACAAGACTCCAGGAGGTGGGGCATTAAGTAAAACATCAAATAATACCAGGTTCATGATAAATTGCGAGAGTTGGCAACAATGCATATGGGAGACTCTCAGAAAGCACAGCCTTAATGTATTACTACTCCCCAAAGCAGAGAACAAGCTTATTAAATCATAATTTGGGGTTGATCAAACGAGAAGTATTTATCCAGCACTGCATCCCCCTAGCTAGGCTCCATCTAGAACACGAGACAAGGAAATATTAACATGATGAAGGAACAAAGCAACTAGAGCTTGCGAGAATCTGGCAGAGAAAAGAGTAGAGCCCACTAAGTCAGCTGTGGACAATGGAAGGTGGATCTAAATGACCAAATTCACCACTTAGATTCTCAGTGTGATGGGTGCCATAGAAGTACCAAAGCTAGGCAGACTTCTGGGAATTCAGACAAAAGGAACCTGGAGCCAAACTACCTCATTTTGTTTTTCAGAACCAAATCCTGATGGACAAAGCTTCCCAAGCCAAATCCACCTGCAGTTCCCCCCCCTCCCCATTTCTTAACACTGTGCCTGGCAAGAGTATACTTTATAGACATTAGCAGCTGATTCTGCTCAGTCAAAACCACCACTGACTTCAACCTAATTGTACCTTACCCAACCCTAGAGAATAGGGATCCTTCACCTACTACTGAAATGCACCCACCTATGAGGAAAACCAGAGCAGCATGCTAAATATAGCAGTGTAGCCACAGTGGCATAGACATGCGGCTCAGGCTAACTACCCAGGTAGAATCCCTTCTGAAATCCTAGGTATGAATTTGGGTGGCTAGCCCAAGCTGTAGCCCATGCCTCTGTAACTACCCGGCTATTTTTAGCAGGCTAGCTCCATCAAAATGCAGGTATGGCTATCCACCTGCAGTGTAGACATACCCAAAGTGGATGGGGCCAGATCTGAAAGGAACCAGTCTTGAGGACTCAGATGACACAACACATGTGCAAGTCAGCTATTTGCAGGCAGTGTGTCTCTGCCTCCTGCCTGTATCACCACCATCACCGCTCACACTCATAACAAACCCAATCTCTCTGAAGCTTGTAACTCAGACAGAAATCTCACTCTCCGCCACTGTCTAGCTTTTGCTGGCTTGTGACCTTTCATTCTACTACACCTGACATGTACTATATGGAATGAGGCTGAGTGTGTTTCAGACACAGAGGAAGCAGGGTACTTCATATATGAAAGGCAATATTTTTAAGGAAGCACCCGCTATCTTTGGGGAAGGATTTATTTATTATTCTCTAGACAATCTTGTTCACACACAGACACAGCTTGATATTCTCTGGAAGCAAAAAAGCATATGTTGAGGGAGAAAAAAAGTTCCATTCAACACATGCTGATATTGAAGGGCACAAAGCATGCGTGACCATTCCCCCCCATAAGAAAGTCACAAGCTGCCTGTAATACAGCAAGGAATGGAAGCACTCAGCTCCTATTGATTTCAGGTAGAGTTGTGGGGCCCCTGTGCCACGTGACCAGGATGTAGGCAGTTGTGCCTAGTGATTACCACAGGAGCTGGAAGCCAGCAATTGGAGCCTAGGGTCAGAACTGGAGCCAGATGCCACAGCCAAGGATCACAGCCAAAGTTAGGAATCAGAGCCAAGGGTCACAACCAGGTCAGTGAGGCAAGACAGAGGTAAGGCTGGGATCAAGGCAGGAGCAGGGGTGGCACAAGGCTGGGAACAAGCAGACACAGAAGCACCATCGAATCGTGGAAGTCAACGAATGGCTACGCAGGTGGTGTCGGAGAGAAGGCTTTGGATTCTTTGACCATGGGATGGTGTTCCAAGAAGGAGGAGTGGTAGGCAGAGACGGGCTCCACCTAACGAAGAGAGGGAAGAGCATCTTCGCAAGCAGGCTGGCTAACTAGTGAGGAGGGCTTTAAACTAGGTTCACCAGGGGAAGGAGACCAAACCCCTGAGGTAAGTGGGGAAGTGGAATACTGGGAGGAAGCACGAGCAGGAGCGCGTGAGCAGGCAGGGCTCCTGCCTCATACTGAGAAAGAGGGACGATCAGCGAGTTATCTCAAGTGCCTATAGACAAATGCAAGAAGCCTGGGAAACAAGCTGGGAGAACTGGAAGTCCTGGCACAGTCAAGGAATTATGATGTGACTGGAATAACAAAGACTTGGTGGGATAACTCACATGACTGGAGTACTGTCATGGATGGATATAAACTGTTCAGGAAGGACAGGCAGGGCAGAAAAGGTGGGGGAGTTGCATTGTATGTAAGGGAGCAGTATGACTGCTCAGAGTTCAAGCATGAAACTGAAGAAAAACCTGAGAGTCTCTGGATTAAGTTTAGAAGTGTGAGCAACAAGAGTGATGTCATGGTGGGAGTCTGCTATAGACCACCGGACTAGGGGGATGAAGTGGACAAGGCTTTCTTCCGGCAACTCACGGAAGTTACTAGACCACAGGCCCTGGTTCTCATGGGAGACTTCAATCACCCTCATATCTGCTGGAGAGTAATACAGCAGTGCACAGACAATCCAGGAAGTTTTTGGAAAGTGTAGGGGACAATTTCCTGGTGCAAGTGCTGGAGGAACCAACTAGGGGCAGAGCTCTTCTTGACCTGCTTCTCACAAACTGGGAAGAATTAGTAGGGGAAGCAAAAGTGGATGTGAACCTGGGAGGCAGTGACCATGAGATGTTCAAGTTCAGGATCCTGACACAGGGAAGAAAGGAGAGCAGCAGAATACTGACCCTGGACTTCAGAAAAGCAGACTGACTCCCTCAGGGAGCTGATGGGCAGGATCCCCTGGGAGAACAACATGAGGGGGAAAGGAATCCAGGAGAGTTGGCTGTATTTTAAAGAATCCTTATTGAGGTTACAGGGACCAACCATCCCGATGTGTAGAAAGAATAGTAAATATGGCAGGCAACCAGCTTGGCTTAACAGTGAAATCCTTGCTGATCTTAAACACAAAAAAGAAGCTTACAAGAAGTGGAAGATTGGACAAATGACCAGGGAAGAGTATAAAATATTGCTCGGGCATGCAGGAGTGAAATCAGGAAGGCCAAATCACACCTGGAGTTGCAGCTAGCAAGAAATGTTAAGAGTAACAAGAAGGGTTTCTTCAGGTATCTTAGCAACAAGAAGAAAGTCAAGGAAAGTGTGGGCCCCTTACTGAATGAGGGAGGCAACCTAGTGATAGAGGATAGGGGAAAAGCTAATGTACTCAATGCTTTTTTTGCCTCTGTCTTCATGAACAAGGTCAGCTCCCAGACTGCTGCACTGGGCAGCACAGCATGGGGAGGAGGTGACCAGCTCTCTGTGGAGAAAGAAGTGGTTCGGGACTATTTAGAAAAGCTGGACGAGCACAAGTCCAAGGGGCCGGATGCGCTGCATCCGAAAGTGCTAAAGGAGTTGGCATATGTGATTGCAGAGCCATTGGCCATTATCTTTGAAAACTCATGGCGATCGGGGGAAGTCCCAGACGACTGGAAAAAGGCTAATGTAGTGCCCATCTTTAAAAAGGGAAGAAGGAGGATCCTGGGAACTACAGGCCAGTCAGCCTCACCTCAGTCCCTGGAAAAATCATGGAGCAGGTCCTCAAGGAATCAATTTTGAAGCACTTAGAGGAGAGGAAAGTAATCAGGAACAGTCAGCATGGATTCACCAAGGGCAAGTCATGCCTGCTTAATCTAATTGCCTTCTATGACGAGATAACTGGCTCTGTGGATGAGGGGTAAGCAGTGGACATATTGTTCCTTGACTTTAGCAAAGCTTTTGACACGGTCTTCCACAGTATTCTTGCCAGCAAGTTAAAGAAGTATGGGCTGGATGAATGAACTATAAGGTGGATAGAAAGTTGGCTAGATTGTCGGGCTCAATGGGTAGTGATCAATGGCTCCATATCTAGTTGGCAGCCAGTATCAAGCGGAGTGCCCCAAGGGTCGGTCCTCGGGCCGGTTTTGTTCAATATCTTCATAAATGATCTGGAGGATGGTGTGGATTGCACCCTCAGCAAGTTTGCAGATGACACTAAACTGGGAGGAGAGGTAGATACGCTGCAGGGTAGGGATAGGATACAGAGGGCCCTAGACAATTTAGAGGATTGGGCCAAAAGAAATCTGATGAGGTTCAACAAGGACAAGTGTGGAGTCCTGCACTTAGGACGGAAGAATCCCATGCACCGCTACAGACTAGGGACCGAATGGCTCGGCGGCAGTTCTGTAGAAAAGGACCTCGGGGTTACAGTGGATGAGAAGCTGGATATGAGTCAACAGTGTGCCCTTGTTGCCAAGAAGGCCAATGGCATTTTGGGATGTATAAGTATGGGCATTGCCAGCAGATCGAGGGATGTGATCATTCCCCTCTATTTGACATTGGTGAGGCCTCATCTGGAGTACTGTGTCCAGTTTTGGGCCCACACTACAAGAAAGATGTGGAAAAATTGGAAAAAGTCCAGCGGAGGGCAACAAAAATTATTAGGGGACTGGAACACATGACTTATGAGGAGAGGCTGAGGGAACTGGGATTGTTTAGTCTGCAGAAGAAAAGAATGAAGGGGGATTTGATAGCTGCTTTCAACTACCTGAATCTCCTTACTTAGAAGTTTTTAAGGTCAGGCTTGACAAAGCCCTGGCTGGGATGATTTAGTTGGGGATTGGTCCTGCTTTGAGCAAGGGGGTTGGACTAGATGACCTCCTGAGGTCCCTTCCAACCCTGTTATTCTATGATTCTATGAATGATTTAAGCAACTTCTGAACTGCTGCTGCTGCTGGGCGTAAGAGCTAGTCGGCTGACACTTCCAACCTGGATAACCAATCAGGTAGCCTACTACAGGTGCTCGTTAGGTTGCCTGCAAATGGACTCAGCTGCAGGCCTTGATTCCTGCTACCCTTCAGGACCAGTCTCCAAACAGTTAAGGACGTAGCACTACAGCGGGAGCAGCCAACCTCAGGGGGGTGATCAGGGCCAGGGTGGGGGACAAGCAAAAAAAGGGAGTTTTAAGGAGGGATTTTAGGTTGGCCCCTAATGCCACAGGATACAGAACTTCTGGACCAGCATGACCCTGCCCTGCTGAGATGACCTTGCCCCACCGCACAGAGGATGCCATTTGCAGAATGCTTTGCCCTGCGAGGTCATCCTGGCGGAGGTGGAGCAGCACACTCTGAAAAATGGCCCCCTTTGTGTAGCCACAATGATACTGGACAGAACTACTGTATGTCTGCATTTATATAAGAACCAGGCAGGGATGAACTTTGGAGGAGGGCCCAGGAAAAGTGAAGTGTTTTCAAACATCGAGGGTAGCATAAAAAAAAAGAGAGAGAGAAAGTGAAGAATGAGAAAAACGAAGGAAGCAGTAAAGAAAAGGAGCTGTGCAGAGCATAATGTGTGGGTTAGGGGGAGGAAAGGGAGAGGGCTGAAGGAGGGAGAACTGGGATATGGGCACAATATGGGAAGCCAGGAGCTCCTAACCCAGTTCTGCTGCTGACTTATCCATTTCACTTCTCTGCACCTCAGTTCTGATCTCAATTCCCATAGTTTCTAATTACTTACTAAGACAATTTGGCCCTACAGCATGTTAGAATTTCAAACACTTTCCAACTTGTGGCAAGTACAAAATGAGTCCTCAAGTTCTATCCCAGATGTGATTTATACTTAATAAACTGATCACAAAGTAAGAATTCACTGTACTATCTAGGAAATTCATTTCAAGGAAACAGTGCCCTGTGAAGCAGAGGGACAAGGAAAACAAGGATATTCAAGGTTTTAGTAATTTCCCTTTAGCAGTCAGAAAATAGAATGAGAAATCCACAGCAGCCTCTGTCAAGCTCTCATAAATCCATTTTATCACTCTGTATTCCCAGAAACGAAGCATTAAGAAACGCTCTTTGTTTGGTTTTTGTATTCCCTTTTAGCCCTGGTCTACACCAGTAGTTGAGGTCGAATTTAGCAGCGTTAAATTGATTTAACCCTGTACCCGTCCACATGACGAAGCCCTTTTTTTCGACTTAAAGGGCTCTTAAATTGATTTCCTTACTCCACCCTTGACAAGGGAATTAGTGCTGAAATTGGCCTTGCCGGGTCGAATTTGGGGTACTTTGAACACAATTAGATGGTATTGGCCTCCAGAAGCTATCCCAGAGTGCTCCATTATGACCCTCTGAACAGCATTCTAAACTCAGATGCACTGGCCAGATAGACAGGAAAAGGCACGTAACTAGCAGCAGGCGATTTGTCTCAACCTGTGAATAAAGTCCCTTCCTGCAGCTTTTGAAACAGACCAGAGTTCCCAAAGATGCGAGCGTCATGTACCTTTCCTGGCCATCCCACGTTAATGCTGGTGAAACGTCCCTTGTGATCCACCAGTGCTTGCAGCACTCTTGAAAAGTACCCCTTTCGGTTTATGTACTCGACGGCTTGGCGCTCCGGTGCCAAGATAGGGATATGGGTTCCGTCTATGGCCCCACCACAGTTAGGGAATCCCATTGCAGCAAAGCCATCCGCTATGACCTGCACATTTCCCAGGGTCCCTACCCTTGATATCAGCAGATCTTCGATTGAGTTGGCTACTTGTATCACAGCAGCCCCCACAGTAGATATGCCCCACTCCAAATTGATTCCCGACTGCTCTCATCTTGGTATTCATGTGCTTCAGGGCAGGGGAAAGCAAGTCAAAGTTCCATGAAAGTGCCCTTACGCATTCGAAAGTTTCGCAGCCACTGGGAATCGTCCCAGACCTGCAACACTATGCGGTCCCACCAGTCTGTGCTTGTTTCCCGAGCCCGGAATCGGCGTTCCACCACATGAATTTGCCCCATTAGCACGATGATGCCCACATTGGCAGGGCCCGTGCTTTGAGAGAAGTCTGTGTCCATGTCCTCATCACTCTCGTCACCGCGCTGACGTCGCCTACTCGCCTGGTTTCACTTTGCCAGGTTCTGCTGCTGCATATACCACTGGATAATGTGTGTGGTGTTTAATGTGCTCCTAATTGCCAAAGTGATCTGAGCGGGCTCCATGCTTGCGTGGTATGGCGTCTGCACAGAAAAAGGCGCGGAACGATTGTCTGCTGTTGCTTTGACGGAGGGAGGGGCGACTGATGACATGGCTTACAGGGTTGGTTTACAGGGAATTAAATCAACAAAGGGATGGCTTTACATCAAGGAGAAACAAACACAACTGTCACATAGAATGGACCTCTCAAGGATTGAACTCAAAACCCTGGGTTTAGCAGGCCAATGCTCAACCCACTAAGCTATCCCTCCCTCTGGTATTTCAGGCAGGACTGAATCTCCATTAAAGTTTTCACGGTGCCCCTGACAGATCTCACCAAAACAATTGTCAGCTGTTGATTTCATGGGGGGCAGGGGAGAGCAAATGAATACAAACAAATCTGGTCTATTTCTTGTTTTGATCCACTCCATATATCTTTACATCTTTGGCTGGCAGCAGACGGTGCAGTAGGACTGCAAGCCATCCACATCTCCTGGCTGCCTAGCAGAAGATGGTGCAATAGGACTGCCTGCGGGACTAAAGAGAATGACCTGGTCGAGTCACTCCTAATTTAGTCCCTGTGCCCATATCTGCCCAGGTGCTCCTGACCGACCTTACTGAGGCAGCCAGGAACACCTCGGACATGATCAGGATGGTTTTCAGGCCTATTGCACTGTTGCTGCCACAAGGCAATGGGTTGCTGCTGCTGTGTAGCAATGCAGTACCACATCTGCCAGCACCCAGGAGACATATGGTGACAGGGAGCTGAGTGGGCTCCATGCTTGCCGTGGTATGGCATCTGCACAGGTAACTCAGGAAAAAAGGCGTGAAATGATTGTCTATCATTGTTTTCACAGAGGGAGGGAGGGCCTGATGACATGTACCCAGAACCACCCGCGGCAATGTTTTTTGCCCCATCAGGCACTGGGATCTCAACGCAGAATTCCAATGGGCAGCAGAGACTGCGGGAACTGTGGGATAGCTACCCACAGTGCAACACTCCGGAAGTTGACACTAGTCTCGGTACTGTGGAAGCACTCCGAGTTAATGCACTTAGAGCATTTTGTGTGGGGACACACACAATCGACTATATAAAAACAATTTCTAAAAAACCGACTTCTATAAATTCGACCTAATTTCGTAGTGTAGACATACCCTTAGTTAACTCCAAAATGAAGGACTGCTAATTGATGGAAGAAAAGGAGTACTTGTGGCACCTTAGAGACTAACAAATTTATTTGAGCATAAGCTTTCGTGAGCTACAGCTCACTTCACACTTACTCTGCTTGCAAAGAAATAGGAACTAGAATTAAAGTTTAATTTTGTGTGTGTGTGAGAGAGAGAGAGACACCAATCTCAAAACCCACAAGAGAACTCTGTGTGTGGGATGCATAATTCATAAGAGTTAACACAATCCAGAGGGGCTAGTTTCAAAGCATTTCAATATAAGATGATGTAGTAAAAAGCAACTAGGGAATTCTGTCTTTGATGTTCTAATACAACTAATGGCTTTGCATGCTTCCATTTTGGGGGTGTCACCTCAAGGCCCCTGATTTTCCAGAAGTGGTTGGCACCCACTCTTTGAAAGTCAGGCCCCTTTAAGGTATCTCAAGTTAGACACCTAACAAACATCACTAATCACTTTTGAAATCTGGTGGTTTTCCTTTCGCTTCAGCCATTTCTCCAAGTTTCTGCCAGAATCACAATGAAAACAAAGCAAAGCAAAGCAAAAGCAGTAAGAAACAAATTATTTATACCTCATTTCAAGGATTGAGGGGTGAGAAGTAGAAAAATCAATGGTCATCTTATTGCAATATACTATAGTGGCAAAGAAATTTGTCATTATTCCTATACGGTTTAGCAGAGAGAGCACTTTCCTTGGTTGCCATAGCAGCTGGCACCAACTCTTCAATGATGCAGTAACAAATTTAGTTTAATTACATTTCTAAACATTCCGTCTAGAGGAATGAGCAGGCAGCACAGTTACTAGGTTCAGGACCTACATTTTTAAAAGTAACTAGTTATTTTGAATGCTGCATTTTTTTGGATGCCCAATTTGAGACCTCAAATTATTTTCAGAGGGCAAGTGCTCAGCACTTCCTAAAAATTAGGTCCCTTTAAGGTGCCTTGAAGTGACATCCCAAAATGGAGCACCCAAAATCACTAGTCACATTACAAAATTTAGCCCATTCCTTAGAAATAGACTTTTTAATCATTCACTAAGCCGTCCCCTCTAAAGAAATACAGAGCAGAAACAGTCAAGGAGTCAGCTATGAAGCATTTCAGAGTAGCAGCCGTGTTAGTGTGTATTCGCAAAAAGAAAAGGAGTACTTGTGGCACCTTAGAGACTAACAAATTTATTAGAGCATAAGCTTTCGTGAGCTACAGCTCACTTCATTGGATGCATCAATAGTAGCTCACGAAAGCTTATGCTCTAATAAATTTGTTAGTCTCTAAGGTGCCACAAGTACTCCTTTTCTTTTAGCTATGAAGCAGTTAAATGTTGTCCATTGTCACTCTTTAGAATGGGAGAACCAGACTGGGGGGAAAAAATTGGGAAGGGTGGGATGGTGGTGGTGGAAATTACATGAATCATTTTCACTTTTCCCACCCTTTCTGGCCAACTGAAATTCAAAATCTGGCATTTGTCGAAATTTGAAACACGTTACTCGACTCTAGTGCTGACATGTTGGTCAAATCTGTTTCACACTAGTTTATCCTTTTTGCATCACTGTGTTTTGTTGCCATGGTGGAGGGCAGCCTAGCAACCATTGCACATTGACAGTAATGCTGTTGTAATCACAGGTAGTGCCCAGTGCTGAACCCCTTAGAGTCAGTTTCTAGTCAGTCCCTTACTCGGGAAGAACACCAGTTGACTCCACACCATGACATGGACTCATATGCACTGTCCATGACATGCAGCATTAGGAGAGTGTACTGGTACAGGTGTGTCTATCTGGTGAGTTATTAGAGATAGGGCATTTCTGTGCCTTACCTGCAGCTATTCCAATACAAATCTTCATCACTATCAATAGCACTTCTTTAAAGAGTAGAGGGGAACCCGGTGACCTGGGCAGAGCTGGTCAATATTTTTCAGTCAAAAATATTTTTTCCCTGTTGAAATGGACATTTTTAGTGGAAAATACTCATTTTTTGTCAATATTTTTCAGTTTTTCATTGAAAAAGCAAAAATATGGAACTTTTTGGTTTTTCAACAAAAATCTGAAACATTTCAAAGAAACTTTTTGGATGAAAACATTTTTGTTTCCATTGATATATTTTCATAGGGAAAAAAAATATTTCTCCACCAGGTGACAACTGCATCTCAGTGAGGTAACTTCTAACACCTATAGCTGAGTGAGGAGTAATGATGAAAGTATAGTGGCTGCCACATTTGCACTACCAGGGTCTGACTCCATTATGTAAAACTCTTGGGGATACCTTGAAAAAGGCCCTATGTGAAACATTCTCTAATCTTCTTCTTAAATCCTAGGAACTAAACTCTGAAGTCTGCCCTGACCCTAAAACAGGGAAGAACTTCCATTGAAATCAATGGAATTTTGCCCATGTAAAGAGGATGAAGGTATTTATTTAGCACCTGGATACTTGGCCTAAAGAGAATTCTAGCTGCCTAGGAAAAACAGAGTTCTGCGTTGAAAGGCCCTGGAGCAACACTGTAAGGAATATGTCCTTCTTCCTTTCCTTCCGTCTTTCAGTTTAGCTAACTTTGTATTTCTTTTTCTTAGCTGTGCCATGGAGAGAAATGAACTTAGGTGATTTGCCATCAGATAAATGGCATGCCATTAGCTGCCTGTTTAGAGACTATATTTCTTCTTTGTGATGAGAGCTCAATATCTTCCAATGAGTTATTACTTTGAGATCTTCTAGACCTGAACTTTAAGTATCAAACAATTACTCTGTCGTAATTCCAGGACTGTCTGCTTCACTGTTAGAGACAGCCTCTTTTAAGTCTTGTCTGGTTGACTAGAGATCAGTGTGCACTTTAGTTTTAAAATAATGGATTAACAGCCTCAGTTTCATGGAACTCTCTTTCACTTCTTTTCTCTTTCATTTTTCTGGTTGCCCTCTGAGTACTCCTCTCCCTGCTTATTAGCTTCTGAGTAGAGAGCAATCCCTAATTAACAGCTCTGCATCCACACTTTCATTTCACTGGAGTTGGAACCAGGTGCTGAACATCTAGCTCTGCTTCTGAATAGGACACGCACTGCAAAAGAAGCATGGCAGCCTCACTTTCCCTGCTGTTGGTGAACAGAGAGTGGAAAGGAAGCAGAGGAAAAATATGGAAAGTGCTTAGAGAGGGAGAGAGAAAAGGCCAGACAGAGTAACAGAGAATGGAGAGACATACATTGGGAAAGATGAAAGAAGAGAGAGAGACAACAGATGAAGAGAGATGATTAGAAGGAGAAACTGGGGGGAGGGGGCGGGAAGAGAGAGTGATTGTGGGGGTGGGGTTGAGGCAGTCCCCATAGGCTGGGGAAATATTAAAGTTACTTCCTTCCACTGACTCAGTCTCCATTTCCTGCTTCACACTAGAATGCAGTGATGCTCCTGTCTGAGAGCTCTTCAGTACAGAACAAGCAAGCCAACCCTCCATCCCAAAGCTTAGCTAGCCAAATGTCCTTGCCGATTCCACTAACGTGTGCAGAAATCTGATAGCTTTTTCCACCCAGGATGCTGCAAGCACAGAGCCTGGTCCTGCTTCTAGTCAAGTCAACCTGAGTTTGGCCATTGGCAGAGGGAAGCAGGGCTGGGCCCCCCAGTGGGGGAAACATCACTGCAATCCTCCTGTCATTCTAGCACACCAGTTCCCATGGCTATTGCATATGCTCAGATACTGGACAAGACAGTCACAACTTAGAGCGCTCTGGAGGAGCGAGGAGAGTGAAGTCTGAATGCTTCCATCCCATCCAGACCAGCCCACGGCACCCAGGAGAGCAAACACTGAAGACAAGGCTGCAGATGCTGGCTCCTCACCAAACCCCGCTACCACCCAGAGCAGCAGCATCTCCTGCTGCCCCCGTCATGAAGACAAATGCACTTCCTGGCGCCAGACCTCAGAGAGCTAGTAGCTCCCCCTCCATGCCCCCTTGGATTTATGGCCTCTCAGGGAGGCAAGTGACGGTTCAATGAGACACTAATCTCTACCTGTCTTCCTCTGCACTGCAGAGTGGAACAACAGCATGTCAGAAATAATAGGAGACCTGTGGGGACTCTGTACTTACACATGCATTAAACCAACATGCTAGTCCAATGGTTTCTCTTCTGCGGCTATCCATCCTTGTAATAAGCTAGATCCCTTGCAAATCTTTGCACACCAGAGAATAGATCTACATGAACATCCTTACAGAAGCCTACGGGATAGCCCTGTGTATGTTAAAAAGGTGCAGCTTTTACCCTTTTAATGTTTTGGACATAGAACTACAAAACCTGAACTATTCTCTCTTGGGGAACCTGTGAAGGAGTCCCCGCCCCCATCTCAAGAGGCAGGATTGTCAAGTGGGGAGAGCTGGCAGGCAGGAGTTGGAGAACCTCTGCCACTTTGAGTGATTTTGGGCAAGTGACTGAGTCGTGACTCACTTTCCCTGTTTTTAAATGGGGATAAAAGTCCTTCCACCTTTGCAATGTGTTCTGAGATCCTTTGATGAAAGACTATAGAAATATATGTAGTGTTATTAGTACAGATAGGTGCTTCCAGTGAAAATGAGATAGAATCAGAGGCTAAAATAGAGAAAGAACAAGTAAAAATTACTTAGACAAGTTAGAGGTCTTCAAATCACCAGGGCCTAATGAAATACATCCTAGAATACTCAAGGAGCTGACTGAGGAGATATCTGAATCATTAACGATTATCTTTGAAAAGTCATGGAAGATGGGAGAGATTCCAGAGGACTGGAAAAGGGCAAATATAGTGCCAATCTATTAAAAGGGAAATAAGGTTTCAGAGTAGCAACCGTGTTAGTCTGTATTCGCAAAAAGAAAAGGAGTACTTGTGGCACCTTAGAGACTAACAAATTTATTAGAGCATAAGCTTTCGTGAGCTACAGCTCACTTCATCGGATGCATTTGGTGGAAAAAACAGAGGAGAGATTTATATACACACACACAGAGAACATGAAACAATGGGTTTATCATACACACTGTAAGGAGAGTGATCACTTAAGATAAGCCATCACCCACAGCAGGGGGGGGAAAGGAGGAAAACCTTCCATGGTGACAAGCAGGTAGGCTAATTCCAGCAGTTAACAAGAATATCAGAGGAACAGTGGGGGGTGGGGTGGGGGGGAGAAATACCATGGGGAATAGTTTTACTTTGTGTAATGACTCATCCATTCCCAGTCTCTATTCAAGCCTAAGTTAATTGTATCCAGTTTGCAAATTAATTCCAATTCAGCAGTCTCTCGTTGGAGTCTGTTTTTGAAGCTTTTTTGTTGAAGTATAGCCACTCTTAGGTCTGTGATCGAGTGACCAGAGAGATTGAAGTGTTCTCCAACTGGTTTTTGAATGTTATAATTCTTGACGTCTGATTTGTGTCCATTCATTCTTTTACGTAGAGACTGTCCAGTTTGGCCAATGTACATGGCAGAGGGGCATTGCTGGCACATGATGGCATATATCACATTGGTAGATGCGCAGGTGAACGAGCCTCTGATAGTGTGGCTGATGTGATTAGGCCCTATGATGGTATCCCCTGAATAGATATGTGGACAGAGTTGGCAACGGGCTTTGTTGCAAGGATAGGTTCCTGGGTTAGTGGTTCTGTTGTGTGGTGTGTGGTTGCTGGTGAGTATTTGCTTCAGATTGGGGGGCTGTCTGTAAGCAAGGACTGGTCTATCTCCCAAGATCTGAGAGAGCGATGGCTCGTCTTTCAGGATAGGTTGTAGATCCTTGATGATGCGTTGGAGAGGTTTTAGTTGGGGGCTGAAGGTGATGGCTAGTGGCGTTCTGTTGTTTTCTTTGTTGGGCCTGTCCTGTAGTAGGTGACTTCTGGGTACTCTTCTGGCTCTGTCAATCTGTTTCTTCACTTCAGCAGGTGGGTATTGTAGTTGTAGGAATGCATGATAGAGATCTTGTAGGTGTTTGTCTCTGTCTGAGGGGTTGGAGCAAATGCGGTTATATCGTAGCGCTTGGCTGTAGACAATGGATCGAGTGGTATGATCTGGATGAAAGCTAGAGGCATGTAGGTAGGAATAGCGGTCAGTAGGTTTCCGATATAGGGTGGTGTTTATGTGACCATCGCTTATTAGCACCGTAGTGTCCAGGAAGTGGATCTCTTGTGTGGACTGGTCCAGGCTGAGGTTGATGGTGAGATGGAAATTGTTGAAATCATGGTGGAATTCCTCAAGAGCTTCTTTTCCATGGGTCCAGATGATGAAGATGTCATCAATGTAGCGCAAGTAGAGTAGGGGCATTAGGGGACGAGAGCTGAGGAAGCGTTGTTCTAAGTCAGCCATAAAAATGTTGGCATACTGTGGGGCCATGCGGGTACCCATCGCAGTGCCGCTGATTTGAAGGTATACATTGTCACCAAATGTGAAATAGTTATGGGTCAGGACAAAGTCACAAAGTTCTGCCACCAGGTTAGCCGTGACAGTATCGGGGATACTGTTCCTGAGAGCCAGAAGAGTACCCAGAAGTCACCTACTACAGGACAGGCCCAACAAAGAAAACAACAGAACGCCACTAGCCATCACCTTCAGCCCCCAACTAAAACCTCTCCAACGCATCATCAAGGATCTACAACCTATCCTGAAAGACGAGCCATCGCTCTCTCAGATCTTGGGAGATAGACCAGTCCTTGCTTACAGACAGCCCCCCAATCTGAAGCAAATACTCACCAGCAACCACACACCACACAACAGAACCACTAACCCAGGAACCTATCCTTGCAACAAAGCCCGTTGCCAACTCTGTCCACATATCTATTCAGGGGATACCATCATAGGGCCTAATCACATCAGCCACACTATCAGAGGCTCGTTCACCTGCGCATCTACCAATGTGATATATGCCATCATGTGCCAGCAATGCCCCTCTGCCATGTACATTGGCCAAACTGGACAGTCTCTACGTAAAAGAATGAATGGACACAAATCAGACGTCAAGAATTATAACATTCAAAAACCAGTTGGAGAACACTTCAATCTCTCTGGTCACTCGATCACAGACCTAAGAGTGGCTATACTTCAACAAAAAAGCTTCAAAAACAGACTCCAACGAGAGACTGCTGAATTGGAATTAATTTGCAAACTGGATACAATTAACTTAGGCTTGAATAGAGACTGGGAATGGATGAGTCATTACACAAAGTAAAACTATTTCCCCATGGTATTTCTCCCCCCCACCCCACCCCCCACTGTTCCTCTGATATTCTTGTTAACTGCTGGAATTAGCCTACCTGCTTGTCACCATGGAAGGTTTTCCTCCTTTCCCCCCCTGCTGTGGGTGATGGCTTATCTTAAGTGATCACTCTCCTTACAGTGTGTATGATAAACCCATTGTTTCATGTTCTCTGTGTGTGTGTATATAAATCTCTCCTCTGTTTTTTCCACCAAATGCATCCGATGAAGTGAGCTGTAGCTCACGAAAGCTTATGCTCTAATAAATTTGTTAGTCTCTAAAGTGCCACAAGGGAAATAAGGACAATCCAGGAAATTACAGACCAGTCACCTTAACTTCAGTAAATGGAAACCTAAAGGAGCAAATAATCATGCAATCAATTTCCAAACATCTAGAAGATAATAAGGTGATAAGTAACAACCAGCGTGAATTTGTCATTAAGAAATCATGTCAAATCAACCTAGTAACTTTCTTTGACAGAGTAGAAGCCTTGTGGATGGAGGGAGGAAGAAGAGGTAGACGTGGTATCTTGACTTTCGTGAGGGTTTTGATACTATCTCACATGACCTTCTCATAAACAAGACTAGGGAAATACAACCTAGTTGGAGCTACTATAAGGTGGGTAGAAAACCATTCCCAGAGAGTAGGTATCAGTGGTTCACGGTCAAGATGCAAGGGCGTATCGAGCGGCGTCCTTTAGGGATCAGTTCTGGGTCCAGTTCTGTTCAATATCTTCATCAATGATTTTGATAATGGCATAGACAGTACACTTATAAAAAGTTTGTGGATGATACAAAGCTGGGAGGGGTTGCAAGTTCTTTGGAGGATAGGATTAAATTCAAAACGATCTGGACAAACTGGAGATATGGTCTGAAGTAAATAGGTTGAAATTCAATAAAGACAAATGCAAAGTACTCCACTTCGGAAGGAACAATCAGTTGCATATGTACAGAATGGGAAATGAGTGCCTAGGGAGAATTACTGCAGAAAGAGATCTGGGGGTCATAGTTGATCATAAGCTAAATATGAATTAACACTGTTGCAAAAGAAGCAAACAGCATTCTGGGATATATTAGCAGGAGTGCTCTAAGCAAGATACGAGAAGTAATTCTTCTGCTTTACTCCACACTGATTAGGCCTCAACGGGAGTATTGTGTCCAGTTCTGGGTGCCACATTTCAGGAAAAATGTGGACAAATTGGATAAAGTCCAAAGAAGAGCAACAAAATGATTAAAGGTCTAGAAAACATGACCTCTAAGGGAAGATTGAAAAAAATTGGGTTTGTTTAGTCTCTAAAAGAGAAGACAGCAGGGATGTGATAACAGTTTTCAAGTACATAAAAGGTTGTTACAAGGAGGAGGGAGAAAAATTATTCTCCTTAACTTCTGAGGATAGGACAAGAAGCAATGGGCTTACATTGCAGCAAGGGCAGTTTAGGTCAGACATCAGGAAAAAACTTCCTGTCAGGGTGGTTAAGCACTGGAATAAATTGCCCAGTGAGATTGTGGAATCTCCATCGTTTTAAGGTTTAAGAATTTAAGGTTAGACAAACACCTGTCAGGGATGGTCTAGATAATGCTTGGTCCAGCATGAGTGCAGGAGCCTGGACTAGATGACCCGTTAAGGTCCCTTCCAGTCCTAAGATTCTAGGATTTTCCTCAGAACACCATGTGAAAAGCAGAGTGCTAGCTGTAATTAAAGTTGAGCAATGCTTTCTGTTTAAATGTTGATTTTTCTAAGTGCTCCATAATCCATGTTTACTTTGTCTTCAAATTTTCAGTGGGTCATAAGGGGGCTGGGTAATGCTAGTGGTACAAACCTGGGGTCATGTGAGCAAGGGGCTCCCAAGATTCAGCCTCTCATCAGCATTTTACAAAATTAACAGGTTCTTATCAAGTTTTCTTTTTTTGCATGCACGCCTAGGATTCAAACCATGCTCTGATCATCCCCCACATTATCTCAATCACTGGGCTAAGTGCATGGCAGCCACTGCCCCTTTGGGGAAGCACAACTGAAAAACTTATTAAACCTGCTTGCAGCCCCCAGAGGGCCCCAAGCCCCAGGTTGAGAACCGCTGGCCTAAAGAACCTCAATGCACTTGCTAAACAGAAACCAAAGTAAGTATGTAAGGGCCTACAGTAGGCTCAGCTGGAAGAAGCTGGAGCCAAGGCAGAGGTACCTACCTAAAGGCACCCCTACCTACTGTGCTAGAGGCCCTTGAAATAGAGCTAGGCAGAAGTGGAAAAAAAACCCCTTTTCCTCCACAATTTCTCAGCAACTTTACCACCATTTTACTCCAGGCCATTTTGCCACCTAGAAGCTATGTAAGTTTTCATGCTGCACCTTAAGCCATATGTGTTTCCATTAGCCTTTCACTTTAAAGAAAAGTCGCTCAGTGTCAGTGCAGCATGGGTCTGCCCTGTGTAAAGCACTATGTAACTGTGAGGTTACACTCATTGTGCGGCCTTTCCGATGCCAGATGTTCTGAGGGGAAAGTGAGGAAAGTAGACACTGTTATACAAACTGGAAATATGCAGGAAATATTCCATAGAGCATGTGGAAATGGTGAGTGGCCTCCATTTTGAGCTGCGAGTTTTGGGATGCTTTGTCCTCACACTTCTCTGGCAATCCTGACACATCAGGACAGGAAGCCCTTTACATCCCACCATGACAAGAGGAATCAGATTCTGCTGTAGCCCTCCCCCAGAGCTGAGCATTCCTTACTGCCCCCTCTGCCAGCCAACCTTTGGAAGAACATTCAGAAAGAGCTTCCAGTTCGTGTTTTTTCTAAAACTGAGGGCTGTCAGTCCTACAGCCCTGGTTTAAAACAGAAAAGGAAAACCACAGGAAAAAGCTTTGTTTTCAGTCAAAGTTCTGTTCCTTTGATCAATAGCTCAGCCATGGTGTCATCTTAGTTCCTATAACTCCCCTTACCATGGCCTCCCCCATCCCTGACTGCAAACCTTGGAAAGGAGTGCTGGGAAATGACTCATGTTTCCCATGAATGAATGGCCGAGCAGTGAGCCTCACTCCATGAAGCCCCTGATTTATCAGGGCAAAAGCTCTTGAACAACAAAAACTGCACTACTGCAAAATCCCTCTTTAAAAAATATTCCTTCTTCTCATTTTCCACTGCACTGCACTTAACATTTAGAAAAACTACAAATGCCTTTTATACTTGACAGGCTCAGAAGAAATATTTGTAGTCCTCTTTTCAGGGGAGCTGTGTGTTTAGCAACAGAGGTCTCAAAACACAAATACATCCCCATTAGTTTATTCCTGTATCCCACACACAGGGAAGAATGCAAGAGGTAAAAGGGCAGAATGTATGGCATTTCTGTGTCAGGCCCCAGTTGTGAAGGACCTGCTGACAGCAGTGGAGCTAAAGCTTCAGCGTAAGAGCTTTCCTGAACTGAGGCCTCAACAGCAAGGTGAGAGTCTGGTTGGTCAGCAGCTACTCCCAGCCACTTGCCTTGGAATCTTTGTGTGCCATCCTAAAAGGGATCACAGGAAGTAATCTCACTGTGGTAGCTCCCCACTAGAAGGATGTTCCCACCTGTGGCAGGGCAGGGGTATAAACCCCTTGGATGCCCTGCTAAAGGGGTGGCTCCTCCCCTGCTTCCCAGCAGAGCACTTAGCAAGGAGCTTAGCAGAATCAGCTGAGCCAAGTGGAGCCAGCTGGGCTGGTGCCTGGGAGGAGATATAAACCCAGGGAAAGGCTCAGTGAAGGCTAGCCAGGGGAGAAGACAAGGGGACTGCACTCTGTCTCTACTGACTAAAGGAAGCCTGAAGGGCCAGTGTGGGGATTGGTGTTGGGGGAATGGAGGCTGCACTAAGCACTGTAAATAAAGAGACACAGGTGAAATACTTGGAAGAGGTTTTGGGACCCTTTCTTTGACCAGCCTGAGCACAGGGATGAGAGGGTGGGAACCTGTGCGCACCCTGTGACACCATCACACAACCACTACCACAACTGGCATCACTCACCATCTGTGCTGGCACTTTCAGCAGAGGCATAGAGGCACTGACTGGGCATGGAGAATGAACTCCCCTCCTATGCCAAGAGGTTCCCTCACCAGCTCAGATTTTAAGGGTAAAATTAAACTGCTCCCTTTAGTACTACTAGGTAGGGGACTCCAGTTCTAGCAGCCCTTCTGCCATGGCAGGGTATGTACAAATGAATCTCATTCAAATCAAGGAGAGTTACTCATATCTTATGGTGAATCAGGGCCCTGGGCTATAAATCTGGCACCCCTCACCAGTACAGAATTAATGGCCTCTTCCTCTCTCCAGAAAGGAAGAGATTAATTTAAATCCTTCTAATAGCAACAATATAGTTCCTCTGAATGGCTTAAAAATGAAAACCTACAGTGGATATTTTAGTCTTCTGAATTGCTGGCTGAGATGGATTCAGGAGACCAATGTAACATTCAAGATGTAAAAGAATCTCAATTAATGTTACATTGGGGAGTCCAGATTTTAGGGTCTCATGCCTCAGACAGGTACTATTCAAGTGCATCTCAGCAGTGTGCTAACTAACCCTGCATGCTCTGCTTAAAAATCTTTGAAAGATTTTTTTAAAATTTGATTGCCTTGTCATTTCTCAGTGGGTAAACAGCAATTACAGTGGAAAAGCTTTTCTTTTTTTTTTTTTTGGCCAGGGACTACAGCTCATAAATAGCTCTAATAATATATACAAGTTAAAGGGCTCTAGAGCAATGCTACTCAAAGTGGTGGTCCGCGGACCGGTGCCGGTCCGCGAGCCATTGCCTGCCAGTCTGCGTGCACCTTGAAAAAACAAATTGCCGGTCCCCCACATCAGATAGCTTGAGAAGCACTGCTCTAGAGCACAAGATAACTGAAAGCACACAAGTGTGGGTTTGAAGGGGTTTGTTGCAATGGTTATACTCAGTCATTTCTTTTCAAGCAGAGTGAATGGAACAAAATCCATGCAGTGATGCAAAACTCCTTGTGGCACCTGCTGAGCAATGGTGTCACACACTGCTTATTGTTTACAGTAGCTGTGGTGTGAAAGAGAAAGCCAGACACTGAAGTCACTGGAGCTATTCTGATTTATAGCAGTTGTGGATCTGGTCCATTACATGTGGGGGGGGGAAGGCAGATATAGAATAAAAGAATCTTAGCTCTAGCTCATATTGGCATTATTGGACAAGTCCAGGAGGCAAATGATGATGATCTACTTAGAAATGAGCCAAGCAGGGGCAGTGTTTGGATGGAAGATCTTGAAGGAACACCTTGGTGCTGCAGCAAATGGTGATTCAGTAAGTGGTGCTCTTCCTGCTGAATCTCACCAATTCTATTTAGGTTCTTATACTGCGCCTTTCACTGTGGTATCTGTGGTACATGTTGAACCAATGATCCTCCACAATGCTAGCTTGCCAGGTGACAACAATGAGGTACCATCTTTTCCAGGACACCTGATACTGGAGGTCTGATGAGCTGCAGTCATTACAGAGCCCCTGTGACTTCTGGGTATTCATTCTGGCCAGCTTCCAAGTGAAGTGATTACATTCTGCCTTCCTACTGTGATTACCCCTTGGAGATTGAACTGGATATGATGCTCTTCTTTTACTCCCTGCACTGAACTACTGTGTAGTACTTCTATGCACCGGTGTTGTACTCCACTCCAGAAATGGATGCATTTTAGCAATGGATGCACCACATATATTCTATAGATTTCCTGTATCAGTTTGTTGAAAGTGCTTGGGATCTGTCAACATGGAAGGAGCTACGTAAATCTATATTGTTATTGATATGATTTTTTTACTGGAGTGCAGTGTCTTGCTTGGGATGTTCACTCCAGATGACAATACACAGAATCCATTTCCATAGAGAAAAAAAGAGATCTGGTCTAGGATTTCTTTAGCGACTCTGAGAAGTTTATATAGTCTCTGTGTCTTTGACCCCAGCACAGAGCTGTCTCAAGCTGTTGGTTACAATACAACACAATTTTTTTGTCATAGCATTGTTCATAGTAAAGTCACCCAGCACATTTGGCCAATTACAGTCATATGGTACTGGCAAATAGAAGGAAAATATAGCCACTTAGAAGGAGGGAAAGAAAATCTGAGCTGGATTTCTGTGTCTAGCCTAGAATTCCTGGCTGCGATTGTCCCTGCCTGGTAGTCACCCAGATGGAGATTTTGTTCTTCAGTTTATTAGTGTTATCCTCCAATTGTTACACTTGGAAAACCATCTCTACCATAAATTGGCCTTCCTTCTTTGTTCCTCTGCCCACACTCGAGAAACAAATGTGATTTTCCCTGATGTTAAGAGTGGAACACTTCAAAATGAACTAGCATTCTATCAGCAATGGATTGTCCACCAGAGATTCATAGATTCTAAGGCCAGAAGGGACAGCCGCTGTGATCATCCCATCTGACCTCAAGGTAAGAGGATGTTTTCTTGTGAAGCAGCATGGTCTAGTGATTAGAGCAGGGGACTCCTGGATTTTAATTTAGTGTCTGCTATGGACTCACTATGGGACCTTGGGCATGTCACTCATTTCATTGCACCTCAATTTCCCTATCTGTAAAATAGGGATAGTAATGCTCAACATACCTATCAGAATGGGATGTTGGGAGAACACTGGATCAGAACAGCACGGCTAGTCCCTCTTTCTGTCATGCCTCAAACCAAACCATCACATCTGACCATGCACAGCTCTGTGAGATTCAGAATGACATCTGTGGCCTGAGCCATCCTTAGTGAAAATAATGAAGAGCCCCAGATGCTGCTAAGTCTGTGGTAGTTGAGGATGCTCTACTACACCGGGCAGGATCTGGGTCTAAGTGTGCCATGTCTCCTCATTCTATTGGCCTGGTGGAAGCAACACACTCAGGATCGAGTGTTGCTGATCTGTTACACCTGTGAAAATCCATTAATGGAGTTACTCTGGCTTTACACATTGGCCAGATTCAGATCTCAGTTACCTCATTCTCTGGCCCCAGGCCTACTCAATCAGCAAAAGCTGTAATCACAGATGCTGTTATCCCTCTAATAGGAGGTGTCAAAGGTATAAGATCCACAGCTTCTCCCTAAAACTATACAATCCAAACTTCCAGAAATGACTAGTGATTTTGGGTGCCTCAGTTTTTAAGCAGCTTAAGCTGGGCATCTAACATCACTAGCCACTTCTGAAAATTTAGACCATACTATCTTCCTTTAACAGATTTCCCCCGTGGTCCGTGCCTTTAAGAAGGCTCTACTGGTTTATGATCAATGCAAAAGGGTCAAGTACATGTACACTAAAAGTACATGTACTAGTACAATACATTGGAACATATGTACTCTATAAGGTCAATTTTCTAAATGCATTTCCCTCTCACCAGTGCTGCAATTGACACATATGCTTTTAACACCTTTGTTTTTAAGCAGGAATTTTTCAAAAAAGGTTTCACACTACATTCTAGAGAGTCAGATACTAAAGGACAGAAGCCATATGTATGAACCTAATTAGGCAATAGTTCAGTATAATTTTTGGTTGTGCTACATGGAGCAAACTCTGAACAGCCATTTCCCAGCAATGGGTGTTATTAGTCAGATCCAGAGTAAGTTTGGTCAGTTTTCAGGATTGTTACTCATTGGGCAGACAAGGCTACAGAAGGGGAAGAAAGAAAGAAGATAAAATGAGGCAGGCATAGGTTCTACTGATCAAATCTCAGGCTAACAGGCATCAAAATAAAAAAGTGTCCAGTTCTGCATTTGGAGGTCAAATAGGCACTTGGTTACCCAAAAATGAGTACTGGGGAACTTGCACGCCAATTTCAGCTTCCAAAGAACTGGGAGTCCACCTTTAGAAAACTGGGCCCACAATAAGCACATTCCCTAGCCTGCAGCTCTTGGCCCTTACTTTAAAGATTGGTCCACTGTTCCTGTCCAGATGTAACATACTAGCTACATGTGTTCATCTCTCTAGTGACTGGTCCACTTTGACGATAGAAGCCTACAAAGATCTGTGTTTGATCTCAGGACTTACATTCTAAAATTATGGGCTCCTACTGACAACCCACAATTGGTTTGTTGCCCAAACTCAAAGTAAAACAAGTTGATATACATTTTCATGCACTGGCATCTCCAGTTTTCACTTTGTGGATCAATTCTTAGATTCCCAGTGTTAGTTTTTTTGGATTACATCCCCTCCCACAATCTTTTTTGGCAGTCCATGTACTGTGCATTTAATAAAGTTCAGTACACGTGATCACTAGATAGACAGATTATATACACACTTTTCTGTGAAAGATCAAAGAACTCTCCTTAAAGTTTCCCCTTCTGACTTGCTTCACATTTTCAGATACATTGGGAACTGAAAGTGAGTGGGACTTCATTTGGGGGATGGGGAATGCTAATGCTAACCTGATTTGGCTACAAAGATTCACTTAGTTGTGATGTGAATGGAATGGATCAGTATAGACTAAGAAAAAACAAAGTGAATTTCCTGGAAAGCCAAATTTCAAACATGGGTCTTATTGACTATGGGATTTTTTTGGTTCAGTGGCAATTTCAAAAAAGTAAAAAAAAAAAAAATTGTGTTGGGTTGGACTGAAAACAATTAAAAAAACAAAAAAAAATCTCTACTAATCAAAAAGTTTTAAAAAAATTTGCTTTGGGTCAAACAAAAAATGTTTCATTTGACCCAAATCAGAACATTTCTTTTCAATTGCAAACATTTAATGCTTTTGCATTTTAAAAATAAAATAAATTTCAGAACAAAAAGTTGTGTCAAACCAAAAACCTGAAATGTATAATTTAGAAAATGTCAACACAAATTTCATTTTTGGTTTTTTAAACAAAAATTTGGCAAAACCAACATGAGATTCATAAAACATTTCAGTGGTGCCAAAATCAGTGCTTTCCTCCAAAAAAGTTTTGGTCTATTAATTTCCCCCAATCTCACCTACTCAAAGATTTCAGCCATAAGAATGTGACTTCTAGACTGGTCCATAGCTAATTAACTTGCTATATCATCATCATCACTACTTCCCTCTCCAAGTGATTCATGTCTTATAAGTGTCAAGTCCTTCAAAGTGTTGATTAGTCTTGCATCTGTGCTGAGCATAACTTTGCTCATGAAATGCTGTAAGCTTTGAGGAATTTCTCTTTTACAGTTATTCCAAAAACTGTATATGCATCAAGAAAATAACTCGGGGATTTAGAGAAAGCAGTGGGTATTAAGATAGCAGCACTGTGACATTTGACTCTGACGTTCTGGGAATGATGCATGACTCAGCTCACAGAGCTCCTAGTTGCAGCATGGATGGGTTTCACAGTACCCTTTAGGGAGTCATTAGCTTTTTAGCCTCACCTATAGTATGCGAAAGCCATAAAACATAAGGTGCCACAAAGAGAAGGATTATCACCTCTGTTTCAGCAACGAACAGCTTGCCAAGCCGGAAGGTCCGCTGAAGCTGGCTCTTTTAGACATCTATAGGATGTAGATATTTTATAGGAAAACATTTATAAGGAGCCCTCCTAGCTAGACAGCCTATAAAATAGATTGCTTTAGATTAGGAGGAAAAACCGTGCTTGCCCCAGCTCTTGAGCTAGAGTGGAAATTCTAAATCAGTAGTCACGTTCCCGAGAGAAGCAGAAGCAGAAGCAGTAACACAAGCTACAACTCTGCAGCCATTTGTTTCCAATGGAATTATTCAATGCACTGGCCTCTTGGAGATGTAGTCTTTTGCCCATGTTAGCATCTGTCCAGTGCAGTGGTCCCCACATATGCAAATCGGTACCTTGTGCTTTCATGACTTGGCATTCTGAGCTTCTCCTCTGAGCTAGAGCCTTCCACTAGTGAGCTCTAGCATGCAAGGGAGCACAGGGCTGTTTTAAACCCCCCAGATGTGGAGCAGCCCAAGCTCCACTTTGAGATGGGGGGTTGCACCTATTGAGACCTGGGAACAGGTGGGTTCAAGCCAAATTCCACTGCAGGGCCAAGCACATAAAACTAAATGAGAGGGCACCAGGCACTGGCCAATCCAACAGAGATCTTGGTATGACAAACTGGTACACCAACCTCGAGAAGTTGGTAGTCCTGTCTCTAGGGCAGTGGCTAAGAGGCAATGGTTAGGATTTTCCAACAAGAACGTAGAGTCTCTTGTCCAGGCCCTCAGCTGGTATAACTTGGCATAGGTCCATTGGAGGTGAATGGTTCAAATCCTGAGCTGGTGTAAATCAGTGTAGCTCTACTGATGTCGTATACTCAGACTCTAGCCAGAGGGAGAGTAGGTTAACCCCCTTCCCTGCCAACCATTGACCTCAGTCTACATACCTGGTCACAATCCCACTCCTGGTCCTGTGAGTCATCAAGTCCCAGGCTATAGTTCCTGGCTTAAGGGGTTTTAGCCTCCCTCTCTATCAAGTCCTGCCTTCCTGTTTAGTTTGTAACTGCAACCACCAGATACTCCCCAGCATCAGAAGGAGGCGGCATCATCTGTAAAACACTGGAATCTACTGACAAAAAGTGCTACATAAGAGATAGGTATTATTTCTATTTACCTTGCTGAAGCTCACCAGTGTAACAGTCCACCTCTGTAGATCCCATTACAAGATTCAGGCCTTACATGGGTTTTGGTTATCAAAGCAACAAGAGTTCTGGCTGAAGAGCCCCCTCCTTTTTATGGGCTGTGAAGGATGTGGTCTCTGCTTTCCCGGAGATCCCATGACATTGCTACAAAAATTTTAGACAGCTATACATGCACATTCATTCAGTTATCTTTCCCTTCCCACACATATGGCAAAATCCACTATAGGTGACCGAAAATGGGGCTAAATATCTTTTCTCTCTCCCACCCTTTGTCTGTCTTGTGTAATTACACTGTAGGATCTTTGAGGCAGGGACTGTGCGGACATACAGTATTAGCACCCTGAAGCCCTTTGCTACCATAATGCTGTGAATGATAAAAGTCCACCCATAAAAACAATACTGGATTGCCTCTTTGCTTAATCTTATGCCTCCAGACAAGGCTTCGCCAGGATATTCCACATTGTTGTTTCCATTCTGAACTGTAGCAAATATTTTAAAAAAAGCTTCTTAAGAAGGTGATCAATGATACACAGGTCCCGCAGCAAGCTATTACCCAGTGACTGTTGCTTGCTAATCCAAGATGCAATAATACAGCCTGAGTGGATTTGATCCTTTGCTTTGCACTTTCTGTTTGGATTCAACAAATGACATTCTGTAGCTATATTCTATTCCTGGATCTGCCACAGACTTTCTAGGCACATCATTTAATCACTCCTTGACTCAGTTTCCCCACCTGCAAAACAGTACACTGCCAATGTAGGGGTTTTGGGAGGCTGTAGATTAAGGTTTACCAAGTGCTCTAGGATTTTTGAAGAGGAGCCATAGAAGTGCAAAGAAAAACTTAAACAGTATCTATCCTATTAAAACAGAAGCACCAGCCAGCTTAGCATTTTGAGACACAACAATGGTTTAATTTTTTGATGGAAGCTATGGGAGGATAAATACATGTAGAATCTATTCCTGAGGGACGGGCCAGCGAACACCTATATATGGAGAAATCTCAAGAGCCCTCCATTTCCACTTCTTGCCTCAGTCCTGGGTCCTAGAAGTCTTAAGACATGAAGTGTCCCCAGGGGCGATACGCTGAACTGCATTAGGGGAAAATGCAGTCTTGCTCATCCCCCGCAGTTAGAGTGCAGAACACTTCAGTCCCTCTTCACAGTAGTTAACATCCATTTAGCTTAAGTGAAGCTGCTACCCCCACTAGTCTTAGTCAAGAGCAACTAGCAAAAAGCGAAGGCTTAAGCGCTGCTAGTGCAAACAATTTGACCTCAGTTCTCCTGAATTCCCTGCTGTAACCTACATCAGCTGATGACCTAACCCTTTTCAGGAGCAGTACATGGGAACATCTAGGTCTTGTCAGGAGTGGAGGGATAAGGGAGGCACTATGGTAATACAAATAGTAATGAGGTTAGCAGCTACACACTACATGGGGGTGCAGGAGAGGCACGGACCTCACTCCTCTCATTTATGCCTATGTAATTCAGTGGATTCACTCCTGAGTCAGACCAATGTGAGAAGAATCAGACCTTTTATCGATCATGCATTTCCCAAAGGCAGTTCACTTAGCACAGTTCCTGCATTTAGTTCCTACCAAGGTGCTTATTTTGTGCCCCAACTTCTCTAGTAGCTAGCTTGGATGAGCTACAAACCTGGCAAGTGCTTTACCCAACTCCATGGGTCAACTTGGACAGTAGTAATCAGATTTGCTCAGGCCCCCAGCCCTTTGCTCTGACCAGTGCGCCCAGCATGACAGCTAATTCACTTTGTAAAATCCCCAATCCAATGTGGTAAGCAAACATGGAACCATGATGCCATTCGGTGTGATTCTGTACTGCAGGCAGAAGGGGCATCTGCTGCCATCACCAAAACATAAGAGAGAGCAGACATGCAGTGTCTGCTTCCTGAGAGTGGATCTCCTAAGTTTAACAAGGTCAGCAAAGCCCCCAGAACCAGCCCTGGATCCCTAAACATGTGCAGCAGGTCTGGGAAATCAGCACAGTAGAACTCAACAGAAAAAGGCCATTGAACAACATGAAATGCCCAAATGAAGCTTCTCAGTGCCTGGGCCAATATTCCAACCACAGGCCCCGGTTGTCCCTTCGCTGTTGCAGGGACAGAGATGAATGGGATTGTACCAGACATTCTAAGGCTGTTAGGGGCCAGTTTGGACACTGGCACTGGTTAAGCTGCCCCAGTATGTACCCAGCTACCACAGCCCCTGTGGACCTGCGGAGGCCAGCCAGGTGCAGGACTGTCATGGCCACACCCCAGCCCGCCCTGGAATACACCTTGTACCATGGGCTCTTGCAGGGGGCACAGACCCAACTATGTGGCTCCTGCAGAGGGGCTCCTGTTCTCTGGGGAACCTGTGCAGCTTCTGTACACCTGTTAGCACCAGTCACAGCCCATGCAACGAGGCCACAGGGCAACTGTGAATCAGGCCCCAGATGCAGCAGGATAGAGGGGCAGCATTCAAACAGTCCATGTGGGGTATGGCTGTGTGCATATCTACACCTCCACCAATCCCCTTCTGTCCCTGCACAGTATGGTTTGGACGATGGTGCAGCAGTGGGGCCAGTGAATCTGCCACTGCATGAATCCACAGCACACTGCCCCCTTCAGGGTGTAGGAGAAAGTGTGGCAGGGACTATTGCAGCCTCTGCTGGGGAGCAGCTCCACAGCTGCTCCTTAGCTTGGAGAGAAGATTCCTCCCCCTATGACACACACAACCCCTGCATAAGCCTCCTCATAACAAGTCCAACTACTCCAACAGTCACACAAGCCCTCAGTTTCCCCATCTGTAAAACAAGTATAATACTCCACACCATCCTCTGGGGGGTGCTGTGAGTGGTACATAATTAATGCTTGTAAAGCATTGGAGGAAAGGCAGCAAATTACTGCCAAGTATTAGTAAGTGGGGTGTACTAGTTACTACAGATCTTAAAGTAACTGGACTAGTGGTTTGACACTCATACCAGGGCCAATTTCAAGCTCCCAGATCTGAGCATGCTTTGGAATCTTCCCCCTACAACCTTCAGAGCTGCCACAGTGAAACAATCCCAGAGTATGGATCAGCATGTGCCATTCTGTCCCCAGAGACAAATTGTAAAGGAGACTAAAGAACCTAGGACCTTCTCTTCTCCCCTACCCCTATCTTCTGCCTTCTTCCTTCCTAGCACCAAGAAGCTGCCTTCAATCCTTTCCTGACCTTAAATCTGAAATTCAAGAAGCTGAACTTATTTACTCCATCAGCCTGTTTGCTATGTGCAATCAGGAATGCGCTGCCCCAAGGGACTGAAGATTAGCTCAGGATTTACTACCCAGCACATTCTCCTTCTATTTATAGTCACACAGTGCCCCACAACTGAGTCCACAGAGGATGCCGGGAAGAAAGGCATCTCAGCCAATGGATTTCATCTCATTGTCCTGGCTCTGTATATGTGCGCACACACATGCTCACATTCAGGAGTTTTTATTGCTGCATAAGTTCTTCAAGACCAAAGAGTTTGGGAACAAACTGAGGCTAGATGGCTCAAGAGGATTGGTTATGGGCTAAGAGGTGTAATTCACCCCTAGGTTGCTGGATGGAACTAGAAGAGAGTTGAAACCAAAATCTGAGCAGCCTTAAATTTTGGAAGGTGTGGGGGAATTTGAAACCCAGATCTGTATGTCGTGGCTCAGACCCATCTCTCCTTTGGATCCAATCTAAGGGACAGATCCTTGGTGGTCCTCACTGAAATCAGCACAGAATTCTACTTTGAATATTTATGGCATGTTAATGGAAGTTTCCTTGAGAAAGACCTCAGTATTTGGCCCCCAAATTTGCTGTGCTCTGTTGGCCACTTCCTGATTTGTGTGCCAATAAGGTGGTTGCAGCCCATTTCCTAACTAATAGGAGTTCACAGCACTAAAAAGCACTGCTGAATCGACATTAGTGGTTGACTGTCTCATCTGAGAGCTCAAGGACTGCAGGGTGTGTGGGCGTAACCTTTTATTTAATTTAAAGTGAATTTTGTAATGTGGTATTATACCACCATGGGTTCGGCTCTGGTCACTAGAGTTTCAAGCTTAAATGAAACAATAAACTAAAACCATTGGCTATAGTGGTAACATACCTCAGCAGTAAAGGGGGGCAGTGTGGCCTATTAGATGTGCCAGTCCAGTCCCATGCCCTATGTCCCCATTGGTAAAATTGGGATAATGATACCACTCTCCTTGTGAGGTGCTTGGAGACCTATAGGGTAGGTGGCCCCTCCGGAACAGAGCAGAGACACACTGATGGCAATCAGCACAGGGGAAGCTTGCGCTGGCACTGCTCTGTCTGTTCTATGGGTGCAGAAATGCCACCTCTAGGGCTGTGGGTCAGGCACCTTCCGCCAGCAGCAAAACTAGAGTTGAAATTTCCTCCCGACCTCCTTTGGAATGTGTTTTATTCTAGCTCAGGAACTCCAGGGATGTCAGAAAACCTTTCCAAAAGATACGTCAATATTTTCTTTGATAAAAGTCTGTGTAACATGAGAGCCAGCTGAGATTCCATACCCAGCTTCTCAGCAACTCCCCCACCCCCACTCCCCTTACTGCTCTTTGGTATCAGGCTTCTCAGCCTTAGGCTCGAATTGTTGAACTCCATTAGAGGATTTGCTTGTGTCCCCCTCTAACTGACCCCTTGTTATACAACTCCAAATGCCTGACTCCTGAGAATGGGCCAGTAAAGAGGAGGTGGGGTACATGATATCACCCAGTGATACCTTCAGGGCATTATTTGGGGGCACTGAAATGTGAGGGAAGAAAACCGTATCCTCACCAATCTGCCCCTTTCAGAGGGAGAAGTATCCATGTAGCCCTGGGATGAGCCGGTCACTGGAACACCATGCCAAATGGCTAGGCCTACCATGAATAGTTTCAAGCTGAAATTTGGGCCTGTCAGACATGCTCACATTTGAGCCCGTCATGCCTAGCCAGACTCCTTGCTCAGTTTAGGCATTACTACACTAGGGCATTACTACACGATGTTGGCCTTGTGCAGAAAGGACTGGGCTTTTAAGCTGGATTTTCACAAGAGCTCAGCTCCCACTTAGGCACCTAAATGAAGTGACCAGATTTTCAAAGAAGCTCAGCCCCAGCAGCTTCCAGTCAGAACAGCCATACAGAGTCAGACCAATGGTCCATCCAGCCTGGTATCCTGTCTTCCAAGAGTGGCTCGTGCTAGATGATTCAGGTGGCATGAACAGAACAATTTATCTAGTCCAAGCTTCTAGCAGTCACAGGTTTAGGGGCAACCAGAGCATGAGTGTCCCTGATCATCTTGGCTAATAGCCACTGATGAACCTATCCTCCATGAACTTATCCAATTTCTTTTTTGAACCCAGTTATACTTTTGGCCTTCACAACATCCCCTGGCAAAGAGTTCCACAGGTTCACCGTGCATGGTGTGACAAAGTGTTTCCTTTTGTTGGTTTTAAACCTGCTGCCTATTAATTTCATTGGATGACTCCTGGTTCTTGTGTTATGGGAAGGGGTAAATAACACTTCCATATTATGCACCTTCACACCATTCATGGTTTTATAGATCTCTGTCACATCCCACCCTTTGTTATCTCTTGTCTAATCTGGCCATTAGCTCTAGAAACACCATAGTAATTTACCTTCATCCAAACTAATCTAGGATTTGATTCCTTCTGAGTAAGGCAGCAGGGCCTCATTCTCTACCCTGGGTTTACAATGGAGCAGAGATCCTTTTCTCAGTTGAAAAGGATGTTGCAGGTGAAACTCTGTAACTTAACTAGTGCTCAGCATACACTGGGAGTTACACACCTCAGATGACAGGCCACTATGGGTATGTCTACACTGCAGTTTGACACCTGCAAGCTCCTGTGTGCCAGGTGACTTGGGCTTGCAGGGCTCAGGCTAAGGGGATGTTTAATTGCAGTGTAGACATACACCTGGGACATGTGCCCCCCCACCCCCGGCAAAAGGTTAACTCCATTGATGCAGTTGAGTTGCACCCAGGGCTGAATTTAGGTCAGTGTGCTAATTTCATCTGATTAATTGGCCATGCAGAGGCTGAGGGCAGCTCAGGGGTCAAGACCGGGTCACTTTGGGCCTGATTCTGCTCTCAGTTATGTCACCTCTTATAGCAGGTAACTCATTTGCGTGGCGCCTGATTCACAGCATTGTGAGCTAGCAAAGAATCAGGCCCACTGTTTCTCTCTGTTGAACCATGACAGTGAATAGGATCATTTCACAACAGGTGGGGAACAGATCCAGCCTGCTGAAATGGCTGTTAGGTGGAGCCCCTCTGAGGGAGAATAATTTGAAATGGACTTCCATGCCTCCTTCAAATGGCCACTGGGCAAGGACGGGGAGAACGCAGTCATTTTCTGTGCCACCTCTAATGAATTCTGACTATGTCCCAGCTTTCACAGTGACTACCACAGCCCTGTTAAGTCAGACTGGGAGTATTTGAAAGAAAAGCGTGGCAATACGAGAGTTTACCTAGCAGTAGATGTTGCTAGTCCCCAGTGAGCATGGCCTTCACTAGAAAGCAACGGAGAGGAGTCTCTTTGCCTCTCTGATAACACACACCAGGGCTAAGTAGAGACCTTACACTGTGGAGATGTGTAAATTGCACCTATTAGCACTCCTAAAAATAATCCAACCTGTTTGACATAATGAGGTGATTAAATCAGAACAGGACTCCTGCTGTTGAAGCCAGTAGGACATCGAGATGTAAATTACATCTCAAACCTCTGCACATTAGGAAAAAGACAGAAGGGGGAGAGTGCGGGAGAAGAGATAGACATGCTAACCTCTAATTTCAGCAGTTGCTGTAAAACTCTCTGCAGCCAATAGGGGAGCAGTGCTGGATCAAACATTCGGATTACATTGATCCACCCTCCTGCCTGGTTTACTATCATCATCTGGTCAATGGGATTTGCCCATTGATTCATTTACAATGCCATAGATGTGCATGGTACTGCACCAACACAGTGTCACAGAGATACAGTCCCTGCCCTTACTATCAAAACCAGGCCATACCTGCTACTTCCTGCAAGCATGGTCTGTTGTTAAAGCTCAATCCTTCCTCAGTGAAGTCGGTGACAAACTCCTGCCAATTTCAATAGAGCATCGTCTCATTTCTTAATAAATGAGTTTTTGCGGTGGGTTTGGTTTCCCTCCCCACGTATTGGAAGTCTGCAGGAAAGGATCTGAATGATCTCTGGGTTTGGAAACAAATTAGGTCCCAATCCCGCAAAAGATCAGCTCATACAGAATCCCAGTGACTTCAGTAGAACTCTGACCCGAACCCTTGCAAGGTTGGGGTCTAGCCTACTGAAAAGCAGAGTTTCTGCAGAGCCTTTGATCTGTCTGCATCATTAAAAACCACCTCTTAAAAATATAAGAGAGTGTCAGCAATGCTGCTTTGTCCCTGAGAGCTTTTTCAGGAGCTGATTTCAAATGGGGGGGCAGGGATTTTCGACCTCCAATAGTAATAGCATTGGAGGATGAAATCTGTGCCAACCTAGCCAGGAAACACTTCATCCTTCAAGATGCATTAAGACTGCTCTGCCTTTGGAAACGGCAGAGTTTTAAAGTATTTTCCAGGCAACAATTCCCATTGGGCATACCCAGCCCTTACAATGGCCTCATCAAATCCTCCTCTCTGCAAATATCCCTGCCACAAGGGCTTTCTTCCTCTTTCATCCCGCACTGCATTCCAATAAATGCCCTCAGTTTGTTCACCAGGCTGTTAAGATAATAGAGAAATGACTCAATAGGCAGGAGCATCTTCCATTTGCAGGTCTCTGGTGATCTGACTCATTGCTCATGGTCCATTAGTGTGGATATGGCTCCCTGTCCAGTTCAAGGGGCCATAAAACAACCTGCCATAATATAGGACATTAAAGCTGTGTCAATTAGTTGTGATTAGTTAATCAAATCACATGGCATTATTTCCGTGCTTGGATTGGCTGAGCATGCAATCCCTTCTGGCACAAATACTCAGGCATCCACCTTTGAAATGTGCTTTCTACTGGCATAGTGTCAGTAGAATTCAAATGCACAACTGCTGGTGTGTGAAGCAAGCACAAACAGGAGATGGTCCTGGCAGAAACAAAATGGGTCTAGATTGTCAAGCCAATAGTCATGGAAATTTACAGTATTCTCCCAGCTCATCTGGAGCAGCACTGGGCCACTATAGTGCCATTGTTTTCAGTAAAGGCATGCTGATTTACATCATCTGAGAATCTGGCCCACTGTCTTAATTCCCCACCTCATTACAGAAGGTAGTTTATTTGGCACATTGCTAA